>NC_064629.1:10015000-10354500 GCF_023864275.1 Schistocerca cancellata | reverse complement strand
AAACTCTATTAAACTGTGAAGAGCTTATTGGCAGATTACAATTTCAAAAGCCAGAACATGAAGATCCACTATTGGAGCCACCTAAAATACAAGAAATAGAAAAGATTAAGTTGCTGAAGAATAACAAGGCACCAGGTGAGGATGGTATGATAGCAGAAATGTGCAAACTAGGGAGTATCTGCATGGCAGAAAATTCACATGGTAATTGAAGACATTCCTACAAAAGGAATCATACCCAGTGACTGGAAATAAGCACTCATCCATCCTTTCCGTACTGATAACACAACAAATAAACAATGTGTAAAGAAAGAAGAATTTGCGTACAAATTTACACTAAATTACTACAATAAAAAATCAATAGCCATCCCAGTTAAGATTACACATAATAACTCAGTTATTATGACACATGCAACATATGGATTGGAGTGCCTAGCATTGAATAAGAAAGGTGAACTAGAAAAAAAGAGCGGAAAATGCTAATAAAAATTCTAGGTCTTTAAGAAAACAATGAAAACATATGGATTTAAAGATGAAATGGACATATATGTAAAAGTACAGAAAAAAGTCACAGGTACAATGAGGAAGAGATGGCTAAAATTGTATGGACATTTAAAAAGAATGGAAGAAACATTGATTACAAAGAGAATTTTTAATTATGTTAATAAACTGAAGAAAATTCTAGCACAGATAGAAGCATTGAAGAAAGATGCAAACATCATAGGTGATACAAAAGAAATAATACACAATAGGAATCACTTCAAGTTACTGACAGAAAATGCTACCTCTGAAGAAAAGCCAAAAAATCAACCAAAGAGAGAGTGGACAGATGATCAGAGATGAGCAAAAAGGCTCTGAGCACTATGGGACTTAACATCTGAGGTCATCAGTCTAATAGAACTTGGAACTACTTAAACCTAACTAACCTAAATACATCACACACATCCATGCCCGAGGCAGGATTCGAACCTGCGACAGTAGAAGTCATGTGGTCTCAGACTGAAGCACCTAGAACTGCTTGGCAACAACGGCCAGTTCAGAGATGAGCAGCTTGAGAGAAAATGAAGTACTGGGAAGATAGGAAGAAAAAGAAACAGCTTAATTCTTCAATTGTATGTGGTACATAGCTAGCCAAATTTAATAACTTTCCAAGTTTGAGTTGCCAGTGAGTATAGTACTAGTCTTGTACTATCAATTGTTTATCATACATTTTATATTGCTTATGTATCTCTTTTTGTTATAGAAATTAGAGAGATTAGTTGCATCCCTCTCCTGCAAATGTTGATTCAGCAGGACTCTAAAAATATATACAGCTGTATAAGTAGGAGTCTGATACTGATTTAGAATGACTACAACTGTGTAAAGCTGAGCAGGTTATTGGCTGACAGTTTGGTGCAGATGACGAATTGGAGGAGATGACTACACATGATTTCATGCTTATTTGAGAAATGGGGTAGAGAAAAAGAACTTACTCCTATTACTCATCCCCCCCCCCCCTCCACCTTGCGCTCTCTCTCTCTCTCTCTCTCTCTCTCTCTCTCTCTACACACACACACACACACACACACACACACACACACACACACACACACACACACACACACATTTAATCGGTTCTGTTGTTGAAGGGTGTAACAACAGTAGCATTTCAATAATGGATTGCCTGCCACACAATTAAAATATTCAGTGACCTGAGGTGTGCTCAGAAAATAACACAAACCCAAATTGAGAATAAGGCCAGTTAGTGTGATACTCTTATATTTGTAAATGTATGTTTTGTAATGAGTGAATGAGGGAATCCTCAATAGCCCTCCATTAAATTTAAAGTAATGCTGGGCAGCAAGTTTGCAATTACAAGAATGTCTGGTGCTAGTGACTTAACTGTCATACATTTAGGTAGTAGAAACAATGTAATATTTCAAACCACTTCACTCACTTGTTGGTACTAGAAATTTATTTATAACTGTTTACAAATGAGGTTAACAAAGTTTGAGGTGAGAGAGTCAACTGAAATATTAAGTTAAATTCTGCACTTTTACATGTTCACATAGGTCTCCCACCCTCGTAGTTGAGGATCTCCACATAGCAAACTCCTGAGAGGTGTTGCATTGAAACATGCCGTTATTAACGTTAAAAATAAATATAAATTTTCCTGAACAGAGTCTCTTATATCATGCAAGAATAATTTCAAGGAACATGCAAACTGCCATGAGAAATATCACACAGACAGTGTTTCAGTGTTTAAAAACACTTACACACACATATATATACATACATACATACATACATATATCTAAAAAGAAAGATGATGAGACTTACCAAACAAAAGCGCTGGCAGGTCGATAGACACACAAACAAACACAAACATACACAGAAATTTTTTTACAAATGTCTGCTTGTGTCTGTGTATATGCGGATGGATATGTGTGTGTGTGCGCACGAGTGTATACCTGTCCTTTTTTCCCCCTAAGGTAAGTCTTTCCGCTCCCGGGATTGGAATGACTCCTTACCCTCTCCCTTAAAACCCTAATCCTTTTGTCTTTCCCTCTCCTTCCCTCTTTCCTGACGAGGAAACCGTTGGTTGCGAAAGCAGAATTTTGTGTGTATGTTTGTGTTTGTTTGTGTGTCTATCGACCTGCCAGCGCTTTTGTTTGGTAAGTCTCATTATCTTTCTTTTTAGATATATTTTTCCCACGTGGAATGTTTCCCTCCATTATATTCATATCATTAATTTATACATACATACATACATATTATATATTCATTATATATTCATAACCTCTTGCTTCATCCCTATGAAATCCCCAAACCACCTTCCCTAGCCTCTGGCTCATACCCTTGTAACCACCACCGGTGTAAAATCTGTCCCATGCACCCTCCAACCCCCACCTACTCTAGTCCTGTAACCCGGAAGGTGTACACGATCAAAGGCAGAGCCATGTGTGAAAGCACCCACGTGATTTACCAACTGACCTGCCTACACTGTGAAGCCTTCTATGTGGGAATGACCAGCAAAAAACTGTCCATTCGCATGAACGGACACAGGCAGACAGTGTTTGTTGGAAATGAGGATCAACCTGTGGCTAAACATGCCTTGGTGCACGGCCAGCACATCTTGGCACAGTGTTACACCATCCGGGTTATCTGGATACTTCCCACTGACACCAACCTGTCAGAACTCTGGAGATGGGAAGTTGCCCTTCAATATATACTCTCTTCCCATTACCCACCAGACCTCAACCTCCACTAATCTCAAATTGGCACCCCTCGTACGTCACCTGTCACCCAACAACATCTTTGCCTCTATACTTCCGCCTCGACTGACATCTCTGCCCAAACTCTTTGCCTTTACATACGTGTGCCGGTGCCTGCTTATTGTATATGTGTAGATGGGTATGTGTGCCCGCGCATATACCTGTCCCTTTTTTCCCTAAGGTAAGTTTTTTGCTCCTGGGATTGGAATGACTCCTTACCCTCTCCCTTAAAACCAACATCCTTTTGTCTTTCCCTCTCCTTCCCTCTATCCTGATGAAGCAACCACGGGTCGCTTGAAATTTGTGTGTGTGTGTGTGTGTGTGTGTGTGTGTGTGTGTGTGTGTGTTTCTTATTGTGTATCTACCAGCACTTTCTCGTTTGGTAAGTCACAGCATCTGTTTTTTAATGAATATATATTTATTTATTTTGCATAGAACATGAGTGAAAAAATAACTGCACATTAAATTGTAGGTCCCATTCACTTCTGCAAAATATTTGCTGATCCAAGGCAGAAACATGCAGAATTACTGCTTGTCACTTGTGGTGTTAAGCAGGATTACTCTGGGTTAAAGTAGATGCTAGAATACATCTTACACAGTGACATCCTTGTTACTCACTCAGTGTGTCAAGTGTGGAGTGAGAATAAAATTGTCATCACAAGGGTGTAATGTAACGTGGGTTACAAGTAACATATTTATCAAGCGTCCCCAATTATTGTGGGTCAGCTGTCAGCAAATACTAAAAACTATACTAACTAGTGCAAAAGCAACTTCTTTTATAAAAAAAGGGTTAATATAATTATATGGACTGCCAATTTTATGCATTCACTTCTAATTGCATGCCACAGTTTGCCATGTGAATCACATATTTACATGTAAAATGTATTCAAGCATCTACAACAAATGTTGCCCACCATGGTGTTTACTTAATTGGGATGAAATAGGCCAAGAAATGTACTTTATCCCAGAGTAATGTTGCTTATTGCCATGAGTGATGAGCAGTAAATCTGCATGTTTCTGCCTTGGGCCAGTAAATAATTTGGAGAAGTGAATCGGACCTGTGACGATACTTTCAATGTATATGACCTGTGGTAAAATACACACAAATTTATCTATATCAATGAAAATAATCAATTATTGACAATATAATGTAAATGGATAAATAAAATATCTACTCACGAAGTGGTGGAAATGGTACAAGTACACAAAAGGGTTTAACTTTTACAATCTTCTGGAGCCAGTGGCTCCTCCTCCTGGCAGAATATTTGAAGGGGAAGGAATTGGGATTAAGGGAAATGAACTGGACTGGTTTAGGGAAAGAGGTACAGTTCCAGAAGGTCACCCAGAACCCTGGGCCAGGGGAAATTTAATGGATGGGATGAGAACAAATGACTGATTTTTAGTGACTGCACCAGACGAGATTTGGAAACCTAAGAGCTTCAAGGTGGAAAACAGGGCAATATGCGAAACAGTGATTATTACTAAAATATTGTGCATGGATTAATAAGAGTGAAAAGCTAAGTGCAATGTATATGACTGGGCATTATAATTACTACACCACAAAGATGATTTGCTACACATGCAAAATTTAACTAACAGGAAGAAGATGCTGTCACATGCAAATGATTAGCTTTTCAGAGAATTCAAACAACGTTGGCAGCGGTGGCGACACCTACAAAGTGTTGACATGAGGAAAGTTTCCAACCGATTTCCCATACACAAATAGTAGTTGACCGGCATTGCCTGGTGAAGCGTCATCGTGATGCCTCATGTAAGGAGGAGAAATGTGTACCATCAAGTTTCTGACTTTGATAATTGACAGATTGTAGCCTATCACAATTGCAGTTTATCGTATCACGACATTACTGGTCATGTTGATCGAGATCCAATGACTGTTAGCAGAATATGGAATCCATGGGTCCAGGAGGGTAATATAGAATGCCGTGCTGGATCCCAATGGCCTCGTATTACCAGCAACTGAGATGACAGGCATCTTACCCGCATGGCTGTAATGTGTAATGGATCGTGCAGCCACATCTCAATCCCTGTGTCAGCAGATGAGGATGTTTGCAGGACAACAACCATCTGCACAAACAGTTTGATGATGTTTGCAGCAGCATGGACTATCAGCTCTGAGACCATGGCTGCGGTTACCCTTGATGCTGCATCACAGAGATGAACGCCTGCGATGGTGCACTCAACGACGAACCTGGGTGCACGAATGGCAAAACATCATTTTTTTGGATGAATCCATGTTCTGTTTACAGCATCATGTTGGTCGCATCCATGTTTGGCGACATCGCGGTGAACGCACATTGGAAGCGTGGGTTCGTCATCGCCACACTGGCGTATCACCCAGTGTGATGGTATGGTGTGGCATTGGTTACATGTCTTTGTCACCTCTTGTTCACACTGACAGCACTTTGAACAGTTGACATTACATTTCAGATGTGTTACGACCCGTGGCTCTATCCTTCATTCGATCCCTGCAAAACCCTACATTTCAGCAGGATAATGCATGACCGCATGTTGCATGTCCTGTACGGGCCATTCTGGATACAGAAAATGTTCGACTGCTGCCCTGGCCAGCACATTCTCCAGATCTCTCATTAATTGAAAATGTCTGCTCAATGGTGGCTGAGCAACTGGCTTGTCTCAATACGCCAGTCGCTACTCTTGATGAACTGTGGTATCATATTGAAGTTGCATGGGCAGCTGTACCTGTACACACCATCCAAGCTCTGTTTGACTCAATGCCCAGACGTATCAAGGCCATTACTATGGCCAGAGGTGGTTGTTCTGGGTACTGATTTCTCAATATCTATGCACCCAAACTGCGTGAAAATGCAATCACATGTCAGTTCTAGTATATTATATTTGTCCAATGAATACCCGTTTGTCAACTGCATTTCTAGGTGTAGCAATTTTAATGGCCAGTTGTGTATGTAGTGAAGGTGGGAGGGAGGTCAGCAAGAAATAGACAGGTCAGAAAATGAGAGAGGCAGAAAACTAAAATGGAGTAAAGAAATGCTGAGACAGAAGGAATTAACACCATGTTGGTGGCAAGAACCAAGGACATGTTGTGTACTAGTTCCCACCTGCAGAGTTCTGAGAAACTGGTGCCTGGGAGAAGAATCAAGGCAGAGTGTGTGGTGAAACAGGCACTGAGCTCATGACAAGCTGTACAGCATGCTCTGCAACAGGATATTGTGTGTTGCCCACAACCACCCTCTGTCTATGCCCATTCATCCTGACATAAATGAGTGCCAGTGTAAAAATACTGAACATGGGCTGAAGTAAGATCCATTCAGTCTTAGATTTTGCCCACCACACTTAGAATAGCTTTTCGTTACACTCCTGATCTCCACAATATCCTTATCAGACTCTATGCTCATTCTGCACCCATCTGCCTACCCTATGACTCCTATCCCAGTGACTGTCCCTGCACTATGCACTATTCTGCCATCACCTATTCCAGCCCTGTAACTGGCAAAACATGTACTATCAAAGGGAGAGCCATATGTGAAACAATACATGTTATATACTGGCTCTTACTTGAACACTCTTTGGCCTTTTACATTGGCACGACTACCACCAAATCATCAGTTAGGGTGAATGGGCAAAGCCAGAGGATGTATACAGGCAAAACACAATATCATGTTGCAGAGCAAGCTGTACAACTTGACAGTCTGATCTTGATGCCTGTTTAACCACACACACCAACTGGATTCTCCCTCAGACATCAGTTTCTCAGAACTCTGCAGGTGGGAACGAGTACTACAACATGTCCTTGTTTCTTGCCACCCTCATGGCATTTATGTGCATTAATTCCTTCTGTCTCAGCATTTCTACACAGTAACTACTACTTTCTTCACACTGTTTAGTTTTCTACATCTATCTTTTTCTGAGCTGTATATTGCTATTTATTACTGTCCCCCTTCCCACCTTTGTCATATACAGTGTACTGAGCTTTCCACACTTATTAAATTGTGCATGCTCGTTTAGTAGTAAGCTCTGTCTTATATTTTCCCCTATCTTCCACCTTCAAGCTCTCAAGTTTTCAAATCTCATCCAGCACAGTCATCAACAGTCTTTCTTTACTTCTCATCCTGTCCGTTAAGTGTCCCCTGACCTGGGGCTCTGGGTGATTTATCTGAACTGTACCCCTTTCCACAAAGCTCTCCAGCCCTTTTCCTTCACCCCTCTTCCTTCCCCTTTAATTCTTCTGCCAGAAGATGCAGCCACTGCCTTCGAAAGATTGTAAAAGTTAAACCTTTCTGTGTTCGTGTTCCCCTTCTGCCACTTTCTGAGTAGATTCTTTACCTATTCATTTACATAAATAGATCTGTAAGATGAAGGGAGTGGCAGTCCTCTTAAGGCATGTTTTAAGATGACAGCAGGTAATATACTGCTTGCTATGTTGAAAACGAGCTATGCTCATAACTGACCCAGAAACCTGTATTGATTATTAAAGTTAATTTCATTCACTACCAGAAGTCCTGTTGATACAACTCTGAACAAAATAAAACTGGTTAGCTTTAACCCATAGTTCACTGTCATTAAAGTCTATGTCTACATCCATGCTCCTGAAGCCAACAAACAGTGTGTGGCAGGGGTTACCTTCTACCACAGCCAGTTTATTATTTTTTTTCCCAGATTCTCTGCAAGTTCTTTTGCAAAAGTACTACAGTGGGAGTCCTATACCTCACATGTATCTTTACAGATGCACTAATTTCTAGCAACTTCAGTCTATCATAATGTGCGCATAAATGTGTGCACGAATGTGTGTGTTTCCTTTCCTGAAGAAGGGTTTGGCCAAAAGTTAAATGGGTAACAGTCCTTCTGTAGTGCCTGTCTGCAACTAAATATGTTATCTTTATGTCAGCAATCTATTCTTTTCTTTTTATTGTCAATATTTCAACATGGATTTTCCATGTATGATTATGTGCCAAATTGTTTCTCTTCCATCCCATGACCCTATGATGTTTTCTTTGATACAGTTCCCCATAGCATTACTCTTCCCAGTGTCCATTCTTTCCCTTTTCTCTTGTGTTTATTCATCACCTTCCAAACCACACATGCTCAGACTTCAGAACCACTCTGTATCGATGACCTCACCTGAGTTCAACAAACAGCTATATGATGGGCAGATTGACGGTGAAGCATCTGAGGCCACACATTCTTCCCACCAATAATTATAATTACTATCATTAATCCAATTTCCCCCCCACCGCTTCATCTTCAGGTATTTTTGTGTTTTATTTTCCACCCCTACCCATGTACACAGCCTTGTGAACACTGACCTAACTCATCCTCCATCCCCAGATCTTTCCCTCACATGGCTATGCCTCATCCAACACTTTCCTTCCTAATTTTTTTGTATGTTTTCTATGCGTTTTTGTCCATTTGCACAAATTTTTGCATATTTGTGTGTATGTGTGGTTTTGCATGTCTTTACATATAAACATGGTGCAGGAAAAAATGCCACACATCCACATGACCCTGCACTTGGTGGCAGAATTATTGTAACGTGATCTAGCCACTCCACATTCCACCAGACAGCACTCTTCTCTCCTCTCACCAATATTGGTTTATTTTTATTGATTTATTTAGAATCCCTGTCATCATAAAAATGATATAGGACTTGATATGACAATTTCAGAGGCCTTACTGGTTGTTGTTGTTGTTGTTGTTGTCTTCAGTCCTGAGACTGGTTTGATGCAGCTCTCCATGCTACTCTATCCTGTGCAAGCTTCTGCATCTCCCAGTACTTACTGCAACCTACATCCTCCTGAATCTGCTTAGTGTATTCATCTCTTGGTCTCCCTCACCAATTTTTACCCTCCACGCTGCCCTCCAATGCTAAATTTGTGATCCCTTGATGCCTCAGAATATGTCCTACCAACTGCTCCCTTCTTCTTGTCAAGTCGTGCCACAAACTCCTCTTCTCCCCAATTCTATTCAATACATCATTAGTTATGTGATCTACCAATCTAATCTTCAGCATTCTTCTGTAGCACCACATTTCAAAAGCTTCTATTCTCATCTTGTCTAAACTATTTATCATCCATGTTTCACTTCCATACATAGCTACACTCCATACAAATACTTTCAGAAACGACTTCCGGACACTTAAATCTATACTCGATGATAACAAATTGCTCTTTTTCAGAAACGCTTTCCTTGCCATTGCCAGTCTACATTTTATATCCTCTCTACTTCGACCATCATCAGTTATTTTGCTCACCAAATAGCAAAACTCCTTTACTACTTGAAGTGTCTCATTTCCTAATCTAATTCCCTCAGCATCACCCGACTTAATTCGACTACATTTCATTATCCTCGTTTTGCTTTTGTTGATGTTCATCTCATATCCTCCTTTCAAGACACTGTCCATTCCATTCAACTGCTCTTCCAAGTCCTTTCCTGTCTCTGATAGAATTACAATGTCACCAGTGAACCTCAAAGTTTTTATTTCTTCTCCATGGATTTTAATACCTACTCCAAATTTTTCTTTAGTTTCCTTTACTGCTTGCTCAATATACAGATTGAATAACATCGGGACAGGCTACAACCCTGTCTCACTCCCTTCCCAACTGCTGCTTCCCTTTCATGCCCCTCCTCTCTTATAACTGCCAACTGGTTTCTGTACAAATTGTAAATAGCCTTGCGCTCCCTGTATTTTACCCCTGCCACCTTAAGAATTTGAAAGAGAGTGTTCCAGTCAACATTGCCGAAAGCTTTCTCTAAGTCTACAAATGCTAGAAATGTAGGTTTGTCATTCCTTCATCTATTTTCTAAGATAAGTTGTAGCGTCAGTATTGCCTCACATGTTCCAACATTTCTGCGGAATCCAAACTGGCCTTCCGCGAACTCTGCTTCTACTGGTTTTTCCATTCATCTGTAGAGAATTAGCATTAGCATTTCACATCCATGGCTTATTAAACTGATAGTTTGGTAATTTTCAATTCTGTCAACACCTGCTTTCTTTGGAATTTGAATTATAATATTTTTCTCGAGGTCTGAGGGTATTTCGCCTGTCTCATACATCTTGGTCACAAGATAGTAGAGATTTGTCAGGGCTGGCTCTCCCAAGGCTATCAGTAATTCTAATGGAATGTTGTCTGCTCCCAGGGCCTGGTTTTGACTTAGGTCTTTCAGTGCTCTGTCAAACTCTTCATGCAGTATCATATCTCCTATTTCATATCTCCTCTTCCATTTCCATAATATTGTCCTCAAGAACATTGCCCCTGTATAGACCCTCTATATACTCCTTCCACCTTTCTGCTTTCCCTTCTTTGCTTAGAACTGGGTTTTCATCTGAGCTCTTGATATTCATACAAGTGGTTCTCTTTTCTCTGAAAGCCCTTTTAATTTTCCTGTAGGCAGTATCTATCGTACACCTAGTGAGATACGCCTCTGCATCCTTACATTTGTCCTCTAGCCATCCCTGCTTATCCATTTTTCACTTCCTGTTGATCTCATTTTTGAGACATTTGTATTCCTTTTTGCCTGCTTCATTTACTGCATTTTTATATTTTCTCCTTTCATCAATTAAATTCAATATTTCTTCTGTTACCCAAGGATTTCTAAGAGCCCTGGTCTTTTTACCTACTTGATCCTCTGCTGCCTTCACCACTTCATCCCTGAGAGCTACCCATTCATCTTCTACTGTATTTCTTTCCCTATTCCTGTCAATTGTTCCCTTATGGTCTCACTGAAACTCTGTACAACGTCTTGTTTAGTCAGTTTATCCAGGTCCCATATCCTTAAATTCCCATCTTTTTGCAGTTTCTTCAGTTTTAATCTACATTTCATAACCAATAGAATGTGATCAGAGTCCACATCTGTCCCTGGAAATGTCTTACAATTTAAAACCTGGTTCCTAAATCTCTGTCTTACCATTATATAATCTTTTTGATACCTTTTAGTATCTCCAGGGTTCTTCCATGTATACAACCTTCTATCATGATTCTTAAACCAAGT
The DNA here is from genome assembly GCF_023864275.1 of Schistocerca cancellata. NCBI lineage: Eukaryota > Metazoa > Arthropoda > Insecta > Orthoptera > Acrididae > Schistocerca > Schistocerca cancellata. The sequence continues at coordinate 10,343,263 of NC_064629.1, read as the reverse complement.
GTTAGCTATGATTAAGTTGTGCTCTGTGCAAAATTCTACCAGGCGGCTTCCTCTTTCATTTCTTAGCCCCAATCCATATTCACCTACTATGTTTCCTTCTCTCCCTTTTCCTACACTCTAATTCCAGTCACCCATGAGTATTAACTTTTCGTCTCCCTTCACTATCTGAATAATTTCTTTTATGTCATCATACATTTAATCAATTTCTTCATCATCTGCAGAGCTAGTACTGTAGTAGGCATTTGCTTTGTGTCTATCTTGGCCACAATAATGCGTTCACTATGCTGTTTGTAGTAGCTTACCCACACTCCTATTTTTTTATTTATCTACTCCTGCCAGTAAGGAAAGGCAAACCTACATTTCTAGCATTTGTAGACTTAGAGAAAGCTTTTGGCAATGTTGACTGGAATATTCTCTATCAAATTCTAAAGGTGGCAGAAGTAAAATACAGTGTGCAAAAGGCTATTTACAATTTGTACAGAAATCAGATGGCAGGTATAAGAGAGGAAGGGGCATGAAAGGGAAGCAGCAGTTGGGAAGGGAGTGAGACAGGGTTGTAGCCTATCCCTGATGCTATTAAATCTGTAAATTGAGCAAGCAGTAAAGGTAACAAAAGAAAAATTTGGAGTAGGTATTAAAATCCATGGAAAAGAAAAAAAAATTTTGAGGTTCACTGGTGACATTTTAATTCTGTCAGAGACAGGAAAGGACTTGGAAGAGCAGTTGAATGGAATGGACAGTGTCTTGAAAGGAGGATATAAGATGAACATCAAAAAAAGCAAAATGAGGGTAATGAAATGTAGTTGAATTAAGTCGGGTGATGCTGAGGGAATTAGATTAGGAAATGAGACACTTCAAGTAGTAAAGGAGTTTTGCTATTTGGGGAGCAAAATAACTGATGATGGTCGAAGTAGAGAGGATATAAAATGTAGACTGGCAATGGCAAGGAAACATTTCTGAAGAAGAGAAATTTGTAAACATCGAGTATAGATTTGAGTGTCTGGAAGTCGTTTCTGAAAGTATTTGTATGGAGTGTAGCCATGTATGGAAGGGAAACATGGACGATAAATAGTTTAGACAAGAGGAGAATAGAAGCTTTTGAAATGTGGTGCTACAGAAGAATGGTGAAGATTAGATGGGTAGATCACATAACTAATGATGTATTGAATAGAATTGGGGAGAAGAGGAGTTTGTGGCAGAACTTGACTGGAAGAAGGGACCGGTTGGTAGGACATATTCTGAGCCATCAAGGGATCACCAATTTAGTACTGGAGGGCAGCGTGGAGGGTAAAAATCGTAGAGGGAGATCAAGATATGAATAAACTAAGCAGATTCAGAAGGATGTAGGCTGCAGTAGGTACTGGGAGATGATGAAGGTTCCACAGGATAGTGGAATGGACAGAGCTGCATCAAACCAGTCTCAGGACTAAAGACCACAACAACAACAATTCCTGCATCACCCCTATTTGATTTTGTATTTACAACCCGGTATTCACCTGACCAAATGTCTTTTTCCTCCTGCCACTGACCTTCACTAATTCCCACTATAACTTTAACCTACCCATTTCCCTTTCTAAATTTTCTAACCTACCTGCCTGATTAAGGGCTCTGACATTTCACACTCCGATCCTTAGAACGCCAGTTTTCTTTCTCCTGATAACAACGTCCTCTTGACTACTCCCCGCCCAGAGATCCAAATGGGGGACTATTTTACCTCTGAAGTATTTTACCCAAGAGGACACCATCATCATTTATCCATACAGTAAAGCTGCATGTCCTTGGGAAATAATTACGGCTGTAGTTTCCCCTTGCTTTCAGCCGTTCGCAGTACCAGCACAGCAAGGCCATTTTGGTTAGTGTCACAAGGCCAGATCAGTCAATTATCCTGACTGTTGCCCCTGCAACTACTGGAAAGGCTGCTGCCCTCTTCAAGAACCACATGTTTGTCTGGCCTCTCAACAGATACCCCTCCATTGTGGTTGCACCTACGGTATGCCCATCTGTATCGCTGAGGCACGCAAGCCTCCTCACCAAATGCAAGGTCCATGCTTCATGGCAGTAGGACATTACTGGTATCATACAGATATAATATTATGTATCTACATTGAAGCAGTGAAAGAAAATTTTTACCAAAGACAAGAATTGCACCCTGATTTCCTGCTTTTAGTGGACTTGTCTTATACAGAAATTAAAAATGGTGAGTGTACAGAATGAAATTTCCTAGAACATAACAGTACATTTACAATTTAATTTCATGTGAAAGATGTAAAAGAATTTGTTTTTTAGTAATAACTACATATACAATAAATAGTAATGTATACAGTGAAGTAATATAGAAGTATAGCATGAACTGAAACACAAAAATAGAACCTTCTCACATGATTTATCACACAACTGCACTACCTTTATCACATATTAGTTTATAACATCATTTTTGTTATCTTTTATGTATTTATGTACTGACAAGTAACATTTTAATGTACTGAGGCAATACATTGTAGAGCTTAATACCCATATAGCTTACATGCTTCCAAGTTCATGCTCTGTTTATTTGTTCTACGTAGAGATCATTCCTTTTCCTAGACTTATAGTTGAGCAGTAAGCATTTGTGTGGAGATAGTTTATATATTTAAATGTGTACTCTTAACTAAAGCAAATCTATAGCTTTGGCATGTTAAGTATTCCTAATTCCTGGAAAAAGAGGTCTGCGCGAGCTTGTTTTGCACTGATATGAAACTTCCTGGCAGATTAAAACTGTGTGCCAGACCGAGATTCTAACTCAGGACCTTGCCTTTCACGGGCAAGTGCTCTACCAACTGAGCTACCCAAGCATGACTCACAACCTGTTTGCTAGGAAATGATGAACCGTAAGAGGCACATAGTAGCGGGAGAGCACCACTTAACAAATGGTGATGGCTAAAAAGAAAATGCCCAATATGCAACCTAGCTAAAATGATCTCCTGTCATGGAGAGGGCCAAGAGGAGGTCATCCAAGCCAATGGGGGAGGCTTGATTACCTGGAGCTTATCCCTATGAAGAAACGACCAGTGGTTATACCAATGTGACGCTGCCCTTTTTTTTTTTTTTTGTGGTTTTAGGGCGCACAACTTCAACGGTCATTAGCGCCCCGACTATGTTAGGAATGCACCGCGAGTCACTAGTTTAAAACAGCAACGAAACAGAAAACATGATAAAAGACAGAATGAGGCATAGGATTAAAAAAAGGAAAACAGCATAATCAAATGTCCTTAGAGAGGGTTGTCAAATTGATAAAATGAAGAATGCGAGCAGCTGCTCGTGGGTCATCTGCTAAAAGGGCTTCTAGAGTACATGGCAGGCCAAGATCAAGACGCAGTGTGTTAAAATCCGGACAGGACATTAAAATGTGGTGGACCGTCAGAAATTGTCCACATGGACAGAACGGTGCCGGCGCAGCCGTCAGCAGATGGCGATGGCTGAACCAGCAGTGTCCAATTCGTAACCGGGCCAAAACTACCTCCTCCCGCTGAGAAGGGCGTGAGGAGGACATCCAAGCCACGGGAAGAGGTTTCAAGGTCCGAAGCTTGTTGGCTGTAAGTGCAGCCCAATCGGCATGCCACAGCGATAAAATGCGCCGACAAATGACCCTGCTAAAATCTGACGAAGGGACACAACAAGAAGCTGTCCAAGGCTGGAGGACCGCAGCCTTGGCTGCGGCATCTGCAGCTTCGTTCCCAGGGATACCGACATGGCCAGGAACCCACATAAAGCTAACCGGAGAACCGATGTCCACCAGCTGCTGGAGAGAGCATTGGATCCGGTGCACGAAAGGGTGAACCGGATACGGATCACTAAGGCTCTGGATGGCGCTCAGGGAATCGGTGCAGATGACATAAGCAGAATTTCGGTGGCGGCAGATGTAAAGAACAGCCTGGTACAGGGCAAAGAGCTCAGCTGTGAAGACCGAACAATGGCCATGGAGCCAGTATGTGAAACTTTGTTCCCCGACAATAAAAGAACACCCGACCCCGTCATTGGTCTTAGAGCCATCTGTATAAATGAAGGTCATATTAATGAACTTCGAACGAAGTTCGACAAAACGGGAGTGGTAGACTGAGCCGGGGGTAACCTCCTTTGGGAGTGAGCAGAGGTCAAGGTCGACGCGAACCTGAGCCTGGAGCCAAGGTGGCGTGTGGCTCTCGCCCACTCGAAAGGTTGCAGGGAGTGAAAAATTAAGGTGTTGAAGGAGGTGACGAAAGCGAACTCCAGGGGGTAGCAGGCAGAGACATACAACCCGTATTGATGGTCGAGAGAGTCATCAAAAAAGGAACGATAAGACGGGTGGTCAGGCATTGCCAGTAGCCGACAGGCATACCGACAAAGCAGTATATCGCGCCGGTAGGTGAGTGCCAACTCACCAGCATCAGCATGAAAACTCTCGACGGGACTAGTATAAAATGCGCAGATCGCAAGTCGCAAACCCCGATGTTGTATAGAGTTGAGGCGGCGTAAGATGGATGGCCGTGCAGAGGAGTATACGAAGCTCCCTCCCATAATCCAGCTTGGAGCGGACGATCGACCGATATAGGCGAAGTAGGACTGTTCGATCCGCTCCCCACGACATACCAGTTAGAACACGGAGGACATTTAGAGAATGGGTACAACGGGCAGCCAAATATGACATATGTGGAGACCAAATAAGTTTCCTGTCAAATGTAAGACCTAAAAATTTGGTTGTCTCCACGAATGGGAGAGCAACGGGACCGAGTCGTAAGGACGGTGGGAGAAACTCTTTGTAGCGCCAGAAGTTAATACAGACCGTCTTCTCGGCAGAAAAATGGAAGCCATTGGCGACACTCCAGGAGTAAAGACGGTCAAGAGAACGCTGAAGACAGCGCTCCAGGACACGTGGACACTGCGCGCTGCAATAGATGGTAAAATCGTCCACGAAAAAGGAGCCTGACCACGAAGGCCCCATGTATGCATGGTGTGGAGAATGCCCGCCCTCCAACAGGTGTCGTAAGCCTTCTCCAAATCAACGAACACAGCTGTGGTCGGGTGCTTCCGCAAGAAGTTATTCATAATGAAGGTTGACAAGGTAACCAGATGGTCAACAGCAGAACGGCGCCTACGAAATCCACATTGTACATTGGTAAGTAGGCGTCGAGACTCGAGCAGCCAAACCAATCAAGAGTTAACCATTCGCTCCATCACTTTACAGACACAGCTGGTAAGCGAGATGGGTCGATAACTGGAAGGCAAGTGCTTGTCCTTCCCCGGCTTAGGAATCGGGACAACAATAGACTCGCGCCAGCATGCGGGAACATGTCCCTCAATCCAGGTGCGATTGTATGTACGAAGAAGAAAACCTTTACCCGCAGGAGAAAGGTTCTTCAGCATCTGAATATGAATAGAATCAGGCCCTGGAGCGGAGGACCGTGATCGGCCAAGTGCGTTTTCGAGTTCCCGCATGGTGAATGGGGCATTATAACTTTCACGATTCGAGGAGGGGAAGTTAGGTGGCCTCCTCTGCCTGTTTGCGGGGGGGGGGGGGGGGGGGGGGGGAAGGTAGGGGGATAATGAGCGGAGCTCGAAACCTCTGAGAACAAGCGGCTGAAGGCATTGGAGACATCCTCAGGGGCCACAAGGACGTCATTCGCGACCGTCAAGCCAGAAACTGGTGAGTGGACCTTAGTGCCAGATAGCCGGCACAGGCTACCCCAGACAACAGAAGAAGGAGTAAAACTGTTGAAGGTGCTTGTGAAAGCAGCCCAGCTGGCTTTCTTGCTTTCTTTAATAATACGACGACACTGTGCACGTAATCGTTTATAACTGATACAATTCGCCACTGTAGGATGGCGTTTAAATGTGCGTAATGCACGTCGACTAGCACGTAAAGCGTCTCTACATGCTGTGGTCCACCAGGGGCCGGTACGCGATGTGGAGAAGAAGTAGGGTGAGGGATGGAATATTCAGCAGCAATGAGAATGACTTCCATGAGGTGTGCGACCTGACGATCGCAGCTTGTGAAGGTGTGATCCTGGAAGGTCGCCCTGGAAGAGAAGAGCCCTTAGTCTGCTTTGGAGATGGTCCAACTAGATGTGCACAGAGAGGGGGTATGCTGCAGGAGATGGATAACAAAAGGGAAGTGGTCGCTCGAATATGTATCAGACAGTGCATACCACTCAAACCGGCGTGCAAGTTGGGGAGTACATATAGAGAGGTCTGAATGGGAATTGGTGTGAGATGTGTCCAAAAGAAAAGTAGGGGCGCCAGTATTGAGGCAGACAAGATTGAGCTGGTTGAAAAGGTCTGCTAACAGGGAGCCCCTCGGGCAGGATACTGGAGAGCCCCAAAGGGGATGGTGGGCATTGAAGTCTGCAGTTAACAAAAATGGTGCAGGTAGCTGAGCAATAAGTCGCATCATGTCTACCCTGGTAACGGCAGACGACGATGGAGTGTAAACGGAACAAATGGAAAATGTAAAAGTGGGGAGAGTAATGCGGATGGCAACTGCCTGCAGGCCGGTGTGCAACAGGATGTGATCGTAGTAAATATCATCCCGGACCAGCAACATAACCCCTCCATGAGCCGGGATACCTACCACATGGGGTAGGCCAAAACGCACAGAGGTGTAGTGTGCCAAGGCAATTTGATCGCATGGGTGTAGCTTCGTTTCTTGGAGGGCTACGACGAGCGGACGGTGTAATCGGAGCAGCAACTTCAAATCCTCTCAGTTGGAGCGAATACTGCGAATATTCCAGGGAATAAGTGCCATCATAAGAAGAAAAGGAAGATAAAATAAGGGGTCACCTCGAAGGCTGCTGAGGGCCTGATTTCGAGCGATCTCTGCCGCCGCTATCAGTAGGCGGACACTCATAGTCCATTGGGTCTATAGGTTCATCGGCCATCTCGGTAAGATGGCCGGGAGTGGAAGCTTCCGCCGCCGGTGAACAGCCTGATGTTCAGCTACCAGTGGTGCGGCCAGGCGAAACGGATGACGGCCTGGGGCGGCAACCGCTGGGTGGCGCAGCAGAAGAAATGCGCTGTGGCGGAGAAGGAGAACTGTGCTTCCTATGAGCCTTCTTGGAAGGTCGTTTGGTGGAAGTACCGGTCGAAGGCTGGGAGGTTGAGGGACTTAGGAAGTCTGCACGGGACGGTTCCTTCTTGAAGGCCCGTGCATCTGACTTCGGAGTCTTGGTCTTAGCAGAAGCTGATGGAGGGCTGGTGTCTGTGGGGTGATGGGAGGAAGAGGAGACATTGACCGCGCGATCTTAGCACTGGCCGAACGGACGACCATGGTGCTGAAGGTCAGATCGCATGTCTGGGTTGCGACCTCGCGGGTAGTCCGAGGAGAGGCGAGGACAGTACTATATTTCCCCGCTGGGAGCAGCGTGGGCTTCCTACTAGCCAATAGCTTGCGAGCAGCCGAGGTGGACACTTTCTCTTTGACCCGAATTTCTTGGATACAGCATTCTTCCTTATAGACAGGACAGTCGCGGGACGATGCGGCATGGTCACCCTGATAGTTCACACAACGAGGAGACGGAGGTGGACAGTCACCCTCATGGGCATCCCTGCCACAAGTGACACATTTAGCCGCATTGGAACAAAACTGTCGAGTGTGATTGAAACGCTGACACTGCTAGCAGCGCGTAGGTGTCGGGACATAGGGGCAAACAGAAATAACCTCATAGCCCACCTTGATGCGCGATGACAGCTTAACACTCTCAAAGGTCAAGAAAAGTGTCCGGGTAGGTTCAAGGTCATTGTTGACCTTTTTCATGACCCTATGGACAGCTGTCACGCTCTGCTCAGCGAGGAAAGATTGAATCTTCTCGTCAGTCAATCTGTCGAGGGATCTAGTATAGACCACACCACGAGACGAATTCAAAGTTCGGTGAGCCTCCACCCGGACAGGGAACGTGTACAGGAGTGTGGCCCGAAGCATTTTTTGTGCCTGAAAGGTGCTCTCAGTTTCTAGTAATAAGGTACCGTTACGCAACCTGGTACAAGATTTGACAGATCCGGCTATGGCATCTACGCCCTTCTGAATAACGAAAGGGTTGACAGAAGAAAAATCCTTTCCGTCCTCAGATCGAGAAACGACGAGGAACTGTGGAGCAGGCGGTAGGACTTTTGTCACTGTTGGCTGGTCATGTTTCCGTTTTTGGGCAGAAGTCGAGAGAGATGGAGTGAAATCCATTGCGGAGGAATCCCCCATGATTGCCAGTGTCTCCGATGGCGCGCTCCTTCCTTGTGGGGACCCTCTCAGAGGGCACTCCCGCCTTAGGTGAATGTTTACACCTCAGGTCACACCTCCCGAGAAACAGACGGAGGGACCAATCGGCATGGTCAGAAGGTATCAGCTCAGGCAATCACCCCTCCCTGGGCCTGGCCTTTACCAGGGAGTACGTGTTACCCTGTCACCGGCTACGTGTGCGAACGCGTGGGTCGGCCTTCAGGCACGCACAGGGAGGGAGGAAGGAAGAAGAGGAAAAAGAAGAGAGAGAGGGAGAAAGAGGACAGACTGTCTCAAACGCCGAGGCAGAGACCAGAGAAGGCAAGGAGAAGAAGGCAATGAGAAGGCAAGTAGAAGAAGGCAATGAGAAGGCAAGGAGAAGAAAGCAATGAGAAGGCAAGGAGAAGAAGGCAATGAGGAGGCAAGGAGAAGAAGTCAAGGGAAAGAGTAAGGAAGACCGTGAGGTTGAGAAGAGCAAAGAAAGGAACCAACCAAAGGAAGGAAGAAACGATAAGTGAAAAACCAAAAAGACCACAATCATAGGTCGTGGAACCGTCCGTCTCCGGACACAGGCGCTAACTACCCCCGTGAGGGGGATGGACTCCTTTTAGTCACCTCTTACGACAGGCAGGAATACCTCGGGCCTATTCTAATCCCCGGACCCGCAGGGGGGGTGACGCTGCCTGCTGACAGACAGCAACACAAAGATCATCAGAGGTAGTTGAATAACTATTGGGCCAAGGTATGAGGACTGCAGCCCTGGCAGCAGCATCTTCTGAACTGGTTCCCCATCAGACTGAGGTGAGAAGAAACCCTCATAAATACCACAGTAACTCCATCAAGAGTGAGCAAGTGACATTCTTCCTGTACCCACTGCACCTGTGGATGGACGGTGTGCAGCACACTGAGCCTTCAAAGGGCACTTGGAGCAGATGACCTAATTGAAAAGCCTGTGTTGCTGGATGTACTCTGAGGCCTGATACAGAGCAAAGAGCTCTGCCATAAATAATGAGCAGTGTTCTGGAAGCTGATACCAAAAATCATCGGTGCCAATGATACAGGCACATTGTCACCACAGACAGACACAAAAGACATTGCACACAGAAGTATTATCACAAAGTTCCTGTGAAGTTTGTGACTTATGGTGATAGAGCGAAGCTGGAGCAGTATCTATAGGAAGTGAAAGAAGGCCAAGGTGAACTCAGGCTGCCACATGAAACCAAGGTGGTGAAGGGTTCACGCCCATCAGTGAAGTAGCAGGTAACCTCAAGCTGCTGGAGCAAGACCCAGAAGTTGAATCCAGGAAGTAACAAAGAGGAGGGACACATCCCATACTGGCTATCAAAAGAGTCATCAAAGGAGGCGGCTTAGGATGGGTGGCCAGGCATGGCAGACGAGTGGCATGCATGTCAGCCGACGATAATGTTGTGGTAGTATGACAGTGCATACAGACTCTCAACAAGGCTAGTGTGAACGTTGCTGATGACCAAATAGATGCCATGATGGTGGACCCTATTGAGACAGTGTAAGAGGGGCAAACATGCAGATCCATAAATGAAACACACAGGCTAGTTTTGAGTGGACAAGGGACTGATATAAATTGAGTAGGGTGGCCCGGTCCACTTCCCAGGAAGTATCACTGAGAACATGTATGACACTGAAACTTCCTGGCAGATTAAAACTGTGTGCCGGACTGAGACTCGAACTCAGGACCTTTGCCTTTCGTGGGCAAGTGCTCTACCAGGCTGTGGCTAAGCCATGTCTCTGCAGTATCCTTTCTTTCAGGAGTGCTAGTTCTGCATTGTTTGCAGCAGAGCTTCTGTAAAGTTTGGAAGGCAGGAGACGAGATCGTGGCAAAAGTAAAGCTGTGAGGACCTGACATGAGCCATTCTTCGGTAGCTCAGATGGTAGAGTACTTGCCTGTGAAAGGCAAAGGTTCCGAGTTCGAGTCTCGGTTGGGCACACAGTTTTAATCTGCCAGGAAGTTTCATATCAGTGCACACTCCGCTGCAGAGTGAAAATCTCATTCTGGTATGTATGACACTGACGGACTGTGAACAGTGGACAGGCAGGTCAGACATGTGGGAGTGCCAAGAAAGTTTCCTATCATGCATGAGCACCAGGAATTTTGCATTTTTAAACAAACAGAAGAGCAACAGGCCCAATATGTAAAGGCGGTGTAAGAAACCCATAGAGCCACCAGAAAGTCATACAACAGTTTTGTCAGTGGAAAAGCGAAAGCTATTGTCAATGATACATGAGTGAATATGATCATGACATCATCTAAGATGCCACTCAAGGAGACAAGTTCATGGAAAACTGCAATAGATGGTAAAATTGTCAACGAATATAGAGATGTAGATGGCTAGTGAGAGGCAGGCCATAATATGGTTAATGGCGATAGCGAAGGGGATGACACGCAGAATGGGCTCCTCAGGCACGCCATTTTCCTGAATAAAGATGTCTGCAAGGCAGAACCCACATATACTTGAAAACTACATATTTACAAAACTCCTGAAGGAAATGGGGACAGGTGGCCACAGAAGCCGCATGCTTAGAGTGTATGGAGGATACCTGTCCTCCAGTAGGTAGCGTAGGTTTTCTCCAAATCTAAGAACATGGCACAGCCAGGTATTTCCACAGACAAACATTCATGTCATGCATGGACAAAGTGATGAGGTGGTCAACTTCAGAGCAGTGCACTCAAAATCCACACTTTGCAGTGGTTAGTAAATTGTGAGACTCTAGCCACCGTACCAGCTGGGCATGAAGCATATGTTTCATCAACTTTCAAACACAGCTGGTGAGAGAAATGGGGCAGTAGTTATAAGGGAGTTTGCCCCTACTGGGCCTAGGTATGTGTATAACACAGGCAGCACCTCAGTGACTGGGAAACGTGCCCTCTGCCCAGATGCGATTGTACATATGAAGGTGATAGTGCTTGCCCACAAGAGAAAGGTTCTGCAACATCTGAATGTGAAAAACATCTGGCCCCATGTTGGAGGATCAGGATGAAGTGAGAGCATGATCTAGCTCCTTCACAGTAAAGACTGTATTGTAGCTTTCATGATTCTATGAAGAGAAGGGTATTGCCTGAGCCTCCTCCATGTGCTTCCAATGGAGGAAGGCAGGTAGATAGATAGTGGGTGGAGCTCAAAATCTTCAACAAATAGAGGTCCAAGGTGTTTGAGGTAGCAGTAGGGTCCACAATGACAAATTCTGCTACTGTCAAGCCAGAAAGTCAGGAATGGACCTTGGTCCCAGAGAGGCATCAGAGCTTGGCCCACACATCTGAAGATGGTGTGAAAGTGTTGAAAGAACTAGTAAAGGACTTTCAGCTACCTTTTTTCCTATCTCAAAGAACACGACAACAATGTACAAGCAACTGTTTGTAATGAATGCAGTTGGCCATTGTAGGATGATTAAGAATGCGGGGAGCATGGGAGGGTCAGTATAACTTTGTGAAATGCCCCATAGTTGCTTCTTGTGACATAGTGGGGTAGATCGAGTGGGAATCACTGGCTCCATCTTGAGTTTGCCAAGGAAGTGCACAAACACAATCCAGTGACCTACCTTCCCTGATGCTTCTATGTCAATGCAGATGATGTCTTTTGGCTGTTATCTGCAGAGAGCAGCCAAGGATATTTGAGTATTTCCTGGCACATTATGATGGAGGTGAAAGTGATTATTAATGTCAGAACTACACGTATTCAAGCTGAATATTATAAGGATTAACAACATACAAGGTGCATCCAGAAAGTATGTTCCGATTATGTCCACACATGGTGCAAACAGTCTCATAGGAATGCACATGCACAGGAGTAGGGAGGAAGTATGGGGGAATAATGCAGTGCATTTTCAGCCTTGTGAAAGCAGTGTTTACTGCACAGCCCTAGGATAAAATGACTGCTGAATATTACCTCCTGCCAGCTGTGATGTGTGTGTAGTTATCCAATATTTGCATGCTCAGAAGAAGCCTCTGGCAGAAATCCATTACCGACTGTGCCACATTTATGGACATTATGAGTGACAGTACAGACAGTACAGTACAGAGGAGAGACGCCTCCAGTCAGCCTTACAAAGCTAAAATTTTGGTGTGCACATAGGTGTGATACGACTTAGCAATCTAATAGTGCACAGGAAATTGTTGCTCAAGTATGTGTTAGAGAGAATGGACCCCTCAAGATGATGGGAAAGCTGGGCAGTGCAGAATGAGAGATCCAAATGGGAGTAGGTGTGAGTGGTGGCTGAAAGTAGTGTGGTTGCTCCCATAGTGGGGTGGATGAGGTTCAGTTGATTGAGAAGGTCAGCAAACAGGGCACCTTTCTGATAGGTTCTGAGCAAGCCACAAAGTAGATGGTGCCATTAAAGTCATCAGGCAGCTGAAATGGGTGAGAGAGTTGCCCAGTAAGCTTGGGGAAGTGTGCACTGGTGACACTGAATGATGGAGGGATGTAAACAGTGCAAAGGGAAAAGAAGAAAAGGGAAAAGGTAAAGTTAGGAAGGAAAATGTGGAGTTCAACAGCTTTAAGCTGGGTAGTCAGGAGATGTGTTGACTATGGACATCATCCCAGAGGACTTCTTCACGAGATGGAATGCTGTCCTCTGGGAGAATGTCAAGGCAGACTGGGAAGAAATGCAAGGCCTGAAAGCGGTCATGAATACACAGTACTGTTGGATTTCAATGACACCCTGACCAGAGGTACCTTTGTGTTTATTCCTCAGTCAGACCATCTAGCAGCTTAGTGTAAATAACACCACAGGAAGAATTCAGCATTCGATGGGCCATGACAGGAACAGGATAACTCTGGAGGAGTGAAGCTGCAAGTGGTAGTTGTGGTCAAGAATCAGGAGTAGCCTCCAAAAGCAAAGTGCCATTATGTAACAAGTGCAGGATTTCATGAGCTGAGAGATTGCATGAACACCTTTCTGAAGAACAAATGGATTTAACATAGTGAAGGACTGACCATCTTCATACATGAAAGCATGAACAGTGGTGCAGCTGGGAGGGTCTTTGAATCATTAGTCTCATTCCATACACATTTGGTACACATTCATGTGAATACGATGATTGTCTAACTGTATGCTTAGACCCAATTATGTTAGATCGTGTAGTGCTTCCATTGAAGATCAAAGCAGGTTATCAAGTCTTCATGGTTTGACCATACATTCCGAACAAGATGCTTTGCTACCAGCATCACCCTCATGTCCTATCAAAACATGGCTGAATATGTTACTTGCAGTAGGAATTCTCGCAAGGACAGTTGTCCGCTCCCACCTCCACACCATTTTAAACTTCATATGTAAGAAATTGTTCATGTTTAAGTATTGTTTAAACATACCAGCAACTTTGTTTGGCCTTCACACAGACTCCCACAATGAACACACAGTAATAGGCATCCTGGCATAGAGAAACAATGGAAAGCATTTAAAATGAGTATGTCACCAGAACTGAATCGAATCTCTATTTTGTTTTACAAGAAGTACTCTACGACATTGGTCCCTTACTGAGCTGGCATTTATTGCAAATCTCTTTCCCACCACAAACTCCCAAGCAACAGAAAAAATGCACTGTTGGCACTTGTATATAAGGAGGGTAGAAGAACAGAGCTGCAAAATTAGAGGTCAATATCCATAACATAATATATTTTCAAGTCGAATATAATAAGTTTCTTTGAACAATGGAAAATCCAGGATGTAATAATGACAATATAATGAAAAGGATGGTCAGTACTAGCCATGTAGTGGAGATTCTGAATTGCAGATAGGCACAAGAAAGAAACTTTTTCTTGTGCCTATCTGCAACTCTGTATCTCCAGTATACGGTGAGTAGCAACTGTCCTTTTCATAATATTAACACAAATTTCTTCAAGATGGAAAAAGTTCTGTTCACAAATCAGTACTGTATTATAAATCTTCACTCATGTGAAACAAAGCTTGCCCTTTTCTCACATGATATCCTGTGGACAGTGGATGAAGGGTTATAGATTTATTATTCCCAGATTTCTGAAAAGTATTTGACACTGTGGCCAACTGCAGACTGTTAAAGATAGGAGTATACAGAGTAGGTTTCCATATATGTGCATGGCTAGAAGACTTCTTGAATAACAGAACCCAGTTAACTGTCCTCAATGGTGAGTGTTCGTTAGAGACAACAGTGTAGCAAAGTGTGGCCCGGGGAAGTGGTGCTCACCGTGTCCAAAAGGTCATTTACGTATATAGAAAATTATAATGGTCCTATCAAATCTGAGGCTGTTCACTGATTATGCTGTGGGGCATGGGAAAGTGTCATCACTGGGTGACTGTAGGAGAACACAAGATGAGGTGCTGGTGTGATTAATGTCAGCTGAATCTAAAAGTATAAAATGTAAGGTAATGCAGACGAGTATGAAAAAGTCCCTCATAATATTCAAATACAATATTAATAGTGTGCTATTTGGCACAGTAAAGTTGATTAAGTATTTGGGTGTAATGCCACCAATGTACATTTTGTGTAAGGACTGTGAAGGTATGTGAAGTAAAAGCTCATACACAGGTATCCAGGTGGTCATTTCTTCTTCACAATTTGTTAGTGGAACAGGGGCACAAGAAACCCTCTGCCACACACCATATGGTGGCTTGCGGAGTACATATGTAAATACAGATGTAGAATAAATACTCATTCAAAAAACTGGAAACCTGGAAACAACACTACATGAACATGAGCTCAGTGATGTTGCTTTGTCTACACAGATAAGAGAACTGAACAGAAACTTCTGGGTAGATGTAGTTTGTAAACTGCCAGTTGAGCACCCCCTTGTAGAGAAGTTGCCTTCCCTAAAAAACACTAAGCTGCCAAAACGGATGGCTAAAACTCAATTTCTACTCTAGCACTATAGAACATTGTGCAGATATTTACACAGCTTGTATCTGTGTGTGTTTCTTATGTTAGTGTTACTAGGAACCGATAGCTCCCTTTCCATGTAGTATTAACACATTTTTTGAGCAATAGACGTTCCCTAGACATGTTTGTGCACTGTGATGCTAGAGATTCATAAGGTGCACTGGGAGGGTCAGTATAACTTTGTTAAATGCCCCATAGTTGCTTCTTGTGACATAGTGGGGTAGATCGAGTGGGAATCACTGGCTCCATCTTGAGTTTGCCAAGGAAGTGCACAAACACAATCCAGTGACCTACCTTCCCTGATGCTTCTATGTCAATGCAGATGATGTCTTTTGGCTGTTATCTGCAGAGAGCAGCCAAGGATATTTGAGTATTTCCTGGCACATTATGATGGAGGTGAAAGTGATTATTAATGTCAGAACTACACGTATTCAAGCTGAATATTATAAGGATTAACAACATACAAGGTGCATCCAGAAAGTATGTTCCGATTATGTCCACACATGGTGCAAACAGTCTCATAGGAATGCACATGCACAGGAGTAGGGAGGAAGTATGGGGGAATAATGCAGTGCATTTTCAGCCTTGTGAAAGCAGTGTTTACTGCACAGCCCTAGGATAAAACGACTGCTGAATATTACCTCCTGCCAGCTATGATGTGTGTGTAGTTATCCAATATTTGCATGCTCAGAAGAAGCCTCTGGCAGAAATCCATTACCGACTGTGCCACATTTATGGACATTATGAGTGACAGTACAGTCAGATGGTGGTATGGGCAATTCACTGGAGGGTGAACCGATATTCATGGTAGAGACTGTAGTGGTCAGCCATCCACAGTGACAAGAACTGGTAGAAAGTGTGATAGGAAATTTTGCGGAACTGATGCTTCACTGTTTCAGGACTCTCGCCAATTCCCAAAATGTCTCACTCATCGTCATGTGAAATTGTCTCCTGGTGGCTTGGTTTTCTTACAGTGAGTGCAGGATTGGTGCCGAGGCAATGTAGTGGTATGCAGAAAGAGATGACAAATTTCTTGACCATATTGCCACTGGGGATGAAGTGTGTGTGTCAAATGGCACACCACAAACAATACAACAATCCACACATTGGCAGCTTAGTGGTTTCGGCCATTGTCACCTTTTAAACTAGCCTAGTTGAGTCTACATGCAGAAACTGCTGAACTCCTGCTGTCGTACTGGTGTGATGTTGTCCTCTGCAGGTGTGTGTGCCATTTGATGCCCTGCTTGGCCACCCATCCTATACCTTGTTCTTCAATTATTCCCCTGACTGCCAGTATTGGGATGCGTATTCCTCCTGTTACCTCTCGGTGATTGGTTTCGGCTATTGCTCTGGCAGCTTAACTTCGTACTACCTTCCACTTTCCCAATGAAGTGAACCCTTCACCAGCTTGGCTTCATGTAGCAGCCTATGTACATCTTGAACTTGATTCACTTCCTAAGGAAACTACTCTGCATTTGATCTATTGTTGTAAGTTTCTCAACCTTCACACAGAACTTAGTGATAGTACATTCATTTAAGCTGATGGCTCTAAGATGGACAATGGTGCTGGATGTCCCTTCATAATTGCTACAAATTTTTTATATTGGATTCCAGAACATTGCTCAACATTTATAGCAGAGCTCTTTGCCCTCTATCAGTCCACCCTGCACATCTGACGAGACAAGCTTTTTAAGTGTCATATGCTTATATTCTTTCGGTGCCTCTGTGCACTGTACACAGTTCATCCCTTAGTGCAACAGGTCCAGGAAAGCTTCCTTCACCACTCTGATGTTTGTGGGTTCCTCATCAAGTCAGTCTGATGGGAAAAGATGCTGGTGACAGAGCTGCCAAGTCTACTGTCCTCCTACCTCGGTTGTTGCCATCTGCTAGCAGGTGGTGCACTTTGGCACCACCACTGGTCTTCTCTTCATGAAAACTAGCTCCAGGAATCAAACTTCTCCCAGCAACTAGGCTGACCTTATCTTGGCCATCTCATCATGAGATCATTTTAGCTAGATTGTGGACTTAGCATGTCAAGTAGCCTAATTTTTGTCCAAAGTGCCTTTTCAACCATCTTAGATTTTGCTGAAATTTCATATGTAGAGTACCACATGTCCCATACTAACGTTGGTGAAGTTTCTGATTCTCCAGTGGACAAATCTGAATAAGTTGCAGAAGTTTCCAATGTGCAGTACCAGTTTTCTTGGCACTGTGCCGCCATGTTTGTTCAGATACATGCTATTTTGACCTTGGGTGTCCTGTGGAGTCTATTGTTGTATTTGGTGCATTCTGTGGTGGTGGTCGTCGACAACACTTCCTCACTATCACAAATTCTGAATGTACACCTAGTACACAGATTTTCAGATTCACATTGGTATTAATTTTTTAATTAGCTTAAATCAAATTGGATGTAAGTGAAACAATTGATAATGATTATTCTATAGTCAAATGCAGTGTTGTTCACAAACTGTTGTCAAGATGCCACCATGTCTCAATTTATTCAAACAAAATTGGGCTCATTTCTGTTAACAGATTATCAGAAAATGAAAAATTACTTACTATTTGTTGATCAGAAGTTTAGCTTATGGACAATGACCAGATGTGCTTGCATCACCAAGGAAATCACTGCCAAAAACATAAAATGAGCTAAAAGTCATGTTGCATTCCATTTGAAAAGCAGAATCCCATTGTTGGTTTGTTAAAAGTTACTTTACCCATATCCAAATAATTGAACAAGGTGACCAAATGAATGTAAAGCCAGGTCAGAAAATTTAAATAAAGTGCAAAGCAAAATACATTTCTATGGCTGAGGCCCCATCAACTTCATCTTCAGATGATTTTGATCCAAATGCTTCAGTTAGTTTGGATGAAAGCTTAGGTGTTTTAGACACTTATCCATTGATAATTCAAAGAGTAAGCAGCAGAGACAAAACTGGTTACTTGAAACAAAAGGTTGAATGTGTGCATAACAGAAGAGCAGAAAAAAGTCTCTCTCTGGAATGACTGAAAAACAGTGCACAATGAATCACTGAGCTGAATGCAGTTTGTGTAATGATTACAGTGATCTTATTAAAGAAATGAGAGCAAAAATTGAAATATCCAGTAGATCAACAGAAGTTCAATTACTATGGCCTTGAAATATGGTCAATAAAGGAAATTCACATTTGGTATTTCTTAATGCAGGGTCAAAACACCGTGGAAAGTTACGGCAGAAAAAGGTATTGGTACATTACTTGATGCAAAGGTTGTCAAACCATTGCCAAGCAAAGTCACTGATAGATTCAACAATTGATGTGAATCTGACAAATACAATGTGATATGTCCTGGCAAAAAAAGACAGTTTCAGTTCAGTTTGGTGGTATTAAACTACAAAAACATACCTGCTGTGTGAACTTGAAGAGCTTTATGTTGCATATTACAAAAAATATGGAGCTGAAATTAGTTTCTCCAAATTCTTAGATCTCAAGCTAAAGTGGGGTGCAACTGTTGGTGTTTCAGGCATGCATTGCATTTGTGCATTCACCATACATCAAAATGTTAAGCTCGTACCGCAAAGTGCTAATATGAAGGATGATTATAAAATGCTAATAGAAATGCAGTGTTTGATCTGTGTGCCAAGGACTGTATTCTGCATCATCATAAAAGATACCCTGGTGAACATGTAGTTAAACTTTACTTACTGGGATGCAAAAGAATTAACTGAATTCCAACAGTGGAGTCACAGTGACTGTGAAGCACTAGAAACTAAAGTCTCAGCAGGAAGAACTTTATTGAAAAACTCGCAGGCATGTTTTGTAAGCTGACAGGCCATCATTTTGTTGGAAAACATCAGAATGTGTACTTGAAGTCACTAAAGATGACTTAAATGATACAGATTTGATTGTTCTGATGGAGTTTGCCAAAAACGACTCATTTGTAGCCAAAGATGCTGCCCGGGGCTACTATTTGGATAATTCACAGGCACAGTACATACATTTGTTGCTTATGATGTCAATAACATTGGCACCTTGCAAGTTGTTAACTGTTGCATGGTTTCTGATAAACTGAATCACGATAGTGTACTACATGTGTTGAATAAATGTGTTTAATATTGAATTTTTGGTGACTCGAACAAATGTTACCGAATTTCAGTGGTAGCTCAGCAGCACAATATAAAAGCTACAAGAATTTTGTGAATCTATGCAACCATAAAAGTTATTTCAATATTGAGGCTGAATGGAACTTATCTGGAATTTGGAAACGGGAAATCTCCTTGTGATGGAGTTGGTGGTACAACTAAATGGTTGGCTGCATGGGCAAACTTCCAAAGACCTTCATCTAACCAAATATTAACCCCACAGGATCTCTCCAACTTTTTTGATCAAAATATAAATGGAACGAAATATAATTTTGCCACAAAAACTGAAATTGAAGAGAGCAGAAAGTTTCAAGAAGAAAGATGGTGAGAAAGCAACACAGTAGCTGGTATGAGAGAGCATAACCAACTTGTGCCAGTAAACGCAAACTCAGTTTGTGTCTGCAAAATTTCTGATACAATATATCTACTTGACAGAATTTCTGATACCACTATTATGTATTTGAAACTACCTGAGCTTCCCCTCGGTCGATACATTGCCTATATTTGCGTCAATGAATGGTGGATTGGCAGTGTTACTGAAGTTTCAGTTGAAGAAAATGATGCACTGATAAAATTTATCCATCCACCAGGTCCTGTTCATTTATTTATTGGCCAGAAATGTAATACATACGTTGGATTCTCAATGCCAAGTCCTGATCGGAGACTGTGGTAACATAGGAGTGATGCAGGGAATAGTGATAGAACTGTTGCTATTTTCTATATACATCAATGATCCAGCAGACAGAGTTGGAAGCAATCTGTGATTTTTCACTGATGATGCTGTGATGTACAGGAAGGTGTCAAAGATAAGTGACTGTTGCTTTATACAAGACGACCTATACAAAACTTCTAGTTGGTGTGATGATTAGCAGCTGGCTCCCAATGTTGAAACATATAAGTTAATGCAGATGAGAAGGAGAAACAAGCCCATAATGTTCATATATGACTTAAATAGTGTTGTGTTTGACAGTCACATCATCTGAATATCTGGGCACAATGTGTGAACCAGTATGAAATGGAATGAGCATGTGAGGGTGAGGTATATGGTAGGGAAGACGAATGGTCAACTTCAGTTTACTGGGAGGATTTTAGAAAAGCATAGTTCATCTGTAAAGGAGACAGCATATAGGATGCTAGTGTGTCCTATACTTGAGTATTGCTTGAGTGTTTGGGATCTGCACCAGGCTGGATTGGAAGGAGACGTTGAAGCAATTCAGATGGGCACTGCTAGCTTTGTTACTGATAGGTTCAATCAGCATGCAAGTGTTATGGATCTGCTTTTAGAGCTCAAGTGAGAATACCTGTAAGGAAAAAGCCACTCATTTCAAAGAACACTACTGTGAAAGATTCGAGAACCAGCATCTGAAGCTGACTCCAGAATGATCCTACTGCTGCTAACATATATTTCACGTCAGGACTACAAAGATAAGGTACAAGAAAACAGGTTTCATATGGAGACACATAGACAGTCAAAGTGGATACAAGGATACAATTTTGAATCTTGGAGGTAAAGAACATGTGGACACTGCAATTCCAAGGGCAGTCTTAATTCCTCCTTTTTGGATTTAATGCTGCGTACATTCCTGAGTCAAAACAAGGTCCCGGGAGTAGACAACATTCCATTAGAACTATTGACGGCCTTGGGAGAGCCAGTCCTGACAAAACTCTACCATCTGGTGAGCAAGATGTACCAGACAGGCGAAATACCCTCAGACTTCAAGAAGAATATAATAATTCCAATCCCAAAGAAGGAAGGTGTTGACAGAATTGAAAATTACTGAACTATCAGTTTAATAAGTCACAGCTGCAAAATACTAATGGAAATTATTTACAGATGAATGGAAAAACTGGTAGAAGCCAACCTTGGGGAAGATCAGTTTGGATTCCGTAGAAATGTTGGAACACGTGAGGCAATACTGACGTTACGACTTATCTTAGAAGAAAGATTAAGGAAAGGCAAACCTACATTTTTAGCATTTGTTGACTTAGAGAAAGCTTTTGACAATGTTGACTGGAAAAATCTCTTTCAAATTCTGAAGGTGGCAGGGTTAAAATACAGGGAACGAAAGGCTATTTACAATTTGTACAGAAACCAGATGGCAGTTGTAAGAGTCGAGGGGCACGAAAGGGAAGCAGTGTTTGGGAAGGGAATGAGACAGGGTTGTAGTCTCTCCCCAATGTTATTCAATCTGTATATTGAGCAAGCAGTAAAGGAAACAAAAGAAAAATTCGGAGTAGGTATTAAAATCCATGGAGAAGAAATAAAAACTTTGAGGTTCGCCGATGACATTGTAATTCTGTCAGAGACAGCAAAGGACTGGGAAGAGCAGTTGAATGGAATGGACAGTGTCTTGAAAGAGGATTAAGATGAACATAAACAAAAACAAAATGAGGATAATGAAATGTAGTCTAATTAAGTTGGGTGATGCTGAGGGAATTAGATTAGGAAATGAGACACTTAAAGTAGTAAAGGAGTTTTGCTATTTGTGGAGCAAAATAACTGATGATGGTTGAAGTAGAGAGGATATAAAATGTAGACTGGCAATGGCAAGGAAAGCGTTTCTGAAAAAGAGAAATTTGTTAACATCGAGTATAGATTTAAGTGTCAGGAAGTTGTTTCTGAAAGTATTTGTATGGAGTGTAGCTATGTATGGAAGTGAAACATGGATGATAAATAGTTTAGACAAGAAGAGAATAGAAGCTTTCGAAATGTGATGCTACAGAAGAATGCTGAAGATTAGATGGGTTGATAACATAACTAATGATGAGGTATTGAATAGAATTGGGGAGGAGAGGAGTTTGTGGCTGAACTTTACTAGAAGAAGGGGCCGGTTGGTAGGACATGTTCTGAGGCATCAAGGGATCACAAATTTAGCATTGGAGGGCAGTGTGGAGGGTAAAAATTGATGAGGGAGACCAAGAGATGAATACACTAAGCAGATTCAGAAGGATGTAGGTTGCAGTAGGTACTGGGAGATGAAGGAGCTTGCACAGGATAGATTAGCATGGAGAGCTGCATCAAACCAGTCTCAGGACTGAAGACAACAACAACAACAACAACAAGATTCCATTTGAGAAGAATCATAATGGGGATTGGGGAGAGGGAGCAAAGGAAGGCTAGTCACCTTGATGGCTGCCTTAAAGACTTTTTGCTACTGGGAGATCCTGTTCCATGAGATCTACAGAGGTGTCAGTATTCTCATTGGCCCATTCTGAGGATTTGAGGACAGAACTGGTAGGTGATGCACGCCAGCAAAATTGAGCTTGGCTGGATGAGGGTATCATGTGACAAAACTGAGGTTGACCATGTGAAGGTATCATGTGGCAATACAGTGAAAGAGGATCTCCAAGTTGGGGAAGGTGAGGACCGTTTGTTTGATTTCTCTGAGCCTTTGCAGTTGGCAGATAAAGACTCAGGTGTTTGTTGGCTCGAGCAACAAACAAGTCTTCATAGGGGCATTCCTTCTGTCTTCTCTGGCTTTTCAGTTGTATATCAGGTCATTTTACTGCTTGAGTGAAGATTTGGTGGCTTGTTGCACAGCAGGAGTAGGAGTGGGAGTAGGAGTTGGGGATGATACTTTGATACTATGCAATTTTACAACTGTGGTGCTGAATTTGAGGTCACAAGTCTGCATGGCCATGTCCTTCAGGGAACGCAGAAAGAGTGGTAAAGTTAGCCCCAGGTGGTAAAACATATGGTTTTTGACTAACCAACAACTCACGAATGATGAGGTAAGGCACTATCCCTATTCACCCAGATCTCTTGCATGGCCTATTCATTGAGGTACATCAGACATTCTCAGAATGAGACTGCCTGGTCACCATTTCAACAGACACAACAGGGAAAAAGTAAAACTTTTACATCTCAGTCTACGTCTTGTAAAAGTAAACAGAATAAGGCTAAGATTCTTGGAATCTCCCAGATGCACCTCATTTGCTAATGGATCACATACTGGAGGAGGTAAGTCCTATGCTACCGTTAATCCATTTATTATTCAGCAATGTGTTGATGCAATTGCAGGCACTGTAAAATCCTGCTCTTGTTTGTGTGATGGCACTTTGCTTATGGAGACCAATTGTGATTTTCAAACCCAATAGCTAATTGCAGCTTCACTCCTAAAGTGCTATCCTACTCACTTCAAGGCCTGTTGAACACTGACTTTGTGACCTCATTCAACAGTCAAATTCCTGTTATTACCAATAGCTTCAAGTCATGTGCCTTGCACTCTGTCCAGGCCACTTCCTCTCCACCCGGTCACCTCCCTCAGTGCTACCCGCACCACACAGTGGGTACCATCACCCACATTTCCCCTCATGTGAAACTTCAGTCTCTTACTGCCAGCTGTATTCCCATTCCACTAGCCATGTTGGAGTCACTATTACACTTCTAGCAACATTACATGCCTCATCTGGCCAGCATACACCCACATCTGTTTATCTGTTTTGTATGCATTCATGTTGCCTGAAGTCACACTCTGGACATGACATTCCTATGCTTGATGCATTCCCTCATGTCCTCAGTATGGTGGTATTAATTATAACAAAGCAATGTCTGACCATGTCATTGAAGTAATACTGGGGTGGAGTGGGGCTGCCAACGGGGGTGGGGCGTGCCAGTGTTGGCGAGGGGGGGGGGGGGGGCGGCAAATGGGGGTGGGGCTGAAGGGAGAAGTAGTGCATGGGTGAGGAGAGAAGAGCACTGTCTGGTGGAGTGTGCAGGTACCAGGCACAGTGTTGGGAGCTTTCAGCTTGTGGGGCAGGGAGGGAGGGGGCAGAAATGAACAAGAATGGAGTGGAGCAGGGAAGTGGAAAGACAGCAGGTGCACTGACAGACAGTAGCACATGAGAGGATGGGAGATAATAGCGAGGAAATAATATGATAGAGGAAATGGAAACTGTTGGATGGAAGGTTTGAGTACAGTTGATTATCACAGATTGAGGCCACAAACTTTCAGGAGCTGATAGCCTTTGGAGAGCCATCTACGACTTAACCACTCCATCGGGTGTGCAGGATTTATGGTACTCATGAAATACCCTCAGACTTCAAGAAAAATGCAATACTTTCAATCCCAAAGAAAGCAGGTGTTGACAGTTTAATAAATCATGATTACTAAATACTAAACAAACAATTTGTGAAATAATGGAAAACTTGGTAGAAGCCATCCATGGACCACATCAGTTTGGATTCCAGATGAATACACCGACATGCAAGGCTATACTGACCCTACAACTTCTCTTAAGAGAGAGGTCAATGAAATACACACCTACATTTACAGCATTTGTAGAGTTGGAAAAAGTTTTTTTTTACAATGTTGACTGGAATACTCTGAAATTCTGAAGGTAGTAGGGGGTAAAACACAAGGAGAAAAAAGATTATTTAAAATCTGTGCAGAAACAAAATGGCAGTTACAAAATTCAAGAGAAGGAATCAATGGTTGAGCAGGGAGTGAGACAGGTTCTACATTTATATCCACATCAACAAACATACTCCATAAGCCACCATACTGTGCATGGAAGAGTGTATCCTGTGTCACTATTAGTTGTTTCGATTCCTGTTCCACTCACAGACAGTTAGAGGGTGGGGGAGGGGGGGGGGGAGAATTATTCTACTCTTTATATGCCTTCATACGATGCCTAGTTTCTCATATGCTATCTTCGTGGTCCTTCCCTCCAGGGATTCTCATTTGGGTTACTGAACCATGTCTGTAACACATACACTTGCATGTGTGAGTCTATTGGTATGATATCTAGCAGCCTGCCTCTAAACTTCTTTGATGTTACTTCCTATAGTTTGACCTGGTGCAGATCCTGAACACTAGCAGCACTTTATAACCAGTCACATTAGCACCCTACATGCTGTATCTTTGCGTTGCCAGGTGCTGTATGCTTTGCCAGAACATCATACCTGTCCTGCAGGAGAGACATACTGAAATCAACAGTTTTAATACAAGATGTGGCCCCACTTCACATGCCTCATGAAGGTCATCTGCTTCTACAAAACGCATTGAAATGATCAAATTATCACCAATTGTTTCCAAATGCTTTATCAGCATGATCAGCTGCTCTCACTCCCTGTGATTATGGTTGTGGGATTACCTGAAGGACAGGGTTTACACATGTGCTGATATGAAGCACAGCACATTGAGACAGGTAGCCAGCATACCTAAGAACATGCTTTGTTCTGCTGTGCAGAATACAATCCTGTGCTTTCAGACTCTTCTGGACACTGAAGGGTGCCATACGGAGCCCCCTTTCATAGCAGTAGTGGTGCTGATCTGTAATGGTAGGATGTACCATAGCAGCACATGAAATCTGTTTCAGTTGAATTGATTCTACATTATCTCTCTTCCCCATGTGCTTGATATGAATACTGCCTAGTTTGGTACTCTTACATTAACTAGTTTCCATGTTATAGTGTGTTAAATAGGAAATATTTAATTATATCCACCTTTAATAATTTTACAATGCCAAGAAAGCCTAAAATGCATCCCTCATTAAAATCCACACACACACACACACACACACACACACACACACACACACACACACACACACACACACACACACACACACTTTTTAATAATGGAAGTTGCCACACCACTATGGAAACTACAGCAGGAAAAATACAGAAGTCACTAAAGGTCTGTTGCAATCTACAAAAATTGTGCCCCAGTGGTGGGTTTAAAAAGCAGAAAAAACTGCCCGTAAGTGGCATGTCATTTACTAGGAGCAGCTATTCCTGTCAAGTTTGAAATAAAATGTCACTGTTAAGGCATGATACACATTCAAGTTTCTGCTGGTTAGGTATTTTTGGAGTCATTGTTCATATGCTGTACTACAGGGCTGTAAATGGTCAGCATACTGTGGACACATTAGAGGGGACAGACTCCTTTTAACTACTTTGATTTACAGAAAACTATTTGGTTATCACTTCTCTTTATCATCTATCAAATATATTTCATAACTATGTATTGATTACTGGACTGTCCGCCCCAGTAGCTGAGTGGTCAGCGTGACGGATTGCCGTCCTCTGGGCCCGGGTTCGATTCCCGGCTGGGTCGGAGATTTTCTCCGCTCAGGGACTGGGTGTTGTGTTGTGTTCATCATCATTTCATCCCCATCCGGCGTGCAGGTCGCCCAATGTGGTGCCGAATGTAATAAGACCTGCGCCAAGGCGGCCGGACCTGCCCCGCGAGGGGCCTCCCGGCCAATGACGCCAAACGCTCATCATCATCATCATCATTACTGGACTTGCTCAAATCTGTTTTCAGATTTGTCTTAATCCTTCACATCCAATGAAGCAAAGGTATACTACTTGTTTATGTACAACTAGCCACTACTCGAGTCAAATCATTGATTTGCATGGAAAATACATTACACAGAAGTGCTCAGCCCGAGTTCTTTTTGAAGACTGATGACTTTGAACAATAATTTACAGTGCCTTTCAATGACATTTAAGTAGTGCATAGGGTTAGCTGTAATTTTATCATGTGTTTCATTTATGAGTGCACTAAAGGTTGTGTTCTAAGCCACAATAGATTCTCATTTTTGGGGATGTTTAATTTCATCCTCATCAATCATATGTATAGATCTTTGTGTGGTTCTAAACTGGACAAAGTTTATTACTTTTAATCATATATCTCATCACCTTCTTTACAACAATTGTATATCAGCTGCAAGCTGACTACATTATGGTTCCAGCACTATGTCTCCCCCCAAACAGTTTGCCTACCCTCAGCCCAGAGGCATCTCTCCACCAGTAAGTACTTATAAATACTTCAAGGGCATCTTATGTTGTGGACATGATACAGTACAAACAGTTTGTTGATATGGTAGTAGATACAGGTGTGCCCTGGTTGCACCAGTCAGGTTTCTGAGTAGCACAGGCTTCAGGAAACTGGTGGCACTGCGACTGCGGAAGCACGTTCCTTCTGCATGTGACTCTGTAATGTACATACTTCCACCTGATGGATACTTAAGGTGAAGTGGAAGCTCCTGTGACAGCATTCAATTGTTTCCTCAGTTCCAGCCCATGAAAAGGCTATGCCTCATACCCATCAATCTCAACTGCCTGGAACCAGCCCAGATGCTCCATTTTACACTGCATCACCACCACACTACTTCACAGTAAACCACACAGTGTGCTCCAGCATCCCTGCCCCAACCCATGGACACCTCACTTAATAGTGACTCAGGGTGAGGCTTCCCTCAGAATTCATATTACTTCAAGTGATCATGAATGATCTTTCACTGGCTATCCAAACAAAATTTCATTGTGAAATTGTGCCATGAACAAATCATTCTTAAATTAAACCTGGAAATTCTCATTCACTACCACATCTATTACCAACAACCAGTCTTAGTGATTATCCAATGTAATAAGCTTTTCACAAAAAATAAGATTGAGTAAAATATAACATAAAAGTTACTTGCTGGTTCATTTAGGAACTATACCATTCAAGTGCATCTAACCTAGCTAAATTTTTACATTATTTTTTGCTATGAAATGATATATGTTGACAAATTGTTAATTATATACCATTATATCTGTACAGTGAATTCAACACATTTTGCAAAAACAGCATCCAGAAGCAGTATGTATTGGTGAAATGTTTTTGCTGCAGTGGTTTCTTTTTGTTACTGATTATAGATTTTTACCCTGATTTGCCATTTTCTAATGTAGGTCTTAAGAGAAACAAGAAGTAATACTGATCATGCTCACTCCTTTCCCTATCCCAAAAATATTATCACATGGCTGTTGATAAAGGAAGACTGCTGCTACAAGAGTGTGTTCTTCAGTAATCAAAGGACTACTGAGTTAGCTTCCAAAATGGAGAGTGCCTCATATGTATGCACTATACTAATAGGCAAAGATATTACACACAAAGAAGGTAGATTTGAAAAGCTCCAGATGCAAGATATCCAATGCGTACCTTAACACTCGCATACACACCATCAGGTCTCCTTGTTCTGTTCCAGTGATGAACAAATGATAGTTTCCCTTTGTAGTCAAGTACTGGCAGTTATTGTAAAATCTAATATATTGCCAAACACTGTAAAATCACACCTGTATTTTTATTATCAGTTTAGATGTAAACAGACAAATGGGTACAGTGGAATTCCATATCAACAGACTCTTCTCCTTGCTGTAAGTAAGTGTTAGAAAAGTCACAATATTCCAGAAAATTAGAAATATTTTTCCTTTTTTTCCCATTTTTTGACCTGAATATCCATAACTAATTATTCAAACATATTCATTTTGGTGTGCGAATTACTTTTTTAATAGGTAGCATTGTATTCAACATGGAACCCCAACATAGTGTGAGGCTTCTTTTGAAGAGAGATTAAGATTGTGATCAACTCAATTTTATTTTTGTCCACACAGTGTCACAGTTATTTGTGATCTTTTTGAACATTGAAGCTAATCAGCAAAATGGGCTGGAGGTAAGAAGAAAAACAGCAAGCATTTCTAAATACACAACTGTATCTAAGTGGAAAAATAAATTTAAAAAAATAATAAATTAAGAATGGTCATTATCAGATGTAGCATCCTTAACTATACCTGATTCCTTCCAAATGGAGTTGTCTCTCTATTAGTACTGGGTACCAATCCTGGAGGAGGATTTCGTATCCCTGAAACAAATTGGTTCTATACAAGTTATATGAAAAAAATAAGAAAACTTACAAAAATTACTTAATATTATACTATGCCACATTCAAAGCAATTTGACAATCATTGCATCACTTTAAAAGTTTACCAACACCTGACAATGTTTATGCAGTACATCACAGATAACTCACCCGTGAAAAGACAATGTCTATTAATTTTGTTTCTCTACTCATTACCATAAAATTTGAGGGTCCTAACACATTCCCTTCATGCAAGCCAGAACTTATTTCCTTAAAAATGGTTCAGATGGCTCTGACCACTATGAGACTTAACATCTGAGGTCATCAGTCCCCTAGACATGGAACTACTTAAACCTAACTATTGTGAATTGTGATTTATTAGTCTCTTAACATACATTTACAAATCATGTGATTATGGTACAGGAAACATGTCAAAAATTACAAACTAGAATCTAATATTAATTTTTAAAACTATATTTAGTCTGTGTAGCAGTATCTATGTTTTCTTATTTTCCAGCTTAGGTAAATATCTTTCTCGATAATGGACAATTTTTTTTCCCACTATATAATGCTAATTTGTGGTTGGATTCTCCTCAAATCATCAGTTCATCTTCCATGAATTCCTCTAATGAGTAATATCATTTGTATAAAAGAATTTCATGTAACTTCTTTTTTAGTATTCCTAGTTCCATGTTTGGAATGTTTTTGCCTGTAAGTTTGTTGTAGACTTTCATGCCCTTATATCATGGGGTCTGAGCATACAATTTCAATCTATGGGCAGGAAGCATAAAATATCTTTATTCCTTGTACTGTATGGATGATCAAATTGGTTTTTACTTAACAATTCCAGTTTGTTGTGTAAAAATATCATTAGCTCGTATATGTATAGGGAGGGGACAGTCAAAATTTTTACTTTCTGTAATAATGGATGACATGACATGTTCCTCTTTGCTGTGCAGTGCAAATATTTCTGATAATTTTCTTCTGGAGCTTCAGTACATGAGATATATTATTGTATCTCCCCCAGAAAATAATGCCATATCTTATCACTGATTCAAAGTAACTTAGATATGATACTTTGTGAGTGGACATATTAGTAGCACTTGATAATACCTGAATGGCACATGCAAAGCTACCCAGTTTGCTGCACAGGTACTCCATGTGTGTGTTCCAGTTTAAATTCTTATTGAGGTGTAGACATAGAAATTTGGTGGAATGGACTTCTGTTAATTCTTCACTTTTCTGATTTTTACTGATTTCCTGGTATTTTAACTGTTTGGTTCTGAATTGAATCAAGTTTGTTTTTCATATGTTAAGCTTCAGACCATTTAAGTGGAACCATGACTCTAGCCTGTCTAATGTACCAGTGACTATCAGGGATTGTTTCTGTTTCTTCACTTTCTATCAAGACAGATGTGTCATCAGCAAACAGAATGGATGGTGAATTTATGTTTAATGGTAAGTCGTTGACATACAATAGAAAGAGAATTGGACCGAGGATTGAACCTTGCAAGACACCCTGTGTTATTGTTTTCCACTCTGAATGGTAGTTTACACCATATGAAGAGATGATTGTTCTTTGTTTTCTATTAGATAAGTAAGAAGTAAGCCATTGAAGTACTGCACCCTTACTCCCATATTTTTCTAGTTTGTGGATTAGCAAGGAGTGATTTACGGAACCAAATGCCTTTCGTAGGTCACAGAAAATTCTGGCTACCTTACTGTTTTTGTCTAGAGCTGTGCTAATTTTTTTCTATTAAATTATTTATGACATCTGTTGTATTTTTCCCTTGTGGGAAGCCAAACTGATTGCACAGAATAATCCCCTGTGATACAATAAAGTTTTGGATTTGGATAGCAGCTACTTACATCACACACATCCATGCCTGAGGCAGGATTCAAACCTGCGACCATAGCAGCAGCATAGTTCCAGACTGAAGCACCTAGAACCACTTGGCTGCAATGGCCAGAACTTATTTCCTTATCTACTGCCTTTTTTGCATTGGGGCACAAAAATGACTGAGATCATAAACACCCATGTCACAACTTTCATACACCAATATGTAAAATAAGTTAAAAGTGACTATATGCTAAGTCCAATCAATGGAAGGAAAGACCTAAAAAGAAGGACTTCCCATTTGAGAAAGGTCCATAAAATACACAGTAGAGAAATCAGAGGTCCCTAACCCAAAATTTAATGTCCTTTGCAGTATTGCTGTGACTGAAGCAGTAAAACTTTATCAACAGCCTTTGAATTGTTTACTAAAATGACAAATATCACAGATGACAAATGTGCACTGAAATGTAAGCTCTTCAAAAAATGGCATTGGGTCAAGAAATGTCAAACCATCAAAGGTTGATGACAATAAACATGAAGTGGTAGGGGATCACTAATTAAATGGTGATGGCTAAAGAGACAGTGCCCAATATGCAAGCTAGTTAAAATTATGTCTTTGAGACCAGAGGGCCGAAAGGAGGTCACAAAAACTATTTGGAGCTATTTAATTTCCTGGAGCTTGTTTCCCATGAAGCAAAGACCAGAAGTGATGCCCAAGTGACACCACTTGCCAACAGACAGCAACACAGAGATCACTGAAAGGAATGGCGGATCTAGGAGGATGCAGCCATTGCATCAACATCAGCAAGCTCATCTCTCATCCAACGGTCATGACCGGGGTCTCTCATGCAAATCACAGTGCATCCCTCAACAGTGAGCAAGTTTAAGCTTTAACGGACTCATTGCACTAAGGCATGGACCATGTGCAGCACAATGAGGCTCTGAATGGTACTGAGAGAATTGGAGCTTATGATACAATTAAAAAACCTGTGTCACCAGGTGTAGTAAGTGGCCTAATAGAGGGTAAAGAGCCCTGCAGTAAAAATTGAGCAGTGTGATGGAAGCTGACCGAAAATGGTCAGTGCCAATGACTAAGCACACCCAACACCATGATCATTCTTAAACCCATCAGTGTACAAGAAGGTACTATTGGTAAATTGCATGCTGAGATTGAGTAATTTGCAGCAGTACACTGATTCCAGACTAGTGTCCTTGGTAAGCAAATTAATTCTGAGATATACATGGGCTGCCACATGAAGACAAGGTGGTGAGGGCTTCACACCCATTGGGAAAACTACAGGTAGCAAGAAGTTAAGCTGCCAGAACAGTAGACAAAAGCAAACTCCAAGATATAACAGTGATGAAGGCCACACCCCATACTGGTGGTTGAGGTATCATCAAAAAAGGTAACAGGATGTGTGGCAGGGCATGGCAGACAAACAGTATGAGTATCCCCCGAGGCACACATTATGCCTGTAAGACAGTGGTTGTACACCAGCTTCTGCAAAGAGACTCTCAACTGAGCTCAGGTAAAGGTTGCCATTGGCCATGGTGGACTGTTTAATGATCATCTAAGATGGAGGGATATGTAGATAAATAAATTAAACACCCAAAGCCTAGTTGTAAACAGATAAGGGATGAGTATAAATGGGGGAGGGTTGTCAGATACACTCCCCTGGAAATACCACTTATGACACATATGACAATGGGGGACCAGGTACAGCAGGTGGCCAGGTAAGACATGTGGGAAGACCAAGAAAGTTTCCTAACAAGCACAAATCTAAGGAATTTCATAGTTTTAGTGAACCAATGAGCAACAGCTCCAAGATGCAAAGATGTTGCAAGAAGCTTGTATTAACAGAAATTGATACAAATGGTTTTATGAGTGGAAAAGCAGAAGCCATTGTCGATGCTCCATGAGTGGACACAATTCAGACATTGGTGTAGAAGTCACTCAAGGAGACAAATCCATGAAGAACTGTAATAGACCATGAAGTTGTTGATGAAAAGGAAGTCAGAGCTGCCTGTGGGAGGGAAGGGGTGGTAACAGGCCACAGTGTAGGATTAATGACTATAGTAAAGAGAATGACACTCAGGCTGGAGCCTTGAAGCACCCCTTCTCCTGGATAATGATGTCAAATAAGGCTGAACACACATGTACCTTGGAAACCTGATCTTTTCAAAGTTTCTGAAGGAAATGGAGCAGGCAGCATGGGAAATCCTACATGTATAGATTACAGAGAGTACCAGTCCAGCAGGTGTTATAGGCTTCCTCCAAGTCAGAAAAAATTACCATAGCCTTTTATTTCCACAGAAAGTTATTCACAACATGGGATGACAAAATGACAAGATGGTCAACAGTAGAGCAGCGTGCATGAAATCCACGCTGTGTAGTGGTTAGTAGATTGCAAGACTCCAGGCACAATACCAGCTGGCCATGAACTGTAGGTTCCATCACCTTGCAGACAAAGCTAGATAGAGAAATGGGGCCAGTAGCTAGAAGGAAGGTGTTTGTTCTTACTGGACTTATGTATGGGTGTAACAATGGCTTAACTCCAGTGTCTGGTAAAAATGCCATCTGTTCAAAAGTGAGGGTACATATGAGGGAGATCATGATTTCCTGCAAAAGAGAGGTACTGCAACACCTGACTGCTTTTCTATTTTTTTTTTTTATATGTTTTCACGGCGCTAAACAGCTATGGTCATAAGCGCCCATTCTGTGGCTCAGTAATGTGAAAAACAGCAAATTTAAATCAGCAGCAATGGGGGTAAAACTCAAGAAGGGAAACTAAAAGCTTAAGGAAATCATAGCAAGGTGCCATTGAAGGGGGTGGTTTTCCCTGAAAAGAGCTACAAATGACAGATCTCATCTCACTAACATGTATAAACTCAAGGACACCATCACATGAGAACGCATCATCTTCTAAAGGGGAAGATGTATCATGCAACAGCTGTAAACAGGCTCATAATACATTAAAATAGAGGCACTGAAGTGAAAGGTGTCTCACCGTCCATGACAGAGCAGTTGGGACAAATCAGTGGAGGATCACCACTTAAAATATGTCGATGGCTAAAAAGACAGTGCCTAATCCAGAGTCTAGTTAAAATTCCCTTCCATTGAGGGAGGTAGAGATTAAAGCACTGGGAAGAGGTTTTATGTCCCATAATTTATTATCCTGAAGTGCAGACAAATGTGTGTGCCATAAAAGAGCAACACAACAACATAAAATGCTGTGTAGATCAGCAAAGTAAGACATGCAAACAGCAGGCCAAGGAAGAGGGACAGCAGCCTTTGCTGCTACGACAGATGCCTCATTTCCACGTATACCAACATGACCTACAGATGCCCCCCCAAGTGGAGCATGTGGAGGCAGTCCTGAATGTGGTGGACTAGAGGGTGCACGGGATAGATAGCTTGGAGCTTGAGAAGAGAGCTGAGCGAATCTGAGCATATAATATACTGCATCCACTGATGGTGATGGATGTATTGGACAGCCTGGTGAACAGCAGAAACCTCTGCAGTAAAAACCAAACACTGGTTGGGAAGCTGAAATCTAATAGGGGTGCCGTCAACAATATAGGCAGTCCCAACACCAAAGGTGGTCTGAGAGCCATCAGTGTAAATAATGTAAATAAATGTGGCATCCTCCATTTGTGAGCAAAGAGCAGCAAATGTCTGTCAATAAACTTTTGGGGGTGACTATCCTTGGGAAGCTGACATAGGTTACAGAGGAGGCAGGCCCAGGGGCAAAGCCTAGGTGCTATTGCACCCCCACTTGTCATGAAAGTTCTAGGGAAATGGAAGGAAATTGAATGTAGCAGATGAAGGAAGTGGACTCCTGATGACAGTAGAGAGGAAGGACTGCCTGCATACCTCAAATACAAGTAGGCATCTAAAGAAAGGCCACGGTCGGATGAGCAGGCATGGGAGACATATGACTAGCATCACAACTCAGAAGGACAGCTTGCTGATTGTACAGTGGATGTTCAGCAGTGTCAGTGTAAAGGCTCTCCACAGGGCTAGTGTATAAAGCTCCAGAAGCTAAACACAGTCCACAGTGGTGGACAGAATCTAGACGCTGAAGAATAGGCAGCTGGGTAAAGGAGTGAACTATGCCTCCACAGTCCAATTTCCAGTGCACTAATGAGCGATACGGGCAGAGGAAGACCAATTGGCCCACTCCCCAGGAGGTAGCACTCTGAACACAGAGTGTTGAGGGATCACAGACCATGAGCCAAACAGTATGAAACATGGGAGGGCCAGAACTGTTTCCTGTCAGACTTAAGTCTCAAGACATCTGCAAATGGAAGCTCAACAGGGCCTAGATGTAGGGAAGGCAGATAGAACTCTACACAACACCAAAAATTGACACAGACTATCTTACAGGGAGAAACTCTAAATCCAGTATTAGTGTAGATGATCAAGGTGTATAATACTCCATACGATGCCAAAAATTTACACAGACTGTCTTGATGGGAGAAAATCTGAAGCCAATTTCTATGCTTTCGGAGTGGAGGTGATAAAGACATCCTTGAAGACATCATTCAAGAAGGCTGGTCCATTGAGAACTGTAGTAGATTGCAAAATTGTCGACAGCGAGGGAGCCCAAGACATCAGGAAGAAGACAATCCATAATTGGCTTTATGCAAGGGCAAACAGTACAACAGTTAGCATGGAGCCATGGGGCAACCAGTTTTCTTGGGATAAAGTACAGCATAACGTTCACTAGCACCTTAAATGTGTGCTCTTTCATAAATTCATGGATGAGAAGGGGGTAGCCAACCTCGGAAGCCCAAGAGAACAGAGTGTGGAGGATGCCTGTCCTCCAACAGCTATCCTTTGCCCTCTCTAGATTAAAAACTATAGCTACTGTTTGGCGTTACCTGAGAAAATTGTTCATGATATAAGAGGAGAGAGCACAGGTGGTCAATTGCGGAACAATGCTTTCGGAAACCTCATGGGGCAGGTGTTAAAAGACTTTGGGACTCCAGCCACCAACCTAAATGGCAATTTACTATACACACCAAAACCTTGTGTACATTACTCACGAGAGAGATTGAGCAATGGCTGGAGTGGAGACATTAACCCTTCCCAGGTTTCAGAACAGGAATGACAACAGCTTCCCGCCATCTCCTGGGAAGGTGCTGTCAACCCAAAGTCAATTATAAAAGAAAAACAGGTAACACTGACTAGGGTATGATAGATGAAGCAACATTTAGATGTGGATACCATCCAGTCCTGAAGCAGATGAGTTAGAGGAGGAGAGTGCATGTCCGTGTTCTCACACAGCATAAATGGCGTAACAGATTTTGTAATTTTGAGAGGAAAAAGCAAGATGTTGCTATTCTGCCACCTGTTTCTTTGGGAGAAAGACTGGTGGGTAATTAGAAGAGCTCAAAATCTCAGCACAGTGTTGACCCATTGAGTTAGAGATTGTAACTGGGTGCACTAAGGCAGTGTTTTTCAACAGTTTTGAATATGTGACCCCTTTCCAAGTGAAAATATTCTTGCGACCCCAAGAACCATAATAAAAGTATGTCAGCAATTTCAAAAGCAACACATTTAATTTTCTTTCCATTGATACTATACTGATTGACAAATCAAGTGCAGTTGTGGGAAGAGGTTGCAGTACTCTGCAGACAGAGACGATGATATATTCTTTGCCACGGTAGAGGTGTGGGGGTGAGGTGGTGTTGGCAGGGGCTTAGTTGCGCATTTTCGGTCACTATGATCAGTTGTCCTAGTTCACCAGCAAGAGTGGACAACTTGCTGTCTTCTCCCTTCACTCTTAGTGAGCACAAAATGGAGAAGTTTCTTAACTTTTAAGATTGTCATGAAACATATGTTACCACCCATGCTGCAACTGCTTTCTTCTGTGACTGCAATCTCATGAGCAAGGCTTTGTCACCCCCCAGGGAATCATGACCCACAGATTGAAAAACACTGCACTAATGGTATCCAGCATGACAGTTAGCCCACAGGTTGGGTAAAAACTGGACATGCCAGATAGCCATTGGATTTGACTCCGAACAACTGACTAGGGAGTGTAGGTATTAAAGGAGCTGGTAAAGAAATCACAGCTTGCCTCCTTGCTATTGCATATGATGTAATGGCATCGCGCGCACACAACTGCTTATAATGGATACAGTTGGCTAGCAAAGGATGATCGCTGAAAACATGAAGAGAATGTCTCTGCTCATGTATTGCATCATGGCACACCTCGATCCACCGAGGAACTGGGAGGCACCAGAGCAAATGGGAGGTGTGAGGTTTCCTATGTTCCACAGCTGTAAGAATAGCTTCCATAACATGCATGACTTGATCATTGATGTTAGGAAACTGATGGGCATTAGATGTTGCAAGAGAGCAGAAAAGTGTCCAATTAGCTTGGGAAAACTTGCAGCGTCTTGGGACCATAGGTGGCAGTTGTGGCTGTAATCGAAGGACAGGTGGAAAAAGGTCACTTGAGTGTGTATCAGCAAGAGTGAACCATTAAAAGTGCTGAGCTATCTGAACAGTACCAATTGATAGGTCCAAATGAGAGTAGGTTGATGTGGAAGCAGATGAAAATGAAGGTTCCCAGTGTTGAGGCAAACAAGATCCACTTGGTGGAAGACGTCAATCAATAGGGAACCTCTATGATATGGATGCAGAGATCCCCAAAGTGGGTGGTGGGCAATTAAGTCCTCAACCAGCAAGGTGGGTGGGGGGGGGGGGGGGGGGGGGGAGGCCGACCAAGGAGAAGGAGATCGGCTCTTGCCACTGGTGTGGATGATGGAATGTATATGGTAAAAAGACAGAAGGTGAATCCAGAAAGGGGAAAACTGGAGTGACAGCTTGGAAGGAACTGTGCAAGGGGATTGGGTGATACTGGATAGTATCACAAAGAAGAATCATAAGCCCCCACCCTGTGTGCTGGAACACCATCAAAAGACGGGAGAGCAAACTGGACTGACTGGAAATGAGGGAAGACAAAGTGATCATGGAGACACATCTTTGTTTCCTGAAGACAGATGATCGGTGAGTAGGATCATAAGAGGATCGACAGTCCACCCTGATTGGAGTGAATTCCATGAATATTCCAATGGATAATTGACATAGGAGGCAAAAAATTTTAAAAATCCCCCACAGTTACTGTCAACTCAGAGGCCACTGAGAGTCAGTGGCTGACAGAGTGGAATGGCAATCAGCCTGAGGCAGAAGATTCTGATCCATAGGTTGTTTGGGTGCAGGTCCTGCCACCAGTGATCGACTGGTTGGTCGGCCACCAGCAGTGCATCTCTGCGACACAGAAGACGGCCAAGGGCAGCCTACACTGGGTGGCACTGTAGACATGCTGTGGCAGGGAAGGAGAGGAACTGTTTTTCTTATGAGCCTTCTTAGAAGCAGGACGTTGAGATGGAGCAGGAGTTGATGGTTGTGAGTTCTGGGTACTTAAAAAATCTTCACAAGCAGACTCTTTTTGGAAGTCTGGGCATCAGGTTTTGGAGCCCATGATTTAGCAGGACCAATGAAGGGTGAGCCTTAAAGTGAGCAGGTGATAGCGGGGAGGTTGAGTGTGGGATCTTTGAGCTGGCCAATCTGACAACTGTGGTGCTGAAGGTGAGGTTGCAAGTCTGTGTGGGTACCTCCTTAGTAGGTCAGGAAGAGGTGAGGACGGTGCTATATTCACCCGCTGGGAGCAGTGGGCTTTCTACTGGTGAATAACTTACGAGCAGCAAAGATAGACACCTTTTCCTTCACTCAGATTTCCTGAATAATGCATTCATCTTTGAAAGTAGGACAGTCTCCAAAGGAAGCAGCATGGTCGCCCATACAGTTGATGCAATGAGGGGATGAAAGTGGATTTAGATTAGAGAGATTAGATTAGTACTTGTTCTATAGATCATGAATACGACACTTTCCAATGATGTGGAATGTGTCAGGTTAATAAAAGGTGTCAATACAAGATATTACATTAGAAAAAATATTACATGACACTCAATATTTTTTTTTACTAATTTTTTTTGTAGTGGTTGGGAAATTACCCACTTACTATATCCAAAAATTCATCTAATGAGTAGAAGGAGTTGCCATTAAGAAATTATTTTAATTTCCTTTTAAATGCTATATGGCTATCTGTCATACTTTTAATGCTATTAGGTAAGTGACCAAAGACTTTTGTGGTAGTATAATTTACCCCCTTCTTAGCCAAAGTTAGATTTAACAAGAGTAGTGAAGATCATCCTTTCTCCTAGGCTTTTAGTCATGTACACTGCTATTGCTTTAGAATTCATTTGGATTGTTAATAACAAATTTCATAAGTGAATATATATATTGTGAGGCTACAGTGTAGATTTCTAGCTCTTTAAATAAGTGTGTGCAGGATGATCTTGGATGAGCTCCAGCTCTGATTACACACTTTTGTGCAATGAACACTCTTTTACTCAATGATGAGTTACCCCAGAATATGATGCCATACGGAAACAGAGAATGAAAATATGCATGGTAAGCTAATTTACTCAGATGTATATCACTAAAATTTGCAATGACCCTAATAGCGTAAGTAGCTGAACTCAAACGTTTCAGCAGATCCTCAGTGGGGATTTTTCCAGTTCAACCCCTCATCAATGGATACACCTAGAAATTTTGGATATTCTACCTTAGCTATCGATTTCTGATCAAAGTCTATATTTATTAATGGTGTCATTCCATTTACTGTGTGGAATTGTATATACTGTGTTTTGTCAAAGTTTAATGAGAGACCATTTGCGGAGAAGTACTTAATGATTTTCTGAAAATCATCATTTACAATTTCACCAGTTAATTCTTGTCTGTCGGGTGTGATAGTTATACTTTTATCACTGGCAAAAAATACCAGCTTTGCATCTTCATGAATATAGAATGGAAAGTCATTAATGTATATCAAGAACAGTAGAGCACCTAAGATTGAACCTTGCGGCATCCCATTCTTGATTGTTTCCAGTTTGAGAAATCACCAGTTTTTTGCATATTATGTGAACTGTTTATTTCAACTTTCTGCACTCTTCCAGTTATGATTTAAACCATTTGAGCACTGTCCCATTCATACCACAGTACTTCAGCTTATCTAGAAGTATTCCATGATGTACACAATCAAACACCTTTGATACACCACAAAAAATCCCAACGGGTGACTTCTGGTTACTCAGAGCATTTAATTTTTCATCAGTGAAAGTATATATAGTATTTCTCATCAAAAAACCCTTCTGGAAACCAAACTGACATTTTGTTAAAACTTTATTTTTACAAAAGTGTGAAGCTACTCTACAATACATTACTTTTTCAAGAATTCTGGATAAGGCAGTCAGAAGAGAAACTGGGTGGTAGTTGTTGACATCAGACATATCCCCTTTTTTATGCAGTGGTTTATTATGCAGTGGTTTAACAATGGCATAGTCTACCTGGGAAAATACCCTGCTTCAGAGAGCTATTACATTTGTGGCTAAGAATCCCACTTATTTCTTGGGAACAAGCTTTTATTCTCCTGCTGGAAATACCATCAATTCCACGTGAGCTTTTATTCTTGAGAGAGTTTATTATCTTCCTAATTTCAGAAGGAGCGGTGGGTGGAATTTCAGTTGTATCAAATGGTGTGGGTAAGGCCTCTTCCATTAACTGCCTTGCTTCTTCTAATGAACATTTAGATCCTATTTTCTCTAAAACATTTAAAAAATGATTATTCAAAATGTTTCGACTTCTGGCTTTTGGTTTATCAAGTTTCCATTTGCTTTGATGGTGATGCCATCGTCCTGTACTCTTGGTTGTTCTGTCTTCCTTGTAATAATATTCCAAATTGTTTTGATTATGTTATCAGAGGTATTAATCTCAGACATGATGCACATGCTTCTGGACTTTTTAATAACCTTTCTTAATGTAGCACAGTAGTTTTTATAATATTTGGCTGTTTCTGGGTCATTACACTTTCTTGTTGTTAGATACAGTTCCCTTTTGTGGTTAGGAGATATTTTTCTTCCTTTAGAAAGCCAAGGTTTTCTGCATGGTTTCTTATAATTAGATTTAACTACTTTCTTGGGGAAACAGTTTTAAAATTATCTTACAAGTGTATCATGAAATAAGTTATATTTTAAATTAGCATCAGGTTCCTTGTACACCTCATCCCAGTCTAACTGCTGAAGATTTTCTCTGAAATTTATAATTGTCGAGTCATTAATTGAACGCACAACTTTTGAGGGTAGTTTCAAATTACTGAATGGAGCTATGTCATAGACTGTCATACACTGCCCTGATGGGCATCCCTGCCACATGTAACACACTTGGCTATATTGCAACATGAATGTCTAGTACGATTAAACCTCTGACACAGATGGCAACATGTAGGGTTGTGGATGTAAGGGTGAACTGAAATTCTCATATCCTGCTCTAATGTTTACTGGAGGCTGAACTCTGTCAAACATCAAGAAGAGAGTGTGGCTTGATACCAATTCCTTTTCAGATCTTTTTATTACTCTATGTATGGCCATTACTCCCTGATCAGACAGGTAATCTTGAATGTCCTCATTTGATGATCTGTTGAGTGACCTTGTATAAACCACCCTGCATGATAAGTAAAGTGTGATGTTCTTCCACTCAGACAGGTAAGGTGTGTAGCAGTGTAGTTCGAAGCAATTTGTATGTCTGGAAGGCACTGTCTGTTTCTAACAAATTGTTCAAATGGCTCTAAGCACTATGGGACTCAACATCTGAGTTCATCAGTCCCATAGACTTAAAACTACTTTAATCTAACTAACCCAAGGGCATCACACACACTCATGCCCAAGGCAGGATTCAAATCTGCAATCGTGGCAGCAGTGTGATTCCGGACTGAAGTGCCTAGAACCAATCGGCTACAGTGGCCGGTTTGTTTCTAACAACAAGGTGCCATTTCATAACTGGGAAGATGACTTTACAGGACCTGCAATTGTAACAACACCTTTCTGAACAATGAAAGGTTTGACTGTAGAAGTCTTGACCTTTGTCAGACCGAGAAATGACTAGGCACTTCAGCACTGGTGGCAGAATTTTCTGTGTTTGAGACTCGTCTAGCTTTCTCTCTTGGGTAGAAGTAGTAGAAATAGAAGAAACCATTGTGAAAGTATCCCCCCCATAATTACCAGCGTCTCCAATGGTGTGCTCCTTCCTAATGGGGAGCCTCTCTGAGGACACTCCCACCTTAGGTGACTGTCCACACCTCAGGTCACACCTCCCAAGAAATGGATGGAGAGACCAATTGGCATGTTTAGAAGGTGCCAGCTTTGGTGATCACCCCTACCGGGGCCTGACCTTTACCAGAGGGTACGTACGTGTCCTGCTAGTCTACCCTGTGCAGGGAATTCGCATTACCCCATCACCAGCTACACATGCTAAAGTGAGGGTCAGCCATCAGACATGCACAGAGAGGAAAGAAAGAAGGAGGGAGGGAGGAACAAAGAAATGGAAAACTGAGAAGAATTCTCAAACGATGCACCGGAGAAGAAGGTAATGAGAAAAATCAAGGAAAGGGAAAGATAAAGTAAGGACAGACATGGAAGGGGTGGCGGTGGGAGGGGGGGTGGGGGAGGAAGGGAGGGATGTGGAAAGGAAAGGTATTCAACCCAGAAAGGAAAGAGCTGCACGAGCTTGGGGTCCCTGCTTGCCACGGGCATATCCACAAAATAGTTGTGGACCCCTGGGGGAACACCTGAATGTGAATACTGTGCAGCCCTGGGGCAGAGGATTTGGATAAAGTGAGAGCACTTTCCAGCTCCCTCATAGTAAAAGGGGCATTGTACCATTAATGATTCTGAGAAGAGAACACTATCATGTGAGTTGCCTCCACTCATTTCCAATGGAGAAAAGTGGGGTGATAGTGGGTGCAGCTCAAAATCTCCTCAAAATAGTGACCAGAGCTATTGGAGATAGGTATTGAGTCCATAATAACACTATCTGCTACAATTACACCAGTCATCTGTGAATGGACCACAGTTCCAGAAAGATGATGTAGGTTGTCACACATGACAGAAGAGGGAGTGAAACTGTTAAAAGAAGTAGTAAAGGAAATCAATCTAAATTTTTTGCTACCTCCAGAGAATGCAATGACATTGCACATGCAACTGTCTATAATGAATACAGTCTGCCATCATAGGATGACAATAAAGGGAGACCACATCTCCAGAAGTGAATCACATCATGACATGCCTCAGTCCACAAGGGGACCAGGACATGGTGCAGGAAATAAGTAAAGCGAGATACACAACATTCTGCAGTGGTTAAGATATTGTTGATAAGGTACTCTACCTGGTTATCACCCAGCTGGTAGATGATATTCATTGAAAGTAGTCAGGGGAGTAACATCCATTGGCCTTAGAAAGCTGCTAATTGTGTTTAGACATAGATGGTACAGGAGTCAGCAAATGCATAGCACACAGGACATTGTTGCTCAAGTACATGTCAGGGAGAAATGGCCACTGGAGATGATGGGCAAGCTGGGCAGTGCAGAACAAGAGGTCAAAATGGGAATAGGTGTGTGTAATGTCTGAAAGGAATGTGTGTGCTCAAGTGTTAAGACAGATGAGATTGAGTTGATCGAGTTCAGTCAAGAGGTAACTGTGAATGATCGGACCATTACAGGGCATTGATAAACTCCTGGATGGTCACTACCAAAGGATGGTGAGGGTAGCACTTGTCGATAGCTCTTAGACTGCTCAAGGAGTCAGTACACAGAAGAAACGACTCCCCAGGTCATGAACGTATGTGCTCAAGAGCAAGAGATATAGCCACCAGCTAAGCAGTGAAAAAACTTCAGCTCAAAACAGGATGGTGGCAACTAAAGTCACTCAGCAGGAGAAAGGGCTGAGGGAGCTGACCATTAAGCTACCCTGGTGACAGATCAAGAAACAGGTAGGTAGGTAGGTAGGTAGGTAGGTAGGTAGGTAGGTAGGTAATTAGGTAGAAAGGCAGGGGGAGGGGGGGGAGGGACAGACCAAACTGAGGTCATTGGTCCCTTGTTACTGGGAAAATAATTGCACAAGGGAAAGAAGAAAAGAATGGTGACTTACAGCACAATAACAGGAGAAATAAAAAACCAGAAGAATGACAAAAGGATGACCAACACTACTATAGACAAAATAGAAAAAGAAAACTACAGAGAAGCAAGAAAGGGGTAGAAGGGGTAGAAACAAGATAGCAAAAGACCATGATTGGCTGACCATGAAAATAAAACGAAAAAGTCAGCCACTCTGTGACACATTAAAACATCCAGCTTAAAGGCATTAGAGTGAAGAACACAAAGAGCGAAAGGATGTGTGCTAAAACTTATATACAATGATAAAACCCTCCCTCACATATGAGATGTAAAACCAAATTAGCCAATGAGGCTTTGTCAGCTAAAATTAATGGCAATAGTAACTGAAGAGTCTGCCGCAGGGCAGCTAAAGAATGGCAGTTCACCAAGATAAAGGGCACTGTCAGCTGGGCACCACACCAACATTGAGGTGGGTCATCACATTGCAGGAGGTAGCCATATGTCACCCAAGCTTGGCCAGTGCAGACAACCACAGAGACCCTGTGAGAGGCCCGCATGGAGGACTGCCACGCATCCTTTGTCTCCTTAATGGCACACAGTTTGTTGCGCATGCTGATGTTATGCTATTTCATCTCCCAAAACTGCAAAACCTTGCAGCGTAGTACTGCATGCAGGTCAGTTGCAGAGAAGCCAATCTCCACAAGCGGTTTCTGCATAGCTGTTTGGTCAACCTGTCGGCAAGTTCATTGCGTGGGATTCAGACATGACTTTTGGGGGTGGGGGTGTGGG
Source organism: Schistocerca cancellata (assembly GCF_023864275.1). Taxonomy (NCBI): domain Eukaryota; kingdom Metazoa; phylum Arthropoda; class Insecta; order Orthoptera; family Acrididae; genus Schistocerca; species Schistocerca cancellata. Next base: position 10,298,764 of record NC_064629.1, on the reverse strand, counting down.
GGGGGGGGGGGGGTGGAAGACCACTGTGAATGATCGGACCATTACAGGGCATTGATAAACTCCTGGATGGTCACTACCAAAGGATGGTGAGGGTAGCACTTGTCGATAGCTCTTAGACTGCTCAAGGAGTCAGTACACAGAAGAAACGACTCCCCAGGTCATGAACGTATGTGCTCAAGAGCAAGAGATATAGCCACCAGCTAAGCAGTGAAAAACCTTCAGCCATTGGGCAAGGAATGCTGTTCAATATGACCTCCATGGACATACGCAAAGCCTACATGATCAAAAGCCATTAAGACATCAATGCAAACCACTTTGTGGCCTCAGTAGATGTCAAGGATCAAGAGGAACTGGCAGTGGAGATCTGCGGGGTTAACTGAGTCCTTAGGACCATGTGAAAGGTCCAGGCAAAGCCTCAACCTAGGTGTACACCATGGAGGTATATGTGAATGGACATGAAGTATAGATGTTAAAGGCAAGGACTCCAGTTCAGAAAGAAGGGATAGGACACAAACTGCAATTGGAAGCCCTGACCTGGGCCACTGATGCGGGAAATGAACTGCCGTGGGTGGGAAAAGGAGACAGTGATTCAAATGGGCAGTAGAACTATGAATGTGTGCAACGTAACTGGCCAGCAGTTGTGCACGCCTAATGTGCAATGGAGGGACTCTGGCCTACTGAAGGACGCTAGTCACCGGACTCATCCTAAAAGCTCCTGTCACTAGGCAAATGCCACAGTGGTGCATTGGGTTGAGTAAATCCAACACTGAGGGCACTGACAAACCATAAACCAAACTCCCATAGTCTAGGCAGGATTGAAAAAGGGCTCTGTAGAGCTGCAGCAGCGTAGAGTGATCTGCACCCCATTTGGTGTTGCTCAGGCAGTGAGGCGCATTGAGGTGCTGCCAGCACTCCTGCTTAAGCTGATGAAGGTGAGGAAGCCAAGTCAATTGGGCATCAAAAATCAGTCCTAAGAATCGGTATGTCTCCACTAGAATGAGTGGATCATCATTAACGTAAGGTTCTGGTTCTGGATGAATGGTACGACACCAACAGAAGTGTGTAACACAAGACTTAGCTGCTGAAAACTGGAAACCGTAGGCTAGAGTTCATGACTGCACCTTGTGGATGGCTCCCTATAGGTACAGCTCAGCAACACCAGTACCAGTGGAGCAGCACAAAATGCAGAGGTCGTCTGCATACACAGAAGGTGAGACGGACGGCTCTACAGCAGCTGCTAGACCATTAACAGCCACTACAAATAGGAAGACAATACAGAGCCTGAGGGGACCCTATTCTCCAGGATATGGGGGGAACTATGGGAGACACTAACTTTGTCACGGAAAGTACGAAGCAAAGGGAAAGTTTGGATAAAAATTGGGAGCGAGCCTCTGAGACCCCACTTATATAATGTAACAAGGATATGATGTCGCCAAGTGGAGTCATAGGCTTTTTCTAAATCAAAGAAAATGGCAACCGGGTGTTAGTGTCTGGAAAAGGTTGTTCGGATGGCAGACTCTAGGGTACAAGATTATCAGTGGTGGAGCTATCCTTTCAGAAGCTACCCTGACATGGAGCCAGTAGGCCATGTGACTCCTGGACCCAACCTAACTGCTCACACACTGTACACTCTAGCAGCTTACAAAGAATATTGTTGAGGCTGATGGGTCGATAGTTGTCTACATCAAGTGGGTTTTTACTGGGTTTGAGCACCGGAATGATGGTGCTCTCCCGTCATTGCAATCAGAAGATGCCATTGCACCAGATCTGGTTGAAGATTACAAGTTGCAGTCACACGAGAGCTGTTTAACCATCTGACTATGGATCATATCTGGTCCAGAAGCAGTGTCACGGCAATGTGCAAGGGCACTGAGGAGCTCCCACTTTGTAAATGTGGATGTTATAAAATTCACTCTGGCGTGTAGTGAACGAGAGGACTATCCAATCCAGCTGCCGTTTGAGAGGGCATAAGACTGGGGTGTTATTCTCTGGTGAGCACTATGCTCGAGCCTCTGTGTCAAAGTGCTCAGCCATCGTGTTTGCATTGGTAGGTAACATGGAATTTATGTTAACACTGGAAACATCTGTAGGGGTCTGGTACTTGAAAACATGTTTGACCTTTTCCCAGACTTGGGAAGGTGACATATGGCACCCAAGATTGAGATGTGTCCCTTCCAACACTCCTGCTTGCATCATTTGATAAGTTGGTGAACATGGGCATGGAGCTGTTTAAAGGCTATGAGGTGCTCCAGGGAAGGGTACCACTTATGCCACTTTAAGCTCAACAACACTACTTAACTGCCTCGGTGACTTCTGGTAACTACTAGCGGACTGCCTTTGGCCAGGGGTACCCTGAACAGCAAGCAATCATGTTTTCTGCCACAGAAACGACTTTTGTACTCACCTGCTGAACCGTGACATTGCTGTTCCCATGTGGGGGACATTCAGCCATGACAGCAGAGATGATGTCATCTTAAGACTGCATGGAACATTCAGTGACGCAGTTTATGCCTCTGTCACCTGCTGCTAATGACATTGCCTGAGCAGTCAATAGCCATTGTCGATGAGGGTCCAGCAAGACCTAGGTCCTCAACAGATGCCAGGATCTCCAGCTCAACTGCAGACGCAGAGCTTGTAGGTAGTGGTGGTGTGGGTGCCACCACAATTGTCCTGGTCTTCTGGACCTTCGTTTCTGATTTCTCTCGCTGCTCCTTGGGTTTCTCTGGCTGCTTTTGGGCTATTCAGCCACTGGCAGATGTCATCGCGACCCAAGGGACCACTTTCTAGTGAGAGTAGCTAAAGAACTTATGCTTCTCTGGCTCAGAAATGGGACAGATATCCCCAATGGTTGTGTTGGGGGGTGGGATGTTGTTGCTCCAAAAGTAAGTGGTGCAGGAGCAACAGGAAGGGAAGTGTCCCCCACCATCAAGAGGGCAGGTGTAATTTTCTGGTTCTGAGAGATAACAGGAGTGCGAGCAACTGATGAGTCAACAACTGTTCTCATAGCAGCGGTATACGAGCAGGTCAGAGCCACAGGATGTAGATGCTCAAATTTCCTCTTAGCATCAGTGTAGGTCAGTTAGTCCAAGGTCTAATATTCCACAATTTTCCTCTCTTTCTTTAAAATCTTGCAGTCTGGTGAGCAAGGTAGATGATGCTCTCCATAGTTGACACAGATGGGAGGTGGGGCCCATGAAGTATTGGGATGCAGCTGAAGTCCACAATCTCAGCATCTCAACATATGATGCTGGACGTACAGTGGGAAGACATATGGCTGAACTTCCAGCACTTAAAGCACTCCGTCTGGAGAGGGATATATGGCTTCACATCACAGTGGTAGACCGTCACCTTGACCTTCTTTGATAATGTGTCACTCTCAGAGGCCAAGACGAATGCATGGGTGGCAAAGTTATTATCTCTCAGACCCTGATGGATGCTCCTCGTTGCTCTAATTTGGCATGCAGCTCATCATCTGACTGCAAAAGAAGGTCCCTGTGGAATATAATACCCTGGACCATATTTAAGCTCTTATGGGGTAACAGAAATATCACCCAACTTGTTATGAGTGAGTAATGTCAGTGACTGAGCAGAATTTGTTGTTTTTATCTAGACTGACATAGAGCACATTTTGCACTCCTTTTAGGCGAGAGAGAGACTATACCTTTAAACTTGAGCCCTAGATCCACTACATACTTTGATTCAGAGGCTTCAAGTCACTCTTAAAAATAATACTACTATCACTTCCTCTCATTTATCAAATATAAAAGAATTCTAATGACATTATTATGAAAAAGATACATTGCTACTCACCATAAAGCACAGGCATTGTGTTGCAGACAGGCAGAACAAAAATACAAATTAGCTTTAGGCCCGAATGCCCCCCCCCCCCCCCCCCAGACTCAACACAGAAGGACAAACACTTACATCAAGCAATAAAAAACCCCTGCACGAATAAAACTCAAAACTAGATCTGCCATTGCAACGTCATGTGATAAAAGTTCAGGAAGTGTATCAGGCAATGCAAACATCTGCCTGAGCAGAGTTAAAAGTGGCCAGTCCAACAAGATGTGGATCACAGTCGAAGCTGATCTACAGTGACAAAGCTGGGTCCTTGTGATGCAATAAATAGCTGTGCATTATCCAGGTATGACCAATGTTCAGCCGCCAGGGGCCTACTGAGTCCTTGCGAGAGACCCACAAGGAAAAGTGCCATGCACTGGTAGCCTCCTTGATGGCCCAAATTTGTTGGGTGAAGGAAGGGTGCACCATTCTTTACCCCAGGTGCAAAATACCTTCTACCCCAAAACTGACCTAAAGTCACTCTCCGAAACGTCAATCTCCAAGGCTGGTGGACTGACAGCCTGTTTGGACAGTGTGTCAACACATTCATTTCCTGGTATGCCTACGTGACCCAGGGTCCACACAAAGACCACAGAGTGGCCGGAACGCAGAAGAGTATGGAGGGACTCCTGGATAGCCATCACCAGACAAGAGTGAGGGAATCACTGGTCGATAGCTCGTAGCTGCTCAGGGAGTCACTACAGAAAATAAAGGACTCACCTGAGCAGGAGCAGATATCCTATAGAGTGTGAGAGATTGCGACTGTCTTGGCAGTGAAAACACTGCAGCCAGCTGGCAGTGAGTGTTGTTTATAAGGATCCCCTTTAGTAAGAGCATAACCGACATGACCAGTAACCATCAAAACATTAGCACATACACGTCAGAGCATTGACACCCAGCAAGGATTGAAAGAAAGCAGCAGCAGAGGGCACCAGGAGGGACTGAGACCTTTGGGCCCCATGCCAAATCGGGCTGAAGGCACGGGCGGGGCACACACCATGGGGGTATATGCCGAGGGGCCCAGAAAAAGAGGTTCAAAATGGAAAACCTCAAGCCCAGAGAGAAGAGCTCTGATGAGAACCATGATCATACACCCTGACCTGGGCCACCATTCCGGAAGAGGGATGACTGACTGAGGGAACAGGAGACGCTAAGTGGGATGCCCGGGCAAGCTACAAATGTGTGTAGCATAAGTGGCCAGTAATCGTTGGCGCCAGAACAGCAATGGAGGCACACCGGCATCCACAAGTATGCTGTTGACAGGGCTTGCCTGGAAAGCTCCAGTGGCGAGTCTGATTCTGCTGTGAAGGATGGGGTCCAGCAACTGCAATGCAGAAGGTAATGCCAAACCATAAGCCAGGCTTCTATAATCAAGACAGGACTGAATTAACACCTGGTACAGCCGTAGAAGGGTGGACCGATCAGCAGCCCAGCTGGTGTGACTCAACCAACTATGAGTGTTAAGATGCCGCCACCACCACATTTGTTTAAGCTGCCGAATATGAGGCAACCACATCAACCAGGTATTGAAAACCAATCCCAAAAACCGATACGTCTCTACCACAGCAAGAGATTCACTGTGAAGATAAAGCTATGGCCCTGGGTGAACAGTGCATCGCAAGCAGAAATGCTGAACGCAGGTCTTGGCAGCCAAAAACTGGTAGCCATGCATTGCAGCCCAAGATTGCGCCTGTTAGATAGCACCCTGCAGCTGCCTTTCAGCAGCTGCAGTGCCAGTGGAACTATAGTATAGGCAGGTCATCAGCATACAAGGAAGACATTCGGAAGGATGACGGTTCAATCCCACGTCTGGCCATCCTGATTTAGGTTTTCCGTGATTTCCCTAAATCACTCCAGGCAAATGCCGGGATGGTTCCTCTGAAAGGGCACAGCCGACTTCCTTCCCCATCCTTCCCTAATCTGATGAGACCAATGACCACGCTGTCTGGTCTCCTCCCCCAAACCAACCAACCACCCATACAAGGAAGATGAGGCTGACATTCCCACCACCACAGCTAGACCATTAATTGCAATCAAAAAGAGGGAGATTCTTAAGACAGATCATTGCGGTACCATCTCTCCTGAACTCAGGAGGAACTATGGGAGGCTGCAACTTGTACATGGAAGGAACAAAGTGACAGAAAATTTTGTATGAAAATCGGGAGTGGACCCCGAAGGCCACAACCATTAAGCATAGAGAGGATGTGATGTTGCAATGTCTTATCGAATCGTATGCCTTCCACACGTCAAAAAAGATGGTGACCAGATGCTGATGGTGGGCAAAGGCAGTATGGATGGCAGACAACAGGCACATCAGGCACATCAGATAATCGGCGTCAGAGCATCCCTAACAGAACCCACCTTGAGACGGAGCCAGAAGGCCCCAAGACTCAACTCAAACTCCGGCTCACCATGGGTTTTAGCAACTTGTAAAGAATGTTGGTGAGGTTAATGGGGTGGTAGCTGTCCACCTCCAGTGGGTTCTTGCTAGTTTTCAACACGGGGATTATGATGCTTTCCCGCCATTGCGACAGGAACTCGCCCTCAACCCCGATACGGTTGAAAAGTTCTAGGAGGCATCGCTGGCAGTCCACCATGAGGTGTTTGAGCATCTGACAGTGGACACGATCTGGCCCAGGTATCCAAATCAGGGCAAGCAGCTAGGGCACTTTGGAATTCCCACAAAGTGAATGGATCATTGCACAATTCAGGTTGGCGCATGTGAAATGAAAGACTCCAAAGTTCCAACTACTCTTTCAGGGAGCAGAAGGCCAGTGAGAAATTTGTAGTAGCGGAAATCTGAGCAAAATGCTCTGCTAAGCAGTTTGCAATTGTTTCGGAGTCAGTAAAAACCATTCCATTTAGTGAAAGCGGAGGTACGCTAACTGGGGTCTGATAGCCATAGAGTCGCCTAATCTTGGCCCAAACCTGCAATGGAAAGGTACGGAAGCCAATGGTGGAGACATACCTTTCCCAGCACTCCTGCTTGCATTGGTGAATGAGGCGGCAGGCTCTAACAGAGCCGTAGAAAGGCGATGAGGTCTGCCAATAATGGATGCCACTTGTGACATTGGAGTGGCCACCTGCGATCTTTAATCACCTCAGCGATCTCAGGCGACCACCAAGGCACAATCCTCTGCTGAGAGAACCCAGAAGAACACAGAATGACACATTCTGCAGCAGCAACGATTTTTTTTTTTTTTTTTTGTTGTGGTTTTAGGGTGCACAACTACAGTGGTCATTAGTGCCCAGACTAAGTTAGGATTGCACCGCAAGGCACAAGGTTAAAACAGCAACTAAAAGGGACAATAACATAAAAGACAGACAGGCAGAGGATTAAAAAAACAGCATAATCAAATTACACAGGTTTGCCAAGTGTATAAAACGAAGAACGCGAGCAGCTGCTCCTAGGTCATCCGCTAAAATTCATCCAGAGTACATGGCATGCCAAGATCAATGCACAGTGTATTAAAATTTGGAAAGGATGTTCAGCTGTGGCATACTGTCAGCAATTGCCACATCGGCAGAACGGCGCCGGTGCAGCCGTCAGCAGATGGCGATGGCTGAACCAGCAGTGTCCAATTCATAACCGGGCCAAAATGACCTCCTCCCACCGAGAAGGGTGTGAGGAGGACGCCCAAGCCAAGGGAAGAGGTTTCAAGGCCCGAAGCTTGTTGCCCGTAAGTGCAGCCCAATCGGCATGCCGCAGTGATAAAATGTGCTGACAAATGACCCTGCTATGATCTGATGAAGGGACACAACAAGAAGCTGTCTGAGGCTGGAGGACCGCAGCCTTGGACGCGGCATCTGGAGCTTTGTTCCCAGGGATACCGACATGGCCAGGAACCCACATAAAGGTAACCGGAGAACCGTCGTCCACCAGCTGCTGGAGAGAGCGTTGGATCCGGTGCACGAAAGGGTGAACTGGATAGGGATCACTGAGGCTCTGGATGGCGCTCAGGGAATCGGAGCAGATGACATGAGCAGAATGTCGGTGGTGGCAGATGTGAACAACAGCCTGGTAGAGGGCAAATAGCTCAGCTGTGAAGACCGAACAATGGCCATGGAGCCAGTATTTGAGACTGTGCGCCCCAACAATAAAAGAACACCCGACACCTTCATTGGTCTTAGAGCCATCTGTATAAATGAAGATCATATTAATGATCTTCGAACGAAGTTCGACAAAATGGGAGCGGTATACCGAACCGGGGGTAATCTCCTTTGGGGGCGAGCTGAGGTCATGGTGAATGCGAACCTGAGCCTGGAGCCAATGTGGCGTTTGGCTCTCGCCCATTGCAGGGAGTGAAAAATCAAGGTGCTGAAGGAGGCAATGAAAGTGAACTCCAGGGGGTAGCAGGGCAGAGACATACAACCTGTATTGACGGTCGAGAGAGTCATCAAAAAAGGAACGATAAGACGGGTGGTCAGGCATTGACAATAGCCGATGGCCATACCGACAACCAGTACATCACACCCGTAGGTTAGTGGAAATTCACTGGATTCAGCATTAAGACTCTCGACGGGACTAGTATAGAACGCTCCGATCACAAGACGTAAACCCCGATGTTGTATGAAGTTGAGGCGGCATAAGATGGACGGCCGTGCAGAGGAGTATACGAAGCTCCCATAATCCAGCTTTGAGTGGACGATCAACTGATATAGGTGAAGTAGGACGGTTCGATCTGCTCCCCATGACATACCACTGAGAACACGGAGGACATTTAGAGAATGGGTATAACGGGCAGCCAAATATGACATGTGGAGACCAGCTAAGTTCCCTGTCAAATGTAAGGCCTAAAAATTTTCTTGTCTCCACGAATGGGAGAGCTACCGGACCGAGTCTTAAGGAGGGTGGGAGAAACTCTTTGTAGCGCCAGAAGTTAATACAGACCGTCTTCTCGGCAGAAAAATGGAAGCCATTGGCGACACTCCAGGAGTAAAGACGGTCAAAGACAAAGCTGAAGACAGCGCTCCAGGAAACATGTACACTGTGCGATGCAGTATATGGCAAAATCGTCCACAAAAAGGGAGCCTGATACATCAGCTGGGAGGCAATCCATTATTGGATTGATCGCTATGGCAAAGAGTGTGTCGCTCAAAACTTAACCCTGTGGCACATTCTCCTGGTGAAAGGCATCTGACAGGACAGAAACCACACGTACATTGAACTTTCGATCCATTAAAAATGGACGATTAAAAAGAGGGAAGCGACCACGAAGGCCCCATGTATGAATGGTGCGGAGAATGCCCGCCCTCCAACAGGTTTCTTAAGGCTTCTCCAAATCAAAGAACACAGCCATGGTCGGGTGCTTCCAGAAGAAGTTATTCATAATGAAGTTCTACAAGGTAACCAGATGGTCAACAGCAGAGCGGCGCCCATGAAATCCACATTGTACATTGGTAAGTAAGCTTTGAGATTCGAGCAGCCAAACCAAACGATTGTTAACCATTCACTCCATCACCTTACAGACACAGCTGGTAAGCAAGATGGGTGATAACTGGAAGGCAAATGCTTGCTCTTCCCCGGTTTAGGAATCGGGACAACAATAGCCTCGCGCCAGCATGTGGGAACATGACCCTCAATCCCCAGATGCGATTGTAAGTACAAAGAAGAAAACCGTTACCCACAGGAGAGAGGTTCTTCAGCATCTGAATATGAATAGAATCAGGCTCTGGAGTGGAGGACCATGACCGGGCAAGTGAATTTTCGAGTTCCTTCATGGTGAAGGGGGCATTATAACTTTCACAATTCAAGGAGCAGAAGTTAGGTGGCCATGCCTCCTCTGCCTGTTTTCAGGGAAGAAAGGCAGGGTGGTAATGAGCAAAGCTCGAAACGTCTGCGAAAAAGCGGCCGAAGGCATTGGAGACATCATCAGGGGCCACAAAGACTTCATTCGCGACCGTCAAGCCAGAAACTGGTGAGTGGACCTTAATGCCAAATAGCCGGCGCAGGCTACCCCAGACAACTGAAGAAGGAGTAAAACTGTTGAAGGTGCTTGTGAAAGCAGCCCAGCTAGATTTCTTGCTTTCTTTAATAACATGATGACACTGCGCACGTAATTGTTTACAATTGATACAACTCGCCACCGTAGGGTGGCGTTTAAAGGTGCATAAAGCACGTCGACGAACACGTAAAGCATCTCTACAAGCTGCGGTCCACCAGGGGACCGGTACACGACGTGGAGAAGAAGTGGTGTGAGTGATGGAATATTCAGCAGCAGTGAGAATGACTTCCATGATGTGCGCGACCTGACTATCGCAGCTTGTGAAGGTTTGATCCTAAAATGTCGCACTGGAAGAGAAGAGTCCCCCGTCTGCTTTGGACATGTTCCAACTAGTTGAGCACGGAGAGGGGGTATGATGCAGGAGATTACCCTCTGCATAAAATAAGACCTGTTTGGGACTTTTTCACAGAAAGATTCAGAAAATTCTTACCATCTCAAAATCTGACTGTGGATGAAGCAGTATGTCCTTTTTGAGAAAGAATTGGGTGCCATGTTTATATGAAAGACAAACCAGAAAAATAGAGGATAAATATGTATCTTTTAAGTGATGCTCAAACAGGTTACATGTGCAATGCTGAAGTTTAAATGGAGGGAAAGGAAATGTTGACGATTCTGTCAAATCCCTGCTGCAGAGGCTATGTTGCTCTTACTTGGGAAAAGGACATGTGGTGTACATGGACAGATTTTATAAAAGTCAAGCAGTTCTTGAACTATGGGAAAGAAAAACATTAGGAGATGGAACTGTGGTGATGAATAGGATAGGCTTGCCTAGATATGTAATAAATCAAAAACTAAAGAAAGGAGAAATGACATTTTGTTGCAGAGGACACCTTATCTGCTTGAACTGGGAAGAAAAATTTGATGTACAGAAGTTATCAACACAGCATAAAACGACTGCTTTGCATGTCAGTGTAAAATCCAAGAGAGGATATGTTACGGTATTACAGCCAGACATTGTACTAGACTACAACTTGTCTGAAACACATGTTGACAGGAAACCAGCTGATGAGTTACTATCCCTTCCAGTGAAAGACAAAAATGTGGAAGAAAATCTTTTTCCACCATTTTACAGAGGGCAGTAGTGGATCCCAACATTATTCACAATATCAAAATATCAAAATTTTGCAGATTTTGTCTGTAAATTAGCAAAGCAACTGGTTCAATAAGGAGGGGGGGAACTAAAAGACACACATTCAGCATCTGGAGTTGCAAGGGCAAATAAACTCACAGCACGACATTTTCATGAGATACTGCCACCAACAGAAAAGAAAACAAACTCATATAGAAGATGCAATGTCTGTTGGGAACAAGGGAAAGCTGCAGGAAAGGTACTGACTAAAGAGACCAGATACTACTATAGCCCATGTAAAAGAGGCATTTGTATTATAGAGTGTTTTGAAAGATTTTATGTCTGAGTGAAGTTCTCTATACTTTGTGAAAATGAGAGAAGTACTTCACAACAAACCACTTTACATATAACTGAATTACTTTGTATTTCCTGCTGAAAAATGATTTTAAATCAATAGCCTCTCAGAAAAATAAAAATACTGAAAAAATGGTATCTTTAGACTAAAATCTACAAATCCCTGTGACATTTATTTGTGCTAACCATAGGCCTATTCATATCCATAAAGAGGAAGGATGGTAGGTTAAGTTGATATACTGCCTAAAGAGGTAAATGGATTAGTAAATTTGGAAAAAAAAAAAAATTATAGCAAATTTCCTCACGATATGGGTATCAACTGGCTTGCTAACACATTAGTCCCAATGTGTTAAGGGAAGCCTATCTTCTAAATGAAGAGTCAGTTTGTGAGCATTCTTTGAGAAACATTTTGGATTGTTCATAGAGAATTTAGACTTTAGGTAACATTTCAGTTACCAGTGCAGAAGATGTTGCAAAGGTTCTGGGGTCAGGAAACCAACAACTGGAGTGCAGGACATAATGATACCGACATCATAGTAAAGATGATGTGTAGAAAGGAGTTTACTTCATTAAGTAAGTTGGAAGTCTGCAGGGCAGCACACAAAATGAGGAAGTATTGTAATGGCTGAAACCCCTGGGCTGATGAAATTTATGAGCACCCTGGAAAGAGGCCAGGAAGCAATGTGATGTGAATTATATGCTACAAAATCTAACTTTCTTGCTCCTGGTGAAACTCACATGTGCTCTGCCAGGCTCAGGGGTGCTGCTTGAACTTCCCCTCTCCTCCAGTATTGGGGCCAGCTCCTCTTGAAGAGGTCCTGATTGACAGAAAAAGAAATTTTGAGTTAATGTAACGAACATTGTATCTGCAAAAGTGAAACAACCAAATAAAATAAGATTGTTTCAACATGAAATGAAAGAGAATATAATCAGTTATTTCAGTATTTTCAAATCCCTACTGATAAGTGAATAATGAGCATATAATCTACTCAATTATGCACAAGAATCAACATTACTAACAAAGTTCCAGAAAAGCCAGAACTTTACTCCAGTTGGAGGCTGGCTATCTGAAGACCTTCAGGAGCAAACAAACATTTACCGTCAACATTTCAAAACATTACTGAACAAATTTTAATATTTTAAATCCTGTATTCATCTGCCTATTAAAACATACAACCTTATGTTACAGTGTCAACTCACTGTGCCAAGTTCTACAGTTACATACTGCGAGTAAGACTGTATATGCAGCCTCACTCACTGCAGGCATATACCCTCACTATATTAATCCAGTCTCTTGCAAAGAGAGCACATAGCAAGTAGCAAAAGGCTTCACCCATAATTTCAAGCTATCATGAATTTTTCTCAGGAATACCTGACACGAAGTTATAGGAAAAATGTTTATCGCTCACAACATTTTTGCTGTTCACGCAGTAAATTTGCCACACCAAAAACATACAATGTAACTCTCCTTCCTTCCTTTACTTACAGATGAGTACATGCAGCCAGGAGAATGAGTGGCAAATGGGTGGGGTATTTCTCAGCTGGATTCTTTGTTGAGGTGGGGCAGGAAGAAAAGCGGACTGTTGTGGCAATATGATGTAATAGGAGACACAATAGGATTAAGATGCAAGTGGGTGATGTGGCATCTGGCTGCTGCCTTAAAATCCATCCTTATACCACACAACAGAGGGCTCTCTGTGGCTGACACATTAAGAAGACTGAAACCCAAACTCCGTGCATATCATCTTGCCTGTGACAGCCACGGCATAGTTCCCAACTATGAGCCATGTGACACTGGACAACTTTCAAGCATTCCTCCAATGGTCAGCCTTTATAGGTCACTGCAGAGTGGAGCACCACCCAATCCAAGTTCCAGACATGACACCAATTATCTACTTTGGAGTGCTGTGACTATATTCCTAGGAGTGCAGAACACAATATTGGTATTTCAAGTGCAACCTATACCGATGGTGCCTACAGCAGTGATTGTCAGTTGTTAGATGACAGAGTGTGGGACTGTAAGCTTCAACAATAGTTCTCATATTAGTGCCAATCTTTTAGTGTATCAGGATAATGTCTACCTTGCCTTCACTAGAAAGCTGTTACATTTGCTGCATGTTACCATGTACAATGTGTGTTGCAATGAAGCTCTATTCTTCTCGGCTACTCAGGAACATCTCTCTTCTTGTGCATTCTTCCTTACTTTTCTGTCTCTGAAAATTTATTGCCATTGTCTTGTGTTCCATCAGGTAGCATTCCTATCTGTGTTCATGTGCTTCCACACCAATCTTGCATGGTTCTGGTCCATGTTTAAAAAACATTGCTTTTGTTTCCTTTGGGTTGCAGACGACTATACACTTTTGTTTTCTCATGTTCTGTGATTCTTTGCCTCATTCTTACCTCTTTTATCTTGTGCCTGTCTTGTGCCACTTTGTCCCTTCATTCTGGTATCCTCCTGCCAGTGTCATTACACCACACAATCCCTCCTTCAAGATGTCCTGGCCTGATTGCTGTATTTTTCTTCCAGGTCTGCACCTCCTTGATGTCACTGCAATCTCCTCCATGGGGATAACAGTTTTCAAAGTTTTTGCTGCTGTTATAGTATTAACTTTTCCTCTGAGTACAGCACACAACATTGGAATCCAGGACATAACCAGTGCACCTTGCAGTGCTCAACTTGCACCTTCAAGAATGATTCTCTTTAGTGACAACATTACAGCCTGTCAGGACTATTTACACATTGATTTTGCTAGGAAGCTGTTTCACTTGCCGAGTATTATCATGTACCTTTTGTGTTACAATGAAGTTCTGATTTTCATGGCTACTTAAGCACATTTCCTTCTGCTTGGATCATCCACACTTGGTGGTACATAGGACCATGAGTGTAGGTGACAGGTTGGGCAAGGGAGTTCCCTGTTGGACTCCCTATAGAAAAGTGAGACAGGATGACAAATACATTGGTCTGGGAACAGACTGTGGTGAAAGGTTGCCACCATTGGATAAGCAGCTGCCAGCAGCAAGTTGTATACTCTTAGCTCACTTATTTGTTACATAGTTTAATTCTTAATTTCTTTGTGTGTTTTTGAGTACTTGCACAGTTTATTTCATAAATTTAAGGTGTATTATAATATTTGAGAGTTGTAGCATCACGTTTTAGTACCTGAATAGTGTAAAATTGCAAAGTCTCCTTCTGCCACCAAGCAGTGTGTCAGCAGTGTGCAAGTAGCGGCATTACTCCTTTTACTTGGCCATCTTTTATGTTGATAACCATTTAAATTTTGTGTGGAATTGTTTGTGCTGTCTGTAGATTAGTTCAGATGTTCTTCGCACAACAGTATTTAGCATGAATAGGGACTGTGACTGCTGTGTTTGGATGCGGGCTGATTTGGCATCCCTTTGCTCCCAGCTTCAGGCAGTGTTGGCTTCAGTCTCACAGCTTGAGGCTGTTGCCAATGGGCATCACTGTGGGGGTCCAGATGGGGATTTGTCTGGAACGGCCAGCTTGTCCCACACATCCCCCAATCTGACTATGGCTGTAGCTGCTTGGGATACTGCGCACATTGATGTTGATCCCTCACCTGTGGTAGAGTGGGAGGTCGTCTCGAGGTGTGGCAGGGGATGAAAGACATTCTGGGGGGCTGAACGGAAGGCCTCTCCAGTTTGTCTGACGAACCAGTTTCAGGCTCTGTCTCCAGCTGATACTGATCTTCAGCTGGACATAGCTGCTTGTCCTGTTCCAGAGGTTGCCCCTCAGTCTGCAAGATCCGGGTGGTCACAGAGAGTGGGCTTACTGGTAGTTGGGTGCTCCAACATCAGGTGCGTAATGTGGCCCCTTAGGGATATGGCAGCAAGAGAGGGGAAGAAAACCAATGTGCACTCCCTGTGCATACCAGGAGGAGTCAATCCAGATGTGGATAGGGTCCTTCCATGTGCCATGAAGGGTACAGGGTGCACCCATTTTCAGGTGGTTGCTCATGTCGGCACCAATAATGTGTGTCGTTATGGATAGGAGGAAATCATCTCTGGCTTCCAGTAGCTATCTGATTTGGTGAAGCCTGCCAGTCTCACTAGTGGGATTAAAGCAGAGCTCACCATCTGTAGCATCGTCGACAGGACTGACTGCGTACCTTTGGTACAGAGCCAAGTGGACGGTCTGAATCAGACGCCGAGACAGTTCTGCGACCCTGTGGGCTGCAGATTCCTCGACTTGCCGCATAGGGTGGTGGGGTTTCAGGTTCTGCTGGATAGGTCAGGAGTCCACTACACACAGCAGGCAGCTACATGGGTAGCAGGGGTTGTTTGGCGTGGATAGGGCGGTTTTTTAGGTTACATGGCCTCGGTCAAGTATAGAAAGGGCAACAGCCTCAAAGGGTGCGCGGCAAGGTCAGGACATGCGGGGACCAAGCAGAAATCGGTATTGTAATTGTAAACTGTTGAAGTTGTATTGGTGAGGTACCAGAACTTCAAGCATTGATAGAAAGCACCGAAGCTGAAATTGTTATAGGTACAGAAAGCTGGCTGAAGCCAGAGATGAATTTTGCCAAAATTTTTCAAAGGCACAGACGGTGTTTAGAAAGGATAGATTGCATGCAACCAATGGTGGCGTGTTTGTCGCTGTTAGTGTAGTGGACTGACAAGACAGCCAGTCCACAGTGATGGGTAACCGAAATGCATGCGTTTACACATGCCGGCTGGCATTGGGTCTGAAACAGGATACGTAATGAATGCTATAAAGAAAAGTACATAGCTGCTGGAATACTTAACTTTAATCCATCATTTGTATACAGCATTCTGGATAATACAAGTGAGACTCTCTCTAGAAATGGTTAATGGCGCCTTGCTAGGTTGTAGCCATGGACTTAGCTGAAGGCTATTCTATCTATCTCTCGGCAAATGAGAGAAAGCCTTCGTCAGTGTAGTCGCTAGCAAAGCCGTCATACAACTGGGGCGAGTGCTAGTACGTCTCTCTAGACCTGCCGTGTGGTGGCACTGTCTGCGATCACTGACAGTGGCGACACGCGGGTCCGACATGTACTAATGGACCGCGGCCAGTTTAAAGCTACCACCTAGTAAGTGTGGTGTCTGGCGGTGACACCACAGTTAGTAGTAGTTTATCCTGTAGTGAAGTAGAAGTCTACAGTTCTGGAGAATTATTATGGGTGGACATTACACTCAACAACCGAGCTAGGTTAATAATTGGCTCCTTTTACTGACCTCCTGACTCAGCAGCATTAGTGGCAGAACAACAGAGAAAATCTGGAATACATTTCACAGAAATTTCCGCAGCATGTTATAGTCTTAGGTGGAGATTTCAATTTACCAGATATAGACTGAGACACTCAGATGTTTAGAACGGATGGTAGGGACAGAGCATCGAGTGACATTATACTGAGTGCACTATCCGAAAATTACCTCGAGCAATTAAACAGAGAACCGACTCATGGAGATAACATCTTGGGCCTACTGATAACAAACAGACCTGAACTTTTTGACTCTGCAAGTGCAGAACAGGGAATCAGTGATCATAAGACCATTGCAGCATCCCTAAATATGGAAGTAAATACGAATATAAGAAAAAGGGAGGAAGGTTTATTTGTTTAGGAAGAGTAATAGAAGGCAGATTTCGGACTACCTAACAGATCAAAATAAAAATCACTGTTCCAACACTGACAACACTGAGTGTTTATGGAGAAAGTTCAAGGCAATCGTAAAATGCGTTTCAGTCAGGTATTTGCAGAGTAAAACTGTGAGAGACAGGAAAAACCCACCGTGGTCCAACAACAAAGTTAGGAAACTACTGCGAAAGCAAAGAGAGCTTCACTCCAAGTTTAAATGCAGCCAAAACCTCTCAGACAAACAGAAGCTAAATGATGTCAAAGTTGGCGTAAGGAGGGTTATGCGTGAAGCGTTCAGTGTATTCGAAAGTAAAATTCTATGTACCAACTTAACAGAAAATCCTAGGAAGTTTTGGTCTTATGTTAAATCAGTAAGTGGCTTGAAACAGCATATCCAGACACTCTGGGATGATGATGGCATTGAAACAGATGATGACACACGTAAAGCTGAAATATTAAACACCTTTTACCAAAGCTGTTTCACAGAGGAAGACTGCACTGCAGTTCCTTCTCTAAATCCTTGCATGTATGAAAATATGGCTGACATTGAAATAACTGTCCAAGGAATAGAAAAGCAACTGTAACCACTCAACAGAGGAAAGTCCACTGGACACGAAGGGATACCAATTCGGTTCTATGCAGAGTACGTGAAAGAACTTGCCCCCCTTCTAACATCCATGTACTGCAAGTCTCTAGTGGAATGGAAGATTCCAAATGATTGGAAAAGAGCACAGGTAGTCCTAGTCTTCAAGAAGGGTCATCGAGTAGAAGCACAAAACTATAGGTCTATATCTCTGACACCGATCTGTTGCAGAATTTAACATGTTTTTTGCTCTTGTATCATGTCACTTCTGGAAACTCAGAAACCGTTCTGTAGGAATCAACATGGATTCCGGAAACAGCAATCGTGTGAAACCAAACTCACTTTATTTGTTTATAAGACCCAGAAAATATTAGATACAGGCTCCCAGGTAGATGCCACTTTCCTTGACTTCCAGAAGGCGTTCAATACACTTCCACACTGTCACCTGATGAACAAAGTAAGAGCCTACGGAATCTCAGACCAGCTGTGTGGCTGGATCGAAAAGTTTTTAGCAAACAGAACACAGCATGTTGTTCTCAATGGAGAGACATCTACAGACATTAAAGAAACCTCTGGCGTGCCACGGGGGAGTGTTACATACAGATAAGTTGCAGCATTAGAATATTGCAGCAAAATGCAGGAAGATCTGCAGCAGATTGGCACTTGGTGCAGGGAGTGGCAACTGACCCTTAACACAGACAAATGTAATGTATTGTGAATGCATAGAAAGAAGGATCCTTTATTGTACGATAATATTATAGTGGAACAAACACTGGTATCAGATACCTCTGTAAAATATCTTTGAGTATGCGTGCAGAAGGATTTGATACAGAATGATCATATAAAATTAATTGTTGGTAAGGTGGGTATTAGGTTGAGATTCATTGGGAGAGTCCTTAGAAAATGTAGTCCATCAACAAAGGAGGTGGCTTACAAAACACCCGTTTGGCCTATACTTTAGTAGTGCTCATCAGTGTGGGATCCGTATCAGGTCGGGTTGATCCAAAGAAGAGCAGTGCATTTCATCACAGGGTTATTTGGTAAGCATGATAGTGTTACGGAGATGTTTAGAAAATGCAAGTGGCAGACTCTTCAAGTGAGGCGCTCTGTATCACAGTGTAGCTTGCTGTCCATGTTTCGAGGGGGTGCGTTTCTGGATGAGATATCTAATATATTGCTTCCCCCTACTTATACCTCCCAAGGAGATCATGAATGTAAAATTATAGAGATTTGTGCGTGCACAGAGGCTTTCCGGCAGTCATACTTCCCGCAAAACATACGCGAGTGGAAGAGGAAAGGGAGGTAATGACAGTGGCACGTAAAGTGCCCTCTGCCACACACCGTTGGGCGGCTTGTGGAGTACAAATGTTAATGTAGATGTAGATGAAAGGCATAATTGGAAAAATTTTATGAGCAAATGCAGTGGCAACCCAGATAAAGCAAGATGGCAAGAAGTGTTACTGTATGTACATTACCTTTGGATAATTATTATCAGCCATTCTCTTCTCATGTGTGAACACTTTTATCCTATGTGCGTCAGTTGTTACTACTAGACTACTTACACCCAACATCTTCATTTCAGAGGTGATCAGCTCTCATGAATCATGCGGTAGATCATAGATATCTTATTTCTTCCGATTGGATTCTTCATAACCCCTACCCATTATTCACAAGACTGCTCCATAAAGCAATGTCAAGACTGATGCAATTCCAAGAAACTGCCAAGACATCCAAGACAAAATAATGGAAAAATACAATTGTCTGCACTACATGATCTCATAAGAAGGAAGAAAAATAGTACATCGGAGAACAGTATCTGTACATTTGTGAGGGCTAATCTAAAATTACAGTCAGGATTTTCACATGGTTTTCATTAATAGACACACAGGTTAATTAACAAGGTTGGTTTTTATAGCCTATTACTGCAATGCCAGACGTGTCCAGCCATAGATATTTAGTGTTAGCTGTGGTAGCTATGAGAAATGTAGAAACAGTTTTGGATGTAAAGAAATGATCAGAATGTTAATTTTTCTGAACAGTCTACTTACAAAACACAGACATAAGTTCTCTCTCATAGTAAGTCATCAGTGAACATATACATCCAAGACTAGACGTGTAGCAAATATTGTAGTATAATACCTCTACTGGCTTTGCCACCCACAAAGAAGTGAAAGATTCAAAGCTCCTTCCAAAAAACATGCAGTGCTCAGTTCTTTACAAATACAGCAGAAATATATAACTCTAACACCAACTGTCAGACTCTGTGGTCAAATAGTATGCAAACTCAACAACACATCACAGTACCACACAGAAATTGGACATTCCTACAGATGTGGGGACTCAGAAACAAACATTCTGGCTGGGCCCTTAAGTCCAATGGTTCACAGAAGGGTTAAGGGAGCCTCTGGAAATGTTAGTACCAAATACTTCATAGGGTAGGGCTGAATTTATCAGCTACAGCCTGTTATAAACTAGATTCACACCACAAAATTTCATTTCAGTTTCTCCCCTAATAGGCTGTACAAAAATATTCAGTTCTGAAATTCAAATCATCCTCAATGAATGGAAAATGAGTATATAGAAAATATTTTTCATTCAAGAGCGAACATCAAATAGAATATTTACATTTCTAAATATTTTTGATGGGAGAATCATGAAAGTGAAGGAATGAAATGAAATGAAAGAGTGCTTGGTAGTGGAGAGGTAATGCTTTCTGTTCATCTATAGAATAGCCAACTTGCATTGGAGCTCTCATGTTACTTGATGTGATATTATTTCTTGGTTAAAGAGGCTTGGCGTGCAAAGGTTCAGCTCAGCAAATTGAAGATATGAACAATAATCCAATACATAAGCATGGTCAGATACCAGCAAGTGTGTGGAACGTATTTACATGTGCATTATCTGATATGTGATGCTGACAATGAACTTATTTCTAATTGTCATGTCACTGGTGCCATATTGGAACAGAGAGAATATAAAACATATTTCTCAATTACTGTTGCTGCCACTCCTGATTCAAATCACACTGAAAAACAATATTCACCCTGAATTACCTTTACTGTGATAAGGAGAGTGATAAATGTCAAACACTTGACTGATTTCTGGAATTTGTAGATTGTAATCAGAAAACAAGAATCACTATTCCACACATATTTCAATCAACACTTGTGGAACATTCAATTCCTACTAATGAATGTTTTGTTTTGTTTTAGGATGCTTAAACACCTGAGGTCATAAGCACCCACGGCAAAACTATGAAACACAAAAACAGAGGAGTTAAACTACTGACTATCTATCCCAAATGACATAGAACAAGACAGCTAAAAGCGTGGGCATTGAGAAAGGGCTACAGAAGACACCATACAGAAACAGAGGACCTTCACCATATTGCTTTAGCGGATAAAAAGTAAAATTCTGTCGATAGCCTGCACCTCATTTGCTAAAATGACTTGGATGGCAAACCCAAATGGGAACATAAATCATTCAAAAATGGACATTAAGTCAGTCAATAGGAGACAGTTGTACATAGTGGTGGGGCAGCAGCTCATATCATGTGACGATGACTAAAAATGCAGTGCCCAATATGAAAAGCAGGAAAGCTAAAGAATGCAAAACAGGAGATGAAAGGAACAGATTAGATGCCCTTGGTTTGTGTGAAATGAGATGGGAGAGAATGGTGAGGTTGGAAGTAGAGATTATAAGCTCTTTTACTCGGGGGAAATCAAGAGTGGTGCAAATGGAATAGGAATATTGATAGAACAAAAGGTGAAAAATAACATAATGAAGGAACAATATATTGATGGAAGACTGATGATGATACGACTGAAGGGTACTTCAAAAGATTTAGGGTTAACACAGATATATATTCCAACCACCCAGCATTAGATGAAGTTGAAGAATGTTGTTGTTGTTGTTGTTGTTGTTCTTGTCTTCAGGCCTGAGACTGGTTTGATGCAGCTCTCCATGCTGCTCTATCCTGTACAAGCTTCTTCATCTCCCAGTACCTACCATAACTTACATCCTTCTGAAACTGCTTAGTGTATTCATCTCTGTTTCCCTCTACAAGTTTTACCCTCCACACCACCCTCCAATACTAAATCGGTGGTCCCTTGATGCCTCAGAACATGTCCTACCAACCGATCCCTTCTTCTTGTCAAGTTGTGCCACAAACTTCTCTTCTCCCCAATACTATTCAATACCTCCTCTTTAGTTCTGTGATCTACCCATCTAATCTTCAGCATTCTTCTGTAACACCACATTTTGAAAGCTTGTGTTCTCTACTTGTCCAAACTATTTATCATCCATGTTTCACTTCCATACATGGCTACATTCCATATAAATACTTTCAGAAACGACTTCCTGACACTTAAACCTATACTCTATGTTAAGAAATTTCTCTTCTTCAGAAACGCTCTCCTTGCCATTGCCAGTCTACATTTTATATCCTCTCTACTTCGATCATCATCAGTTATTTTGCTCCCCAAGTAGCAAAACTCCTTTACTATTTTAAGTGTCTCATTTCCTAATCTAATCCCTCAGCATCACCCGACTTAATTTGACTACATTCCATTATCCTCATTTTGCTTTTGTTGATGTTCATCTTATATCCTCCTTTCAAGACACTGTCCATTCCGTTCAACTGCTCTTCCAAGTCCTTTGCTGTCTCTGACAGAATTACAATGTCATCGGCAAACCTCAAAGTTTTTATTTCTTCTCCATGGAAATTAATACCTACTCCAAATTTTTCTTTTGTTTCCTTTACTGCTTGCTCAATATACAGATTGAATAATATTGGGGATAGGCTACAGCCCTATCTCACACCCTTCCCAACCACTACTTCCCTTTCATGCCCCTCTACTCTTATACCTGCCATCTGGTTTCTGTACAAATTGTAAATAGCATTTCGCTCCCTGTATTTTAACCCCCACCACCTTCAGAACTTGAAAGAGAGTATTCCAGTCAACATTGTGAAAAGCCTTCCCCAAGTCCACAAATGCTAGAATTGTAGGTTCGCCTTTCCTTAATCTTTCTTCTAACGTAATTTGTAAGGTCAGTATTGCCTCACGTGTTCCAACATTTCTACGGAATCCAAACTGATCTTCCCCGAGGTCGATTTCTACCAGTTTTTTCCATTCGTCTGTAAAGAATTTGCATTAGTTTTTGTAGCCCTGATTTATTAAACTGATAGTTCAATAATTTTCACATCTGTCAACACCTGCTTTCTTTGGGATTGGAATTATTATATTCTTCTTGAAGTCTTAGGATATTTCGCTTGTTTCATACATCCTGGTCACAAGATGGTAGAGTTTTGTCAGCACTGGCTCTCCCAAGGCTATCAGTAATTCTAATGGAATGTTGTCTACTCCGGGGGCCTTGTTTTGACTCAGGTCTTTCAGTGCTCTGTCAAACTCTTCATGCAGTATCATTTCTCCTATTTCATCTTCATCTACCTCCTCTTCCATTTCCATAATATTGGCCTCAAGAACATTGCCCCTGTATAGACCCTCTATATACTCCTTCCACCTTTCTGCTTTCCCTTCTTTGCTTCGAACTGGGTTTCCATCTGAGCTCTTGATGTTCAAACAAGTGGTTCTCTTATCTCCAAAGGTCTCTTTAATTTTCCTTTAGGCAGTATCTATCTTACCCCTAGTGAGATAAGCCTCTACATCCTTACATTTGTCCTCTAGCCATCCCTGCTTAGCCATTTTGCACTTCCTGTCGATCTCATTTTTGAGACGTTTGTATTCCTTTTTGCCTGCTTCATTAACTGCATTTTTATATTTTCTCCTTTCATCGATTAAATTCAATATTTCTTCTGTTACCCAAGGATTTCTAAGAGCCCTGGTCTTTTTACCTACTTGATCCTCTGCTGCCTTCACTACTTCAGCCCTCAAAGTTACCCATTCTTCTTCTTCTGTATTTCTTTCCCCCATCCCTGTCAATTGTTCCCTTATGGTCTCCCTGAAACTCCTTACAACCTCTGGTTCTTTCAGTTTATCCAGGTCCCATCTCCCTAAATTCGCTCCTTTTTGCTGTTTCTTCAGTTTTAATCTACAGGTCATAACCAATAAATTGTGGTCAGAGTCCACATCTGCCCCTGGAAAGTCTTACAATTTAAAACCTGGTTCCTGAATTTCTGTTTTACCATTATATAATCTATCCGATACCTTTTAGTATCTCCAGGGTTCTTCCATGTATACAACCTTCTTTCATGATTCTTGAACCAAGTGATAGCTATGATTAAGGTATGCTCCTCACAAAATTCTACCAGGCGGCTTCCTGTTTCATTTCTTAGCCCCAATCCATATTCACCTACTATGTTTCTTCTCTTCCTTTTCCTACTGTCGAATTCCAGTCACCCACGACTGTTAAATTTTCGTTCCCCTTCATTATCTGAATAATTTCTTTTATTTCCTCATATATTTCTTCAATTTCTTCATCATCTGCAGAGCTAGTTGGCATATAAACTTGTACTCCTGTAGTAGGTATGGGCTTCGTATCTATCTTGGCCACAATAATGCATTCACTATGCTGTTTGTAGTACCTTACTCGCATTCCTGTTTTTCTATTCATTATTAAACCTACTCCTGCATTACCCCTATTTGATTTTGTGTTTATAACCTTGTAGTCACCTGACCAGAAGTCTTGTTCCTCCTGCCACTGAACTTCACTAACTCCCACTACATCTAACTTTAACCTTTTTCTTTCTCCTGATAACAACATCCTCTTGAGTAGTCCCCGCCCGGAGATCCAAATGGGGGACTATTTTACCTCCGGAATATTTTACCCAAGAGGACACTATCCTCATTTAACCATACAGTAATGCTGCATGCTCTCAGGAAAAATTATGGCCATAGTTTCCCCTTGCTTTCAGCCGTTCACAGTACCATCACAGCAAGGCCGTTTTGGTTAGTGTTACAAGGCCAGATCAGTCAATCACCCAGACTGTTCCCATTGCAACTACTGAAAAGGCTGCTGCCCCTCTTCAGGAACCACACATTTGCAAAGAATATTATGAGGAAACACAAGAACTCATCAATAAATAAAATAGAAATGCCTGCTTCATCATCAAGGATGGACTGGAATGCAGTGGTAGGTAAACGAAGAGATGAATATATAGTTGGAAAATTTGAATTAGCAATAAGAAATTAGAGGTGACTAATTAGTTTCTGTAAAGATAATTCATTAGTAGTGGTCTAACACATTATTTGAAAACCACAAAAGGAGATGTTACACATGGCTATCAAATTTGAATAGGGAAAGGTATCAGTTGGTCTACATCCTGACACAAAAGGGTTTAGGAACTGTTTGAAGAATGCCAAAGCTTATCCAGGAGCAGATATAAATTCAGACCACAACCTAGTAGTGGGAGAAATGCAAGTGAAGTTGATAAATGTCTAGAGAGGTAAAGCAAAAGGAAAAATAAACATAGAAAGATTCAAAGAGGTAGGAAAGGCATCAGATTTAGAGAACAGATTGATGGAAAAATATGAAAGAGGTAGTGTTGATAAAAGTGTTAATGACAAATGAATAAAAATGAGGGAAGGACTCATGGACTCTGCCTAAGAAGTATTAGGATTAGAGCATCCCAAAGTACCAGGAAAGAATGGATAACAGAAGACATGTTGAAAAAAGATAGAGGAATGGAGAATGTGGGAAAATGTAGGAACTGAAGTAGGTACAGGAAATTGAAGAAGCAAGGGAAAAATGGATGACACAGAAATGCAACAAAATAGTGAAAATGGAGAAAGATGGAAGTATAAAATGATGTATAGACTGGCTAGTGAGAGAGGTTTTGAATGTAAGAGAAAGAGGAATAAGATGGAAATAGAAAGAGCAGATGGTAGTCTGGCAGACAAAACACAGGAGGCTTTGAACAGATGGCAAGAATATATTGAAAGTCTGTATAAGGGGTATGAAATGCAAAATGAAATTAAGGTAAAGAGGAGCAATATATGCCAGAAGATTGAAAGGGATTCACTGTCTTAGAAGTGGAAGTAGCAAAGGCACTGAAGGAGATGAAGAGTAGGAAGACATGTGGAATTTATGATTTGCCAGCAGAACTGTTGAAGATTCTGGGAAACAGGGCAAGAAAAGAAATGGTCTACCTCTGTAATAAGATATACGACAAAGGGGAATGGCCTGAGGACTACCTTCCAACATTTATGATACTAATAGAGAAAAAGAGAAACAGCAAAAAATGCAAAGAGCATAGGGCAATCAGTCTAATTTCTCATGCAGCTAACATGTTGCTGAGAGTGTTTAACAGAAGGGTATATGGCAAGCTGGATAGAGGGACAGCAGAGGAGCAATTCAGATTTAGAATAGGAAAAGGAACAAGAGATGCTATTGGTCTGTTAAGAACTATAGCGGAAAGATATATGGAGAACGGTAGAGAAATCTTTGCTGTTTTTATAGATTGAGACAACACTTTTGACAGAGTTCAATGGAACAAGTTGTTGTACATCTTCAAGAGGAAAGGAGCAGATTGGACAGACAGACAACTGATAAAGAATCTGTATTTACACCAGAGAGTAAGAATAAGGATTGAAAATGAAATGTCAGAAGGAAGCAGCATTGGACAAGGTGTTAGACAAGGTTGTTGCCTTTCTCCACTGCTGTTTAATGCATACCTTTAAGAGATTTTTGCATAAGTCTTAAATACGAAAGAAGAATATGTATTGGTGGAAAGGGAATAGAATGTATAAGATTTGCTGATGACATGGAATTAGTGGTAGAAAGTGAGTGGACAGTGAATAATATGCTGAAAGATCTGTATGAAGCTTGTGTGGAATATGGGATGCAAATGAACACAGCAAAAGCAAAGAGTATGGTCATCAGTGCAAGACACTGACTGTCAAATATTAAAATAGGACATTACCGTTAGCCAAGTAAGTGAATTTAAATATCTTGGAAGCACAAAAACTGAAGACTTCAGATGTCACCAGGGGATGAAAACTAATTGCCATAGTGAAGGATGCATTCAAAAGAAAACGGAGGCTTATGTGGCAAATTAGATACTGGTCTAAGGGAAATGCTTGGCAAATGTTTTGTCTGGAGTATGGGGCAAAAACATAGACACTGAGATGCGAGGATGAAAAAAGGTTATTAGCATTTGAGATGTTGGTGTGGAGTAGAGTGGAGAGAAAAAACTGGATGAAAGAGTGAGTAATGAAAGAGTATTGGAGAGGGTTAGTGAGAGAGGATGTCTGCTGAAGGTTATAAGAGAAAGGAAGAAGAACTTGTTGGGACATTCACTCAGATGGGAGCACTTGCTAGCAGATGCTTTGGAAGGACTGGTTTGGGGGAGAAGACAGTGGAAGGAGGAGATAGAAGATGATACATGACGAACGGGAGAGGAAATAATGCGGACTTGAAGAGGAACACAGAAGGCCGGACAGCCTGGAGAACTACAATGTGAAAACCTTCCTTTTGGCACAACACTAATGATGAATATGAAACCTAGTTAAAATGACCTCCTCATGTAGGAGGGCTGGGAGGTGGTTCTCCAAGCTCCTGGGAGAGGCTTACTAATACTGAGCTTATTCCCATGAAGGCAGGGCCAATGGAAAAAGCACTGACTGATCAACAGCAACACAGATATCATTGGAAAGTATATATGAACTAGTGGGCTGAGGCATGAGGACTGCAGCATTGGCAGCAGTGTCAGCAGCTGCATTTCCTGGCAGACCAAGATGACCAGGAACCCACATAAAAATTACAGTGGCTCCACAACGAGTGAGGAAGTGACAGTTACCCTGGACCCATTGCACTAAGGGATGGGTGGTGGACAGGGCACAATATGTGCCAGAAGATCAAAAGGGATTCACAGTCTTGGAAACAGAAGTGGAAAAGGTGCTGAAGGAGATGAGGAATAGTAAGGCATATGGAATTGATTTGCCAGCAGAACTGTTGAAGTGCCTGGGAAACAAGGCAAGAAAAGAAAAAGGGCACTGAGATTGTCTGAGCAGAGAACAATTGAAAAGCCCATGTCTCTGGATGTACTCTGTCACCTGATACAGGGCAAAGAGCTTGGCTATAAATACTGAGAAGTGTGCCAGAAGCTGATATCTAAAGATGTGGGTGCCAATAATGAAGGCACACCCAACACCATGGTCAGACAGAGCCATCAGTTTACACAAAGGAACTATTGCGAAATTCCATGCATAGGTCGTAACACTGAAGGTGATATAATGAGGCTGGAGTAATGACCTTTGGAAGTGAATGAATGCCAAGGTTAACATGGGCCACTTCATGAAGCTGTGGTGGCGAAGGGTTCACTCCAACTGGCAAAGTTACAGGTAGTGTCAAGTTAAGCTGACTAAGCAAGTGCCAAAAGTGGACTCCAGGATAGTGAACCAACCAATACTGGTGATCAAAGATATCATCAAAGAAGGAGGCATAGGATGGGTGGCCACACATAACAAACGAACGGCACACATACCTGCTGAGGAGAAAGTAACGGTGGTAGAACAGTGGTACTTCAACTGCTTCAGCATACAGACACAATTGGGCTAGTGTAAAAGGCACCACTGGCCAAATGAATACCATGGTGGTGGATAGTGCTTAGAAGGCGTAAGACAGATGGATGTGCAGATGCATAAACAAAACACCCCTAGTCAAATTTTGAACGGACAATGGACCGGAACAAATGGAGGATGGTGGTTCGATCAGAACCCCAGGAAGTACCATAGAGGACTTTTAGGACATTGAGGAACAACACACAGCAGGCTACCAGATAAGACACATGGGAGGACCAAGAGTGTTTCCTATTGAGCATGATCTCCAGGAACTTCATAGTTTCAATGAATGGAAAGACAAGAGGCCCAAGATATAAAAATGGAGGGAGAAACCATTTGTGCTGCCAGAAATTCATGCAGACAGTTTTGTCAGTTAAAACTTAAAACCAATACCAATACTCCAGGAGTAAAGATGATCAAGACATCACTGAAGACAACGCTCAGTGAGACAGCTCAGTGGAGAACTGCAACAGATGGCAAAATCGTCAACAAAAAGTGAGCTGGAGATGCCCGGTGGGAGGCAGGCGATTATAGGGTTAATGGCAACAGCGAAGTGGATGACACACAGAATGGAACACTGTCCTGGATAAAGGTGTCCGACAAGGCAGGACCCACACTCACCTTGAAAATGTTGTCTTTAAAAAAATCCTAGAGGAAACAGGGCAGGTGGCCATTGAAGCCCCACCTACAAAGTGTCTGGAGCTGTCTTAGGCCATCTCAAAATCTAAATACATGGTCACAGCCTGGGATTTCTGCAGAAAACCATTCATGACATGGGTGGACAAAGTAATGAGGTGGTCAATGTCAGAATGCCATGCTTAAAATCCACACTGGGCAATCATAAGTAAATTGTGAGACTCGAGCCACCACACCAGCCATGCATGAATCTTTGTTCCATCACCTTGAAAATGCAGCTGGTAAGAGAGATGGGTTGGTAGCTAGAAGAGAAGTGTTTGTCATACCCATACCTAAGCACAATAATAACAGTGGTTTCACATCAGTATCTGGGAAATGTGCCCTATGCCCAGATGCAATTGTATGTGTTAAGCAGAAAGGGCTTGCCCACAAGAGTAAGGTGCTGCAACATCTGAGTGTGGACAACTGTTAAAAAATCTAGTGAATTAAATCCATAAAGTTTATTTTGCTATCCTAAAGAACATGACAAGAGTCTGCACACATTTGTTTACAATGTACAGTTAGCCATCGTAGGATTACTTTCAAAAACGCAGAGGGTACTGTACGTCTCCGTGTGCAAATTGCATTGCAGCAAGCCTCAGTTCACCAAGGGAATGGGACACTACGAGGTAAAGAGGAAGTGTGAGGAATGGGACATTCTGCAGCAGTAAGGTTAATGTTTGTAAGTCCTTATGGTCATCACACGTGGGAATTCCTGTTGTTCATAGGTCGCCCCCCCCCCCACCACCCCATGAACCGTGGACCTTGCCGTTGGTGGGGAGGCTTGCATGTCTCAGCGATACAGATGGCCGTACCATAGGTACAACAACAACGGAGGGGTATCTGTTAATACAAACATGTGGTTCCTGAAGAGGGGCAGCAGCCTTTGCAGTAGTTGCAAGGGCAACAGTCTGGATGATTGACTGATCTGGCCTTGTTACAATAACCAAAACGGCATTGCTGTGCTGGTACTGCGAATGGCTGAAAGCAAGGGGGAAACTACGGCCGTAATTTTTCTCGAGGGCATGCAGCTTTACTGTATGATTAAATGATGATGGCGTCCTCTTGGGTAAAATATTCCGGAGGTAAAATAGTCCCCCATTTGGATCTGTGTGCGGGGACTACTCAAGAGGATGTCTTTATCAGAAGAAAGAAAACTGGCATCCTACGGATCGGAGTGTGGAATGTCAGATCCCTTAATCGGGCAGGTAGGTTAGAAAATTTAAAAAGGGAAATGGATAGGTTAAAGTTAGATATAGTGGCAATTAGTGAAGTTCGGTGGCAGGAGGAACAAGACTTCTGGTCAGGTGACTACAGGGTTATAAACACAAAGTCAAATAGGGGTAATGCAGGAGTAGGTTTAATAATGAATAGGAAAATAGGAATGCTGGTAAGCTACTACACACAGCATAGTGAACGCATTATTGTGGCCAAGATAGACACAAAGCCCATGCCTACTACAGTAGTACAAGTTTATATGCCAACTAGCTCTGCAGATGACGAAGAAATTGAAGAAACGTATGATGATATAAAAGAAATTATTCAGATAGTGAAGGGAGACAAAAATTTAATAGTCATGGGTGACTGGAATTCGAGTGTAGGAAAAGGGAGAGAAGGAAACGTAGTACGTGAATATGGATTGGGGCTAAGAAATGAAACAGGAAGCCGCCTGGTAGAATTTTGCACAGAGCACAACTTAATTATAGCTAACACTTGGTTTAAGAATCATGATAGAAGGTTGTATACATGGAAGAACCCTGGAGATACTAAAAGGTATCAGATAGATTATATAATGGTAAGACAGAGATTTAGGAACCAGGTTTTAAATTGTAAGACATTTCCAGGGGCAGATGTGGACTCTGACCACAATCTATTGGTTATGACCTGTAGATTAAAACTGAAGAAACAGCAAAAAGGTGGGAATTTAAGGAGATGGGACCTGGATAAACTGAAAGAACCAGAGGTTGTAGAGAGTTTTAGGGAGAGCATAAGGGAACAATTGACAGGAATGGGTGAAAGAAATACAGTAGAAGAAGAATGGGTAGCTTTGAGGGATGAAGTAGTGAAGGCAGCAGAGGATCAAGTAGGTAAAAAGACCAGGGCTCTTAGAAATCCTTGGGTAACAGAAGAAATATTGAATTTAATCGATGAAAGGAGAAAATATAAAAATGCAGTTAATGAAGCAGGCAAAAAGGAATACAAACGTCTCAAAAATGAGATCGACAGGGAGTGCAAAATGGCTAAGCAGGGATGGCTAGAGGACAAATGTAAGGATGTAGAGGCTTATCTCACTAGGG
Organism: Schistocerca cancellata; assembly: GCF_023864275.1. NCBI lineage: Eukaryota > Metazoa > Arthropoda > Insecta > Orthoptera > Acrididae > Schistocerca > Schistocerca cancellata. The sequence continues at coordinate 10,267,806 of NC_064629.1, read as the reverse complement.
GTAAGATAGATACTGCCTAAAGGAAAATTAAAGAGACCTTTGGAGATAAGAGAACCACTTGTTTGAACATCAAGAGCTCAGATGGAAACCCAGTTCGAAGCAAAGAAGGGAAAGCAGAAAGGTGGAAGGAGTATATAGAGGGTCTATACAAGGGCGATGTACTTGAGGACAATATTATGGAAATGGAAGAGGATGTACATGAAGATGAAATGGGAGATACGATACTGCGTGAAGAGTTTGACAGAGCACTGAAAGACCTGAGTCTAAACAAGGCCCCCGGAGTAGACAACATTCCATTGGAACTACTGACGGCCTTGGGAGAGCCAGTGCTGACAAAACTCTACCATCTGGTGAGCAAGATGTATGAAACAGGCGAAATACCCTCAGACTTCCAGATGAATGTAATAATTACAATCCCAAAGAAAGCAGGTGTTGACAGATGTGAAAATTACCGAACAATCAGTTTAATAAGCCACAGCTGCAAAATACTAACACAAATTCTTTACAGACGAATGGAAAAACTAGTAGAAGCCGACCTCGGGGAAGATCAGTTTGGATTCCATAGAAATACTGGAACACGTGAGGCAATACTGACCTTACGACTTATCTTAGAAGAAAAATTAAGGAAAGGCAAACCTACGTTTCTAGCATTTGTAGACTTAGAGAAAGCTTTTGACAATGTTGACTGGAATACTCTCTTTCAAATTCTAAAGGTGGCAGGGGTAAAATACAGGGAACGAAAGGCTATTTACAATTTGTACAGAAACCAGATGGCAGGTATAAGAGTAGAGGGGCATGAAAGGGAAGCAGTGGTTGCAAAGGGAGTGAGACAGGGTTGTAGCCTCTCCCCGATGTTATTCAATCTGTATATTGAGCAAGCAGTAAAGGAAACAAAAGAAAAATTCGGAGTAGGTTTTAAAATCCATGGAGAAGAAATAAAAACCTTGAGGTTTGCCGATGACATTGTAATTCTGTCAGAGACAGCAAAGGACTTGGAAGAGCAGTTGAACGGAATGGACAGTGTTTTGAAAGGAGGATATAAGATGATCAACAAAAGCAAAACGAGGATAATGGAATGTAGTCGAATTAAGTCAGGTGATGCTGAGGGAATTAGATTAGGAAATGAGACACTTAAAGTAGTAAAGGAGTTTTGCTATTTGGGGAGCAAAATAACTGATGATGGTCGAAGTAGAGAGGATATAAAATGTAGACTGGCAATGGCAAGGAAAGCGTTTCTGAAGAAGAAAAATTTGTTAACATCGAGTACAGATTTAAGTGTCAGGAAGTCATTTCTGAAAGTATTTGTATGGAGTGTAGCCATGTATGGAAGTGAAACATGGACGGTAAATAGTTTGGACAAGAAGAGAATAGAAGCTTTCGAAATGTGGTGCTACAGAAGAATGCTGAAGATTAGATGGGTAGATCACATAACTAACGAGGAAGTATTGAATAGGATTGGGGAGAAGAGAAGTTTGTGGCACAACTTGACCAGAAGAAGGGATCAGTTGGTAGGACATGTTTTGAGGCATCAAGGGATCACCAATTTAATATTGGAGGGCAGCGTGGAGGGTAAAAATCGTAGGGGAAGACCAAGAGATGAATACACTAAGCAGATTCAGAAGGATGTAGGTTGCAGTAGGTACTGGGAGATGATGAAGCTTGCACAGGATAGAGTAGCATGGAAAGCTGCATCAAACCAGTCTCAGGACTGAAGGCAACAACAACAACAACAACATAGGTCGGCAGGTAGGAGTGAAGACTCCAGTTCGCCTTAGTAAGTTGCAATTTGGGTGTGCACCCAAGTGGTGTAGGATTCAGCAAATTGATAGCACATGGGAAATTGGGCTTGAGTATCTGTCAGAAAGAATGTACCACTCAAGATGATGGGCAAACTGGGCACTGCAGAAGGATAGGTCCAAATGGGAATAGATGTGTGAAGAATCAGAAAGGAATATGGGTGCTCCAGTTCTAAGGCAGAAGAGGTTGAGTTGATTAAGATGATCAGCCAAGAGGGCACCCCTCTGACAGGTTCTGTGAGAACCCCAAAGAGGATGATGCACATTTAAGTCACCAAGTAGCAGAAATGGGTGAGGTACCTGCCCAACAAACTGAAGGAAGCCTGCCCTGATGACATCAAATGATGGAGGGACAAGAGCGAAAAAGTCAGGTGAGTGAGGAAAAGGTGAACTGCAACAGATTGAAGATGGGTAATCAGGTAGATAGGTTGACTATGAACGTCATCCAGTATGACCAGCATGACACCCAGGGAAAACGTCAAAAGGAACCGGGAAGAAATGTGAAACCTCAAAGCAGTCGTGAGGACAAAATTTTTTTTCCTGAAGGCAGAGTACAAGTGGATGCTGTGTTGCTAAGAGCAGCCTCTTTGTGGGACAAAAGGACACAAACTTTTCATTGGGGGAGAGTCATGATAAAGAAAAGATGAAAGGGCATAACCTCAGCGGGTACCGAGTGACAGCCTGCAAATAGTCGCTGCCACAGGGCACAAAAGCAGGAGGATCCTGCTCCATGGGGTCCACAGAAGCATCAGTATGCTTGTGATGTCGGTATGTAGAGTCCAACACAGGAAAGCATTTGGCAGTGTGCACCAGCAACACAGAGACCATCTGGACAAAGATATCATGTGGCAACATCATCAAGGAGGATTTTTGAGTCTGATAAGGATAAGGTCATTTGCCTTTGGTAGACTTCAAGCCTTTCCAATTAGCAGAAGAAGACTCAGTTGTTGTCTGGCTGGAGGGACAGAGGAAGTCTTCATGGAAGAGTACTCATCCTGTCCCTCCAAGCCTACTGGTTGAGTAGGAGGTGAGTTTGATGGCTTGATGCACAGCTGGACAGAGGATGGGGATGCTACCTTGAAACTGGTCGGTTTCACAACCCGATTGCTAAACATGATGTCTCATGTCTGCATGGCCATGTCCTTCATGGATCGAGGGGTAGAAAGAACAAACTGTAGGTGCCAGATGGGAGACTGTAGAGTTTGCGATTAGCCAAGAACTTACAAGCAACTGCGTAAGACACTTTTTCCTTTACCCAGATCTCCCAGACAGCCCACTCTTCAAGATACATGAGACAATCCAGAGAGGAGGTGGCATGGCCACCATTGCAGTTTATACAGTGCGGAGAAGGGGGCAGACAATTGCCCTCGTGCACATCCCTACCATGGGTTACACATTTTGCTGGGTGATGGACAGCTATGATACCATTATCAGAGAGGTAAGATTGGATTTCGGCCTCTATCAGACCACAGAGCAGCCTAGTGTATAAAAAATACCACCAAGGGAAGAATTCAGAGTTCTATGGGCCTGGACATGAACAGGATAGGTGTGGAGAAGTGAGGAGGAAGCAATTGTTGTGTTTCAGAATCAGAATTAATCTCTAAAAGCAAAGTGCCATTCCATAAATGAGAGCAGGATTCACAGGGTCAACAACTGCATAAATACCCTTATGAATAATGAATGGATCTAACATGGTAAAGGGCTGATCGTCTTCAGTATGCGAGACCATGAGGTACCGTGGTGCAGCTGGAAAGGTCTTTGAATCGTTAGCCTCATTCTGTCTAGGTATTTGTATACACTTATTGTGAAGATGACTGGCTCATTTTGACAAAATCCTGAATGACTGATAGCGTCTACAATGGCACGCTCCTTCGAACTGGGGGCCACCTTCACAATGGAGCACACCCGACTTAGGTGATTGGTTGCAGCTCAGGCAATCACCCCTCCCTGGGACTGGCCTGTACCAGGGTTTATGTGCGAACCCTTCCTGTCGACCTGGGAATTATGCAGTACCCAGTCACCTGTTACATGTTGGATGCATGTGCTAGCCATCACAAGTACACATACAAGAAGAAGAAGAAGATTAACCTCAAAAGGCAAAGCAGAGAGGGGGGAGGGAAATAAAGAAAGGAAAAGGAAATGAAAAACAGTGGTGAGACGGTTCTTATGTCAGCAACAAGCAATGAGGAACATTCTCAGTAACACCAAAGAAATGTTCCCCAAGGGAGGGTGCAAAGAATAACAAGATGATAGACACGCAGAACAGAAGGGAAAAAGACATTGCTAATGCTGGGGCCCCGTGGTAGCCAAGCATAAACCCGCCAAAGAGTGGCAAGCCCCCTGGGGGGAAGACATGGTTATGGCAAGGGAAGCAATATTAGAGGGTTGTATGAAGTTGCTCTGACATTTTCCTTCAGTGAAATCCTCTTGTGAAATTTTCTCCATGTGCTTTTCTTAACCTTATGTGGCCAAGTGTTGCCATTACCGTATACTTCATTTGGAGACATCTGACATTTAAAACCAGTTCAGTAGCAGTTCACATTATTAGGGAATTCTGAAACACTATATGCCACATCTGATACCCACTGGAATGCTCAGTTTGACACTGCAATACCAATTGATGCTCACTTTGGTACACTCGTCATTGCTGTTTAAACTCTCAGTAAGCTAAATTTGTCAGCTGAAACATCTTGTGGTATGGGGTATTCTATGTGAGATCATTCACGTGTTTGATCATGCCATCTGCTTAGCTAAAGTTTTTGGCATCAACTGAGTGGAGAAGCTAATTACTAGAAGCTCGAAACATTACCACTGATGTTGAGGAGAGACACTCAGCTCTTATTAATTGAATTTCAGTATCTTTGTGGAAACTTGGGCAACATTCCCCCAGATCTAAAGTTGTTGCGAGTGCAATTCCTATCAATCCTGAATTACATTAGGTGTGCATTAAGGAAAGGAAATTATTTCTTGGTGAAACCCGAAACTGATTTATTCAAGTTAAATATATTTTATGTCACTATTGACAATCTTCCCTGAACCCAATATGAGACAGTGAAAACTTTAGATGAAACATTTCCTGAAAACTTATCACCACTACTTTTCACATCCATATATTATTATTCTTCCTGACTCCTGCTACATGAAGGCATCATGGTGCTAGTATTCTTTGTCACCATATTTAACCTTTGCACATTCCACAATTTATCCAGTGTGTGTGTGTGTGTGTGTGTGTGAAACTGGAGATATGGTTTATGATTTTTTTGTTTTACTACATTCCAAATAATTTTGATTGTAGTAACACATTAGACAAGACATATCACAACAGCTCTTACTAGTTTTCTCAAATGATTGGGGGCATGAAATTAAACATTTTGTTTAATAACACAATTTTAAATAGTGGCAACTATTTGTTCACAACTGATATGAAATAGTTGCGTGTTTGCACCTGACGTAAGTAGTCACCAGCATCATGTAGCACCTGTTGCCAGCTATGCGGAAGGCATAGTGTAGTGTTGGCAGAGCCTGTTCTGTTGATGGTGTGAATGGAGTGGTCTACTGCCTGTCTAATCGCTGTAACAGTTCTGAAGTGAAAGCCACGAAGTGGTTCCTTCATCTTCAGAATCAAATCAAAGTCACAAGGACTTGTGACTGGGGAGTATGGTGGATGGTACAGTAGGTCCGAGTTCCAACGACTCAACAGATCAGCCACAACTTGCACCATATGTGCCTGTGCATTGTTGTGAAAAATGATGGTTGGGTTGTGCAAAAAGTGTCACTGCTTCTTTGGCAAAGTTGGTTGCAGGTTATGCTCCAAAAATGAACAGTAATACTGTGCATTGATGGTCTACCTTGGAGGAATGTAATGCATTAGTGTCTCCACAGTAGTGTTGCCACGATAAGTTCCAACCCTCGCACCTACACTGGGATGTGATGAAAGGGCTCTAAGTGCTTCACTGCAAAACAAATGTAAAATTTAGAGTGTTTCCTTGGCAAGAGCTCATTACAGATATGCTAGTTTTTTTTTCAGTGAAATAATTATAATTAAATACAATGAAAATTGCAAATATACTTATAAATGTTATTTCAATTTGTAGATAGCACAATGTACTCAAATTCTGGCTTAAAATGTGTGTGGAGTACCACAAATATGATTTCAGAAAATCTTCTTGGAGAATATAATATTATGAGGCAGCAAATTTAACTTGCCGTGTCAGATCTGTAATTTGGAATCTTTTGTTTCCTTACTTTCATAGGAGAACATTGTTCTGTATTTTAATGCCTGGAATGAAGTAAACTAATTTCATGGAAGAGACTAATATCAGTAATCCTTTTCTCTTTGGGACGAAATGCAGTTGAAGCAAAAGCATCTAAAATGAGAGTGGTGAGCACAAGATTTTGCACAGAAAACGAAGTATTAGCAGAAACTGTATTATTGGTAAGTAATGTTTACATTCCTGTCCTCCATCAATGGGGAAAGTGACAAACTTCAATGTTCACATGCTCTGCAATACAGGATAGCATTGCACATAACACACAACACAAGTTAGTAATGTTGAGAGTGGGTTGATGATACACATTTGTATACTACCACATTCTCTGAATCAACCTACTGCAACACAAACTGTTAATGCTGGCAACATTAGAGCAAATTATCTCATGCAAAAAATACCACTATAGGATAAACCAGCAGAAAAATGCTGCTGTTGGAGCACATAAAATATGAGGATGTTCCTCTTTGAAATACTGACAGAAGATTGGGGAACCAGTGGCCTCAGTCTACATTCTGCCTTCCTCTCCAAACATTTTGGTCTATGAACATATTTCCACTATTTTAACACACAATATTTTAGATTTTTACCTGGCCTCTCTTTGTAGTGAAGCCTTCATACTCAGCATGTCTCTCTGTCTCTTTGTCTACCAATTTCTCATTTTCTCCCACTGATTTACAGTATATCCCACTGTTACTATCACTGTCAACTCTCTCAATTACACTGTCTCCTTTGGTCTTTCTCTGGAACTCCCACTCTCTCCACAACACATTAACAGTTCAAAAATTCTGGGGCATCCAAGTTATTTTTCCTCTTAAGCACTAGTGTGTAAAGTTTCAGTCAAAAATTGCTCTGACAACTGTGTGTTCAAGCCCACTGATCTTAGATGGTGTTGTGGACTGGCAAGACAGCCAATCCACTAGGACGGGAGGCCAAAAGGCACACGTTTAAGCTCACGCAGGCTGGCGTGAGGTCTGGAACAGTTAAGGGAATTTATAGTAGCAAAGAACGTAGCTGATGGAATACTTAACTTTAATTCATAATTGGTGAACATTGGCCTGACGGTACATGCCTCACAAGATAAATAGCAAATGATAATGGCGCCTTGCAAGGTCGTAGCAAATGACGTAGCTGAAGGCTATGCTAACTATCGTCTCGGCAAATGAGAGCGTAATTTGTCAGTGAACCATCTCTAGCAAAGTCAGCTGTACAACTGGGTTGAGTGCTAGGAAGTGTATCTAGACCTGCCGTGTGGCGGCGCTCGGTCTACAATCACTGACAGTGGCGACACGCGAGTCCGTCGTATACTAGCGGACTGTGGCCGATTTAAAGGCTACCACCTAGCAAGTGTGGTGTCTGGCAGTGACACCACAGATGGTCCAGACTCCGCTCTCCATCATCCACAGAGCCTGTATATTGTGTTCACACACATCTTTTGTTTTGTCTACACTGTCTCGTATCTCTCTTTCTCCCACTGACTGTCTTTGTTTACCTCTCCTCCATGTTTACTGCCACTGTCACACTGACCACTAATATCTCCTTTTCCACTTCTCTACAGAAATTTCCATCACTTCAATGTTAATTGTTCATTTGTTTTACACCGTCATGATTTCAGTTTCATAGCCTTTTCCAAGATCGTGTTGAAATGTTAAAATATCTTTGACCTGTCTGTGACTTATTGAAAAAAATATTTTTCGTCTTAAAAGATGAGTTTTATTGCAGGATTTTTTTTTTTGTTTGTTTGTTTGGGGTTTAAGGGCACTCAACTACTGAGGTCATTAGCGCATTAGCGCCCAGTCACAATTGTTAGAGCACATAGAATGTAGTAAATATCAATGACAGGGGGGTGGGGGGAGGGGGACCAGAAAGTTCTTACAAAGATGCAGATAAAATAAGTGAAAGAGTTAGACATCTTTGGACAAGCCAGTCAAAGTAATGTAACGAAGTACACGAGCAGCTGCTCGAGCGTCATCAGCTGTGAAGTAGATGGCAGAGACAGGACAACACGAGACTGACTAAAACGGGGACACGACAATAAAACATGGTGCACTGTTAATGCATGACCACAAGGGCACTGTGGGGCTGGGTCCCCGGAGAGCAGGTAGCGGTGGCTAAACCGGCAATTCCCAATCTGCAACCTGGTCAAAAGGACCTCTTCTCACCGAGATGGTCGGGAGGAGGTTGTCCAAGCAGTTGGGAACGGTTTTACTGCCCGGAGCTTGTTTCCTTGAAGTGATAACCAAGTGTCCCACCACAAGGGCACAAGCCTCTTACAAAGAACCCCACTAACGTCAGTTGACAGGACACAATGGGAGGCTGGCCGAGGCAGGAGGACTGCAGCCTTGGCTGCAGCATCAGCAGCCTCATTCCCAGGCACTCCTACATGGCCGGGAACCCACAGAAAGCTGACAGGAGACCCATCGTCAGCATCCGAATGGAGGGACTGCTGGATCCGTTGCACCAAGGGATGGACCGGATATGGAGCTCCAAGGCTCTGAAGAGCACTGAGTGAATCGAGCAGAGTACATACGATGAATGGGGGTGGCGGCGGGCATACTGAATGGCCTGATGGAGAGCAAAATGCTCGGCCGTAAAGCTGGAACACTGGTCGCGGAGCCGGTATTTAAAGCTGACGGCCCCGACGACATAGGCACAGACGACACCATCATCAGTTTTGGAGCCATCAGTGTAAATAAAGGTGTGACTGGCAAGTCGCGCACGAAGTTCGACAAACCGTGAGCAATACACTGCAGCCAGAGTACCCTCCTTCGGGAGCGAGCTGAGATCGAGATAAATATGAACCGGAGCCTGGAGCCAAGGTGTTGTCAGGCTCTCACCCTCTCTGAAGGTGGTAGGGAGGGCAAAATCCAATTGTTGAAGCAGGCGACAAAAGCGGACTCCAGGGGGCAGCAGGGCAGACACATACAACCCATACTGATAGTCGAGAGAATCGGCGAAGGAGGACTGATAAGAGGGGTGGTCGGGCATTGACAACAGCTGGCAGGCATACCGACAAAGCAGTACATCATGCCGGTAGGTCAATGGTAATTCGGCAGCTTCAGCATGAAGACTCTCGATGGGACTAGTGTAGAATGCTCCGGTCGCAAGACATAACCCCCAATGGTGGATGGAACTGAGACAGCGTAAGAGGGATGGCCGAGCAGATGAGTAGACGAGGCTCACATAATCCAGCTTTGATCGGACTACGGACCGATACAAGTGAAGCAGGACAGTGCGATCCACTCCCCAAGATGAACCACTAAGAACTCTGAGGACATTAAGGGAACGTGTACAACGGGCAGCCAAATAAGAGACGTGTGGAGATCAACAAAGTTTCCTGCCCAGTGTGAGCCCTAGAAACTTAGTAGTTTCCACGAATGGGAGAACAACGGGACCGAGAAGTAAGGATGGCGGAAGGAACACTTTACATTGCCAAAAGTTGATGCAAACCGTCTTCTCTTCAGAGAACCGGAAGCCATTTGCCACACTCCACGAGTATAGACTGTCTACACAATGCTGAAGGCAGCACTCCAGGAGGCATGTTCACTGGGCACTGCAGTAGATCGCGAAGTCATCGACAAAAAGAGAGCCTGAGACATTAGGTGGAATGCAATCCATAATTGGATTGATTGCTATGGCAAAACGGGCTACGCTCAAGACGGAGCCCTGAGGCACTCTGTTCTCCTGGAGGAAGACATCTGACAATACGGAACTCTCACGTACCCTAAACTGTCGATATGTTCAAAAGGAATCAATAAAAAGGGGCATGTGGCCGTGTATACCCCACCTGTGCATAGTGCGGAGGATACCCCCTCTCCAACAGGTATCATAAGCGTTCTCCAAATCGAAGAACACGGCTACCGTTTGGCGCTTTCGCAAAAAGTTGTCCATGATGAATGTCGACAAGGTCACAAGGTGTTCAACAGTGTTTATTGCAGGATATGAGTACTTGTCTAAGATATGAAATCTGGATGACATTGTGCACAGCTGAAAACCACAACTGGCCTATGGAACTAGAAATATGTTTTTTCAGTGATGACATGTCACAGCAGGACAGACATTTTTCAACATTTCAACATACACTCAAGAATGGCTATAAACCCAAAGCCATTATTGTGCAAAATAAAAGCACACTCAAATGAAGGACATTTGTTACAAAACATTTTATCATATGTTTTACTTTTTCGAATATTTTGCTCATCAATTGCCATTCATTGAAAATATCTGGCTTGTGATTTGTACCATAAAAGAGAAAAACTGTTAGAAATATTTTATGGAATTTCCAGTCTTTCTAGTTTTACAAGATTTTTGCCATCTTTTTCTTTCCAGATATATTAAGATCCTAGTTACCCTACTTTTTACTGCAATACCACTTTGGCCATATCTGTATAGGTATCAAGTGACCATTGTTTAGAGCGAGTGATCATAAAGCTTCATGGTGAAAAAAGTCTGACTGAAAACATAATTTTGCGACCAGAGAAATTATTTATTGGCCCTATAACCCTTGCCACATGCAATGGCATCAGATGAAACTACATTTATGCATAAGACCAGTAATTACATGCATATTTTGCGGCAGAAGTAAAACAACTTTGAACCAGTGGTTCTTAGTAACAGGTCATGTTATAAATAAACGTTTTGATGTTCCCGGCCGGCTAACATTTGCATTTTTACCCTGTACTGTAGGATAGTTGCAGTATCACAATTTTTCCTACAGGTATAGGAAATGTCACTAGACTGATGTCTGTCCAAAACACAGGACGATTGGTTCATTGATCAACATAACCTGAGATGTGACCCACAAAAATTGTGTTTTTACACACAGCTTTTTTGAACATACGGGTGCTGCACACTGTCGTGCATTAACCAATTGTAATTGTAAAGATGTGGTTAGTGTTTAATAAGAAACTACATTTACTCTGTATTTTATCCCAATGAGCACATTTTTTTATCTCCAATATTCTAGTGTTTTGGAGTGAAGTGACAAATTATTCTCTCCTCCATGGCAATCTGATGGCTGGATTCAGTTTGAAAAACCCTATGTTTACTTTACCTGCCATCACCTTAGTGCCTACAATGACATGCACAGGAGGCATGTCATACAATATGCCAGTCCTCCTCGTTAACTTGTTCTCCCCTTATTGCACTCTAGAAAATGCTAAATGCAGAAGGATAAGCATACATTTGACAGTACTGTGTACTGTCTACAGCAGGGGAAGATTGCAGAGACAATGACCGTTTGAATCAGTTCAACAAAGCCACCTGTCATGAAGTGGAATTGCGAGGAAATGATATATGGACAGTGACATTCCTGAAGTGTGCCTGTCTGCCCAAGTTCCAGCCTGAAAGCAATGGTTCATCTTAGAGATGAGACATAAAGGTGGCTTCACTCCAAACACAATATCCACTATCTCCATCTTCTCCAGTATTGACTATCGAGGAAGAATGGATGAAAGTTTCCCCAGATGAGTTCAAGCCGTTGAAGGAGAAGTGTGGACACACCCCATCTTTAAGTCCATTAATAGGTACCCAAATACATTTGATTCCACAGTAGGAGTAGGAGTAGGAGTAGGAGTAGGAGTAGGAGTAGGAGTAGGAGTAGGAGTAGGAGTAGTAGAGTAGAGTAGAGTAGGAACACCAACCTCCAACTGTGGGCTCTTAATGTTACTCACCTGGTGCGTCTGCAGGTGGAGACCTGGTACTGGGGCCGGCCTCCGGTTCCCGCTGACTGGCCTTACCCCCAGTACCTCCAGCTGAAAATACACAGAGAGGAAAACTTCATTTCAAAACCTTTATCTACTGCTTTAATGCTGTGTTCCTATTATAACTGCAATGACTGGCATATAAGGGTATTTTAACATACACAGAGCTGTACTGAACCTACAACTGGTTTCAGCAGCCATTATTAAGAAACTGAAACCCCGGTTCATTGCATGTTTGTAGAATAGAAAGAAAGAAAGGAAGAAAGAAAGAAAGCTTTCGGCATTGTCCTCTGCGACAGAAATTTTATGAACTGTGCTTATATATGATACTCCAGAGGAGTGATGCATAGACCTATGCCCTCTTAACAATAAATTAATTTTTTTTAATATAGTGATATTAAACAATATATCATACATAAATGTATATATATTGGTCATTAGACTTATTTCTATTTTGTATGTGGTAACGTATGTCAGGGGATAATGTGCACATTGTGCACTGGACAGCTATTGCAGCAGTTTTGTGTGAGAAAGAATGTGTGTGTGTGTGTGTGTGTGTGTGTGTGTGTGTGTGTGTGTGTGTGTGTGAGAGTGAGTGTGAGTGTGAGTGTGAGTGTGTGTGTGTGTGTGTGTGTGTGTGTGTGTGTTTAAGGGAAAGAATAATTTGTTAAATCATAAGTAATATATTAAGTTATTTATAAAAATGTGGTGTAGCAAAGACATTAATTATGAATTTTAAAGTAATTATAAAAGAGTTTCAGAAAAGTATGGAAGATAAGGTATAGGAGATAATTTGTCATTTGATTAAATAGCTACACTGCAACACATCTGGCTGTAGTGTTAGGAGAAAGAAAGACATGAAACAGAAGCTGTGTTTGACCGGTGTTGAAGTCTTTCACAACTAAACAAGGAAGCACAAAATGTGAGTTTAAGTGTCCACAGGCTAAATTTGTAGTCTGCTGACACCACTTGTCATAGCCAAGCACAGAAAATGTGACAAACCTAGGACATTTATAGATATAGTGCCTGTTCTTTTGGTCCAACATCCATAACAACAGACACCATACCTTTATAAATACAGATGCCTAATGGCATATTTGCCTTTCAGTCCCAATGCACTATGTTGTCTGCTATTCTGCAGAAATACAGTAGACCTGCAAACAAAGAAGAAAACATACTGGGTACATAATATGGAGATTTGGGCTAGATAGGAAACATGCTCTGACAGCAAGAGCAATTAAGGTGACCACTCATGTAAAATGAGAAATCTCTGTCCAAATCCCACTACAGAAAAAATTTTCACTGCCACTATTGAGTAGTATCAATGCCATATTCAAGAAGAAGTCAAATTTCTTTTGTCAGCCCTGGATAATGGTTCATTCCAAACATGTTGAATGTATCTACAGTCCTTAACTACAGCCATCACTATCTTCTCATTTGTGTGCAAATAATCCTGGAGCATGAGAAAAAAATGCTGTGAAAAGACTGGTATCAATACACAGACACTGATGAATTATATTGGGAGGATCTGAACAGTGAAGTTTGGAATACATTATGATTGGTTGTGGATGAAAGCAGAAAGTCAACTATGTGCATATACTGTTTTGCATTACTCTGTTTCCTGTCAGGAACTACTCATTTAAAGCAATGCATTTGTAAGAAAACCCACATTGACACAGCTATTTCAGTGATACTGAACATATTAAACAGCAGTATAACAACAAAGTGTGTAGCAATGTGTGCTGAAGGTACAAAACCTTCTAATGCTGCTTCTTGTGAAGGTTTCAAAGAACTTGGCCAATGATTAATAGATCTAGGTGCACATTCAGCACTTCATATGTACTGAATACATCAGCACAGCATCACAAATATCAATGGTGTCTACCATGTCTTGTGTTTGGAAACAAATCTGTTCCATTCATTAACAGTAGTTACTGTTAGCAACATAATGCATATCTTACTCTTCATCTTTGAGCTTGTATTCAGTACTGCTCAGTTCTGTCTCAGGATTGTCCTTCCACCCCTATTAGTTCTACATGAACAGTAAACCACATAATTACGGATAACGTAGCTCACTTAGAATTGGCCAATATGCAACTTTCGTACGGGTTCATTGAATGCAGTGGAATGATTACACTGTGCTGAGCTATTCCCACAGCAAAGGCCACCACATTACAATTTCATCAATGTGCAGTGGCATTAACTTTCATCTTGTTTTTTGATGTTTAAATATGCAAACTCTTCATTTTTTCAAAAGTTTTCCATGAAAAAAATTATGATATGGGTAAAAAAACTAAACCAATTATAATTACATTGTTACTGTGCCATAAGCTGCTGTAGACTTTGTGTCCCTTATACCAAAATACTTATGTAACCATAAACAATGTTTAGACGTGTGTCTGTGGAGTTCTGGTTCACTATTTGCACTTTCTTCAACCCTGCATATTTTGTGACATTGTTTTCCAGTTTTGTTAATTAGTTCATCTCAGATTTTGTTGTTGTAGTCTTCAGTCCTGAGACTGGTTTGATGCAGCTCTCCATGCTACTCTATCCTGTGCAAGCTGCTTCATCTCCCAGTACTTACTACAACCTACATCCTTCTGAATCTGCTTAGTATATTGATCTCTTGGTCTCCCTCTACGATTTTTACCTTCCATGCTGCCCTCCAATGCTAAATTGGTGATCCCTCGATGCCTCAGAACATGCCCTACCAACCGGTCCCTTCCTATAGTCAAGTTGTGCCACAAATTCCTCTTCTCCCCAATTCTATTCAATACCTCCTCATTAGTTATGTCATCTACCCATCTAATCTTCAGCATTCTTCTGTAGCACCATATTTCAAAAGCTTCTATTCTCTTCTAGTCCAAACTATTTATCATCCATGTATCACTTCCACACATGGCTACACTCCATACAGATACTTTCAGAAATGACTTCCTGACAATTAAATCAATACTTGATGTTAACAAATTTCTCTTCTTCAGAAACACTTTCCTTGCCATTGCCAGTCTACATTTTATATCCTCTTTACTTCAACCATCATCAGTTATTTTGCTCCCCAAATAGCAAAACTCCTTTACTACTTGAAGTGTCTCATTCCCTAATCTAATTCACTCAGCATCACCCAACTTAATTCGACTACATTCCATTATCCTCATTTTGCTTTTGTTGATGTTCATCTTATATCCTCCTTTCAAGACACTATACATTCCGTTCAACTGCTGTTCCAAGTCCTTTGCTATCTCTGACAGAATTACAATGTCACCAGCGAACCACAAAGTTTTTATTTCTTCTCCATGGAAATTAATACCTACTTCAAATTTTTCTTTTGTTTCCTTTACTGCTTGCTCAATACAGATTGAATAACATCAGGGAGAGACTACAACCCTGTCTCACTCCCTTCCCAACCACTGCTTCCCTCTCATGCCCCTCCACTTTTATAACTGCCATCTGGTTTCAGTACAAGTTGTAAATAGTGTTTTGCTCCCTGTATTTTACCCCTCCTACCTTTAGAATTTGAAAGAGAGTATTGCAGCCAACATTGTCAAAAGCTTTCTCCAAGTCTACAAATGCAAGAAACATAGGATTGCCTTTCCTTAATTTTTCTTCTAAGATAAGTTGTAAGGTCAGTATTGCCTCACCTGTTCCAACATTTCTACGGAATCCAAACTGATCTTCCCCGAGGTTGATTTCTACCAGTTTTTCCATTTGTCCGTAAAGAATTTGCATTAGTATTTTGTAGCCCTGACTTACTAAACTGATAGTTTGGTAATTTTCACATCTGTCAACACCTGCTTCCTTTGGGATTGTGATTATTATATTCTTCTGGAAGTCTGAGGGTATTTCACCAGTCTCATACATCTTGTTCACAAGATGGTAGAGTTTGTCAGGACTGGCTCTCCCAAGGCCGTCAGTATTTCTAATGGAATGTTGTCTACTCCGGGGTCTCTGTTTCAACTCAGATCTTTCAGTGCTCTGTCAAAATCTTCTCGCAGTGTCGTATCTCCCATTTCATTTTCATCTACATCCTCTTCCATTTCCATAATATTGTCCTCAAGTACATCGCCCCTGTATAGACCCTCTATGTACTCCTTCCACCTTTCTGCTTTCACTTCTTTGCTTAGAACTGGGTTTACATCTGAGCTCGTGATATTCATACAAGTGGCTCTCTTTTCTCCAAAGGTCTCTTTAATATTCCTGGAAGCAGTATCTATCTTGGCCCTAGTGAGATAACCCTCTACATCCTTACATTTGTCCTCTAGCCATCCCTGCTTAGCAGTTTTGCATTTCCTGTCTATCTCATTTTTGAGTCATCTGTATTGCTTTTTGCGTGCTTCATTTACTGCATTTTTATATTTTCTCCTTCCATCAATTAAATTCAATATATCTTCTGTTACCCAAGGATTTCTACCAGCCCTCGTCATTTTACCTACTTGATTGTCTGCTGCCTTCACTACTTCATCCCTCAAAGCTACCCATTCTACTTCTACTGTATTTCTTTCCCCCATTCCTGTCAATTGTTCCCTTATGCTCTCCCTGAAACTCTACAACCTCTGGTTTAGTCAGTTTATCTAGGTCCCATCTCATTCAATTCCCACATTTTTGCAGTTTCATCATCTAAGATACAATTTCAGTATACAGTGCATTCATTAATAAGTAAAAATACACATCGCAATTTAAACTTAAGGAACAACAAGCTAGTCAGCTTTGTGGACCAGTTGTTCTAGACACTGAATACATAATTACTTATACATTATTTATGTAGTTCACAAGTCATTAATTACTTAAGATACTATTTCGTGACACCACTTATTCCTGTACACTGTCACACTTTTCTAAAATTCTTGTAACTGGAAATCCGAAATTTTCTGCACATGGTGGCATTCTTAAGGTCCCTAAATAATTTAGCTCAAAGGAATTATTAAAAATTAAAGTTTTTTAGTTACTTGAAAACAGTGACTGTTGGAAATCAGGGATATTTTGTTGAATATCGACAAAGAAGTGCCTTGTGGTGTAAATGAAGGATACAAATCATTTGTTACATGAAAGAGTTAGTTCTAAAACTCATCTGTTTACCATGATAATCATCACCAACAACAACAAAGACAGCAGCAAGAATGAGTCAGAGCAACCTTTGTAGTCTTCCAAACTCAAGTTCAAAAGGAAATTCTTCACAGACACCTTGAATGTGAACTCATTACTAAATTTGGTAAACAGGAAGAACTTCAAATTCTCTTAGACAAGCTTGACATACAAATTTTAGCAGTACAAGAAATTTTTTTGACAAAAATTATACAGAATCGAAAAAATCACAAAATTTTTTGAGGAGAAACCAGCAATAAAAATTATAAAAGGAATGCCAATACCTGGTACTGCCATCTATATTCATAAAATTTTTGAATATAATGTGACAATTTCAATCTCATTCAGAAAGACACACTTCTGACAGTGAAAGTGCAAAAATAAACAGTATACCCTTTAATTACCACATTCCTTTTAATGATGACGATAAGAAAAATATGAGTGCAGTAGCATTATTTGATAACTTTTGGAAGACAAAATATCAAAAGCTACAAAAGCCAGTTTTGTGATGCTACTAGAGTATTTTAAGAGAATATCCATCCCATAAAAGAATGAACAAAAATGGCTCCGGACTTACTTCATAAAACATTTCAGTTGAAGTTTATGTCAACTTCATTCATAAAATGCCAAGGAAAGCAAAATGGTGGATATCTCCAAATATAATACTAGATACAATGCAATGAGATCAAGTGGCTATTTCTCAAAACAATACTAAAGATATCACAAATGTGAAAGTAAAAAGATGGGAAATTGTCTCTGATCATTACATGACAAAATAAACTGTAACTTCTCCCTAATAGAAACCACAAGAGACAGCAAAAATTGATTAAATGTAACACGGAGAGGCTCAACATCACAAGAGAGACAATACAACATTTTCAAGAAGAAATTAAAATAGGAAAATCAGGAAAATGGGAAGAATTATCCAAAGCAATCAATAGGGCAGTGAAGAATGTATTGGAACAACACAAATGATGATAGTCTGGTGGAATGAAACCTGTGAAAAAGCAGTTGCAGAAACAACAAAAGAAAGGAAAAAAGGAAATATTCTTGGAAGACTAAGCACTTTGATAAATTTTAAGTGCAAAGGAAATAAACTGAAAGAATAATAAAGGGTGCTAAATGGTCTTTTGGGAAGTGTAAACTTCTTGACATACAAAACAACTTTGTTAGAAATCACACCCAGAATTTCTATAGAAAGTTTAAAAATCACCTAAAGGGGTACCAAGCTTCAAGTATTTACACTACTGGCCATTAAAATTGCTACATTACAAAGATGACATCCTACAGACTTGAAATTTAACCAACAGGAAAATGATACTGTGATATGCAAATTATTAGCTTTTCAGAGCATTCACACAAAGTTAGCACTGGTGGTGACACCTGCGATGTGCTGACATGAGTGAAGTTTCCAACTGATTTCTCATACACAAACAGCAGTTGACCAGCGTTGCCTGGTGAAATGCTGTTGTGATGCCTTGTGTAAGGAGGAGAAATGCGTACCACCATGTTTCTGACTTTGATAAAGGTAGGTTTGTTGCTTGTCATGATTGTGGCTTATCGCACCGTGACATCGCTGCTCGCGTTGGTCAAGATCAAATGACTTAGCAGAATATGGAATCAGTGGGTTCAGGAGGGTAATATCAAATGCCGTGCTGGATCCCAACAGCCTCCTATCACTAGCAGTCGAGAGGACCGGCATCTTATCCACATAGCTGTAATGGATCTTGCAGCCATGTCTCGAACCCTGAGTCAGCAAGACAACAACCATCTGCGCAAACAATTTGACGACACCTGCAGCAGCATGTACTATCAGCCCGGAGACCATGGCTGCAGTTACCCTTCACACTGCATCACAGACAGGAGCACCAGTGATGGAGTACTCAATGATGAACCTGGATGCACAAATTGTAAAACTTCATTTTTCGGATGAATCCAGGTTCTGCTTACAGCATCATGATGATCACATCCAGGTTTGGCAACACCGCAGTGAATGCACACTGGAAGCGTGTATTCATCAGCATCATACTGGCTTATCACTCAGCATGTTGGTATGGGGTGCCATTGGTTACACATCTTAGTCACCTCTTGTTTGCATTGACAGCACTTTGAACCGTGGACGTTACATTTCAGATGTGTTACGACCCATGGCTATACCCTTCATTTGATCCCTGCAGAACCCTACATTTCAGCAGGATAATGCATGACCGCATGTTTCAGGTCTTGTATAGCTTTCTGGATACAGAATATGTTCAATTGCTGCCTTTGCCAGCACATTCTCCAGATGTCTCACCAATTGAAAACGTATGGTCAATGGTGGCTGAGCAACTGGCTCGTCACAAGACACCAGTCACTGCTCTTTATGAACTGTGGCATCATGTTGAAGCTGCATGGGCAGCTGTACCTGTACATGCCATCCAAGCTCTGTATGACTCAATGCTCAGGTGTATCAAGGTTGTTATAACTGCCACAGGTGATTGTTCTGGGTACTGATTTCTCAGGATTTATGCACCCAAATTGCGTGAAAATATGATCACATGTCAGTTCTAGTATAATATATTTGTCCAATGAATACCCATTTATCATTTGCATTTCTTCTTGGTGTAGCAATTTTAATGTACTTTAGAGATGAAAATGGTAAAATAAGCAAATAACCAGACCTGTAAATTAATAAGAAAGTTTGGTACTTTCAACAACTCTGGAACTGTTGACAAATGATTTGTTAGCTAGAATTTCCAGATCTTCATGGAAACACAGAAGCAAAGCCACCACCCCCAGCTAAGGAAATTTTTAAAATCTTAATAAATGATGTGAAAAACAACAAAGCCAGTGGAGAAAGTTATTAAGTGTCCCAAGCAAAAATGACAAACAACTTCAGACCATATTTTAAGAAATATGGGAAACTGGAAAGTGACTCTTACCCATCCTGTGCACAAAAATGGCAATGAGCATGATGTAAATAGTTGCAGAGATATATCTCTACTGTCAGTGAGCAGGTAGAAGCAACACTTGATAGCTACTTGTGAGAATATCAGAGTGGATTTAGAAAGGGCAGATCTTGCTCAGATCAGAATTTCAACAAGTCCGTAATCTGCCACACACATACAAACTCTGAAGACATAATTTTAACATTGATAGATTTTAAAAAGGCAATTTATTCGATTGACACGGAATGACTAGTCAAAGATACTCAATAATTTGGGATTAAAGCTAAACTACCTTATTCATGAAACACTCCCAGACAATGAAGCAAAAGTACAGTTTCGGTGTGAAGTATTGAAGGCACTCTTAATAAAAACAGGTGTAATGCAAGGTACAGCCTGTCTCCACTCCTCTTTAACTTCATTCTAGAGAAAATAGTAAGATAATGCAAACAAAAACTGACAGAACACAAGGTAGTACCAGTAAGACTGGATGCTAAGAAAATAAATAGTGAAGTTCACTGTTGAGCATTTGGAAATGATTATGCCATTCTACATGAAAATCCAACAAATGTAGAAATACAAACCAGGCTCTCAAGAGAAACAGCCAACAAAGCAGCATTAAGAGTTTCTGTAGAAAAAAAATTTCTGACAAACATGAGAAATGCCCCTGAAACCCTAGAAACAGATGGAGAGATAAGGAGGTTAATGAATTTAAATATTTGGGAGAAATGATAAATGGAAAGAGCATGTGGTATAACCAGGAATGTTTACATCACAAGGTCTCTGTCTAACAATTTGAAAATATAGCACTAGAACCCAGTAGCAAAGCCATGTGAACGTTTAGTGTTGAATTACAAATTACACAAATTTTAAGTCATAGAAAGGAGAATCATTTGAAACAGTCACTGTGGTAAGAAATATGGAGGTGTAGATGTTAGGAAGTAATGAATAACTAAATCACAACATAGAAAACTTAGTTCAAATGCTACAGAAGAGATTACTGCTATTTTGTTGACATTTGTATTGAATGAACAGCAACAAGTAAACCAAACAGATTTTTAAATATATTTGTAACAAGAAGGCAAAAACAGCACGGATTCAAGAAGTTGGCAAAGATTTGCAAAGAAGCATAAGTAAAAAGATAAAACATAAAGACAGTCTTAAGAAGAAAGTGTTGCAAATGGAAGGATTCAAGGCAGGAGGGAGAATAGAATAGGGTCGTAACTGCCTGAGGAGATAAAAGGATACATAGTGAGATGATAAAAGAAACCAGGAGAAAGAAGAAGAACAAAGGTGGAAGCTTTAAGACTGCATGTGGTCACTGGCGGACCCAAATGGAAAAAGAAAAGTGGGAGAATAATGTCTGCCAAATCATTAATATACATTTACAGCAAGGGACACACACTTCACTAGAGCACATCTAAAGTTACTTCTAATACATTCTGTGGAGCTCTATGCTGTGTCCTACCTACCAATATATTCTCCGTCTGCTCACAAATTTTATTTCCTTTGTACATATCTTAGTGAGGAAAAAAAAACAAAAAAACAATATTTTATGATGCTGGTACACCATTAGAATGTCAAGTGATGGGAACACAGAAGAGATACTTCTTGAGTGCAGCCTATTAACCGTGTTATTGGTATTTATGCAGCTGATACCAATATAGGTGAGCTAACTATTCATGCCTGAAGTCAGCCTTTCCATTCTTTGTGCTTTGATTGTTAGGGGCATTACACATGATCTAACAAGTTCATATGCCTACAGTCCAAAGGTAACACTGTGCTTTTCCACTATTTTTATAAATTAAGTTACCTTGTTCTCACATAATGTGGACATACACTCTTCAGCTAATAGTCAACCTATGGATGTTATGTTAACACAAGGCACTGCTAGATTTTAATTTAAAATGGTTGAATGGGTAAAACAACTTTAAAATATTAATTGCCTTTGAGTTCCAGCCACAAAAAATTAACAGTATTAGGTTGGTATGTAAGTTCATAGAGTTTCTGTTTTGCAGGTTGGTATTCTGGTTGCTATGGGTGGCCATATGTGCCCTATCGACCTGCTTGTTATTTATTAGAATGTGAATAGCACTGACCATTCCTATCCTCTATGATTAATGGTGACTAAAAATTTTGAATTTATGCTTAATGTAAGTGGAAGAATGGAAAGGAATGCTTGAGTCCAAAGAAATCAAACTCCCCATACAAAGACATGTGTGCAACCACAAAAGATAATGTTACACAACTGGTGGAACAGAGATCACGTGGTGTTCTACAAACTGCTTCCCTGCTGTGTAATCTTCACTGCTGACATTTATTGTCAACAACAGACCTCCTACACATGCAATCAAGAACAACAACCAGTAAGACTATTTGCTACTCCACAATAACACCAACATTCTACTAGACTGACAAGAAACACTATACCAGAGTTGAGTTCAGAAGTCATTCTGCACCCACCTTTTCCACCTGATATTTTCACCTTTTCTGCTCAGTCAAATGACCTTCACCACACTTCCTTTTTAAGTGAAAATATACTGTGAACATCGTTGTACGAGTTCTTCACTACAAAACCACATTACTTCTAGAGTTGCTAATTCAGAATGTTACACCAGTATTTACAGACTGTAGTAGACAGTGAAGCAGATTATGTTACTGATGATGACTGAAGTCTCCATTATGCATAACCTTCATGTTTATTGAACTTTAAGACAACGCTATATTCTTGTGCATCAACTTAGTATGTTCCATTGGTCATGGAAGGTTTAATCTGGTAACAAGCAGTAAAAGGCTAAGCCTGGAATAACATTTGCCACTCTGTCTCCATCTGCCAATCAGATATATAACCTTAGAGCTTCTGGCCAACTGGGTGAGGAGCTGTGTTGGGCAGATTGGGTGAGGTGGTCAGGATGGGGCTATGCACAGGAAATGGCAGGATAGGGGCTAGTGAGTACTGAGGCAAGGAGGATTGTGTAACTTGAGGGTGAGTTAAGTGGAATCCCCATATGTTTAAATAAGGGAAGTTGGTGTGGGAGTGGAGACACAGGTTGTGAAGCTGACAAGTCAGGCATCTTGTGCACAACAGCATGTTGTCACTGTGTAGTCAATTTCATGGTTTTAAAATGTGGATTGAGAGCAATTGTGGCACCCAAATGGACCAGACTATTTCATACATCAGTCAGGTGGAAAAATACTGGTTTGAGTGAGAGGGGAACAATTACGGGAACACTATACTTCATTTCAAGATATGACAATGAGGTTTCAAATCACTGGCTATGAATGTGGTTGACTTGTTCCATTCCCCGATAATATTGGATATTTTCATCTTTAAGAATCTCAGCAATGTTGAGTGACAGTTGTATGCTTAAATGACTACACAATAAAGTGTTTGGGGTCTAAACATTGTTGGTGCTTATTGTACTGTGCCAATTGGCAATGATTACTTACCTTCATCGTGGGCTACTTTTAAATGTCTGTCTGGTACTTAAAAATTTGCCTTCCTTTATCTTTGATCATATTTCCCTCACAGTCTACCACAGTACACATTTAGAACACAACTGCAACATCAGTAGCCACTGCCAATTATACACTATAAATTATGCACTACATAATTAACATCCAGTGTCAAGTTAAAGTTTAGAACTTTGAACAAATGTTTCACTGAAATACTTTAGCATACTACCAATAAAGAATTAAAGTCAAAGATGGAGACTAATAAGAAAGTACCACATAAGAACACATTAACATGCTATCTTTAATGTATAATTCAGCTACTGAAGAAAGCTAAAATCTCACCTGCCAATAGCTCCTCCAGCCTTATCTTTTTTGGGAGATGAAAAAAAAAAAAGAAAAAATTAAGCAGTGTAATAACTTTACATCAACTGAATTTCAGTGTAAATGAAACATCTTGAAACATAGCAGTAGTATGTCATCTCACTGCAATGCTCATCGCTGTCTTAGTAAGTTGGTTAATTAAAACAGTATTGGAGATAACAAATCAGGTGGAGAGACAAGTAGATAGATTTGAAAGTTTATTGAAGTGACATTTATGAAAACCGCTTAATGATCAAAGTGAATAATCACAAAATATTTGACTTTAATTGAGCTCAATTATGTGAATTCACTAGAGCTGCCAGCTGCCATGTACAGCCACTGTCACAGAGCAGACAAAGGTGTTTTTTTTTTTTTTTTTTGTGGTTTTAGGGCGCACAACTTCAGTGGTCATTAGCACCCTGACTACGTTAAGAATGCACCGTGAGGCACAAGTTTAAAACAACAACTAAAAGGGAAAACATGATAAAAGACAGACTGACAGGCATAGGATTAAAAAACAGCATCATCAAATGTCCTTAGTGAGGTTTGTCAAATTGATAAAACGAAGAACACGAGCAGCTGCTCGTGGGTCATCCGCTAAAATGGCATCTAAAGTACATAGCAGGTTAAGATCTAGACGCAGTGTGTTAAAATCTGGACAGGACATTAAAATGTGGCGGACCGTCAGCAATTGCCCACATGGGCAGAACGGCGCCGGCGCAGCCGTCAGCAGATGGCGATGGCTGAACCGGCAGTGTCCAATTCGTAAATGGGCCAAAACTACCTCCTCCCGCCGAGAAGGGCATGAGGAGGACGTCCAAGCCACGGGAAGAGGTTTAAAGGCCCGAAGCTTGTTGGCTGTAAGGGCAGCCCAATCGGCACGCCACAGCAATAAAATGCGCCGACAAATAACCCTGCTAAAATCTGACGAAGGGACACAACAAGAAGCTGTCCAAGGCTGGAGGACCGCAGCCTTGGCCGCAGCATCTGCAGCTTCATTCCCAGGGATACCGACATGGCCAGGGACCCACATAAAGCTAACCGGAGAACCGACGTCCACCAGCTGCCGAAGAGAGCGTTGGATCCGGTGCACGAAAGGGTGAACCGGATACGGATCACTGAGGCTCTGAATGGCGCTCAGGGAATCGGAGCAGATGACATAAGCAGAATGTCGGTGGCGGCAGATGTAAAGAACAGCCTGGTAGAGGGCAAAGAGCTCAGCTGTGAAGACCGAACAATGGCCATGGAGCCGGTATTTGAAACTTTGTGCCCCAACAATAAAGGAACACCCGACCCTGTCATTGGTCTTAGAGCCATCTGTATAAATGAAAGTCATATTGATGAACTTCGAATGAAGTTCCACAAAATGGGAGTGGTAGACCGAAACGGGGGTAACCTCTTTTGGGAGCAAGCTGAGGTCAAGGTGAACACGGACCTGAGCCTGGAGCCAAGGTGGCATGTGGCTCTTGGCCACTCAAAAGGTTGCAGGGAGTGAAAAATTAAGGTGTTGGAGGAGGCGACGAAAGCGAACTCCAGGGGGTAGCAGGGCAGAGACATACAACCCGTATTGACGGTCGAGAGAGTCATCAAAAAAGGAACGATAAGACGGGTGGTCGGGCATTGACAGTAGCCGACAGGCATACCGACAAAGCAGTATATCGCGCCGGTAGGTGAGTCGCAATTCGCCAGCATCAGCATGAAGACTTTCTACAGGACTAGTATAAAACGCTCTGATCGCAAGTCGTAAACCCTGATGTTGTATGGAGTTGAGGCGGCATAAGATGGATGGCCGTGCAGAGGAGTATACGAAGCTCCCATAATCCAGCTTGGAGCGGACGATCGACCGATATAGACGAAGTAGGAAGGTTCGATTCGCTCCCCACAACATACTACTGAGAACACGGAGGACATTTAAAGAACGGGTACAACGGGCAGCCAAATATGACACATGTGGAGACCAGCTAAGTTTCCTGTCAAATGTAAGACCTAAAAATTTGGTTGTCTCCACGATTGGAAGAGCAACGGGACTGAGTCGTAAGGTCAGTGGGAGAAACTCTTTGTAGTGCCAGAAGTTAATACAGACCGTCTTCTCGGCAGAAAAACGGAAGCCATTAGCGACACTCCAGGAGTAAAGACGGTCAAGAGAACACTGAAGAGAGCGCTCCAGGACACGTGTACACTGCGCGCTGCAATAGATGGTAAAATCATCCACGAAAAGGGAGCCTGATACATCAGCTGGGAGGCAATCCATTATTGGATTGATCGCGATGGCGAAGAGACCGACGCTCAAAACTGAGCCCTGTGGCACCCCATTCTCCTGGCGAAAGGTGTCTGACAGGACAGAACGCACACGTACCCTGAACTGTCGATCCATTAAAAAGGAACGAATAAAAAGAGGGAGGCGACCGCGAAGGCCCCATGTATGCATGGTGTGGAGAATGCCCGCCCTCCAACAGGTGTCGTAAGCCTTCTCCAAATCAAAGAACACAGCCGTGGTCAGGAGCTTCCGCAAGAAGTTATTCATAATGAAGTTCGACAAGGTAACCAGATGGTCAACAGCAGAGCGGCGCCTACGAAATCCACATTGTACATTGGTAATTAGGCGTCGAGACTCGAGCAGCCAAACCAATCGAGAGTTAACCATTCGCTCCATCACTTTACAGACACAGCTGGTAAGCGAGATAGGTCGATAACTGGAAGGCAAGTGCTTGTCCTTCCCCGGCTTAGGAATCGGGACAACAATACACTCACGCCAGCATGCGGGAACATGTCCCTCAATCCAGATGCGATTGTATGTACAAAGAAGAAAACCTTTACCCGCAGGAGAAAGGTTCTTCAGCATCTGAATATGAATAGAATCAGGCCCTGGAGCGGAGGACCATGATCGGCCAAGTGAGTTTTTGAGTTCCCGCATGGTGAATGGGGCATTATGACTTTCACGATTCGAGGAGCAGAAGTTAGGTGGCCTAGCCTCCTCTGCCTGTTTGCGGGGGAGGAAGGCAGGGTGGTAATGAGCGGAGCTCGAAACCTCTGCGAAAAAGCGGCCGAAGGCATTGGAGACATCCTCAGGGGCCACAAGGACGTCATTCGCGACCGTCAAGCCAGAAACTGGTGAGTGGACCTTAGTGCCAGATAGCCGGCGCAGGCTACCGCAGACAACAGAAGAAGGAGTAAAACTGTTGAAGGTGCTTGTGAAAGCAGCCCAGCTGGCTTTCTTGCTTTCTTTAATAATACGACGACACTGAGCACGTAATTGTTTATAATTGATACAATTCACCACTGTAGGGTGGCGTTTAAAGGTGCGTAAAGCACATCGACGAGCACGTAAAGCGTCTCTACATGCTTCGGTCCACCAGGGGACCGGTACGCGACGTGGAGAAGAAGTAGGGTGAGGGATGGAATATTCAGCAGCAGCGAGAATGACTTCCGTGAGGTGTGCGACCTGACGATCGCAGCTCGTGAAGGTTTGATCCTGAAAGGTCGCACTGGAAGAGAAGAGCCCCCAGTCAGCCTTGGAGATGGTCCAACTAGAGGAGCACGGAGAGGGGGTATGCTGCAGGAGATGGATAACACACGGGAAGTGGTCGCTTGAATATGTATCAGAAAGTGCATACCACTCAAACCGGCGTGCAAGTTGGGGAGTACATATAGAGAAGTCTAAATGGGAATAGGTGTGAGATGAGTCCGAAAGAAAAGTAGGGGCGCCAGTATTGAGGCAGACAAGATTGAGCTGGTTGAAAAGGTCTGCTAACAGGGAGCCCCTCGGGCAGGATGCTGGAGAGCCCCAAAGGGGATGGTGGGCATTGAAGTCTCCAGTTAACAAAAATGGTGCAGGTAGCTGAGCAATAAGTCGCATCATGTCTGCCCTGTAACGGCAGACGACGATGGAGTGTAAACGGAACAAATGGAAAATGTAAAAGTGGGGAGAGTAATGCGGATAGCAACTGCCTGCAGGCCGGTGTGCAACGGGATGGGATCGTAGTAAATATCATCCCGGACCAGCAACATAACCCCTCCATCAGCCGGGATACCTACAACACGGGGTAGGTCAAAACGCACAGAGGTGTAGTGTGCCAAGACAATTTGATCGCATGGATGTAGCTTCATTTCCTGGAGGGCTACGACAAGCGGACGGTGCAAGCGGAGCAGCAACTTCAAGTCCTCTCAGTTGGAGCAAATGCTGCGAATATTCCAGTGAATAAGTGCCATCGTAAGAAGAAAAGGAAGATGAAAGAAGGGGTCACCTCGAAGGCCGCTGAGGGCCTGGCTTCGAGCGAGCACTGCTGCCGCTATCAGTAGGTGGACAGTCATCTTCCATTGGGTCTATAGGTTCATCGGCCATCTTGGGAGGATGGGCGGGAGGGGGAGCGTCCTCCGCCGGTGAATGGCCAGATGTTCGGCTACCAGCGGAGCGGCCAGGCGAAACGGATGACGGCCTGGGGCGGCAACCGCTGGGTGGCGCAAGAGAAGAAATGCGCCGTGGCGGAGAAGGAGAACTGTGCTTCCTATGAGCCTTCTTGGAAGGACGTTTGGTGGAAGTACCGGTCGAAGGCTGGGAGGTCGAGGTACGTAGGAAGTCTGCACGGGATGGTTCCTTCTTGAAGGCCCGTGCATCGGACTTCTGGGTCTTCGTCTTAGCAGAAGCTGATGAAGGGGCTGGTGTCTGTGGGGTGATGGGAGGACGAGGAGACATCGACCGCGCGATCTTAGCACTGGCCGAAAGGACGACCGTGGTGCTGAAGGTCAGATCGCATGTATGGGTTGCCACCTGCCTGGTAGTCCGAGGAGAGGCGAGGACAGTACTGTATTTCCCTGCTGGGAGCAGCGTGGGCTTCCTACTAGCCAATAGCTTGCGAGCAGCCGAGGTGGACACTTTCTCTTTGACCCAAATTTCTTGGATACAGCATTCTTCCTTATAGACAGGACAGTCGCGAGAGGATGCGGCATGGTCACCCTGACAGGTCACACAACGAGGAGACGGAGGTGGACAGTCACCCTCATGGGCATCCCTGCCACAAGTGACACATTTAGCCGCATTGGAACAAGACTGTCGAGTGTGATTGAAATGCTGACACTGGTAGCAGCGCGTAGGTGTCAGGACATAGGGGCAAACAGAAATAACCTCATAGCCCGCCTTGATGCGCGATGGCAGCTTAACACTATCAAAGGTCAAGGAAAGTGCCTGGGTCAGTACAAGGTCATTGTTGACCTTTTTCATGACCCTATGGACAGCCGTCACGCCCTGCTCAGCGAGGAAAGATTGAATCTCCTCGTCAGTCAATTTGTCGAGGGAGCTAGTATAGACTACACCACGAGACGAATTCGAAGTTCGGTGGGCCTCCACCCGGACAGGGAACGTGTACAGAAGTGTGGGCCGAAGGAGTTTTTGTGCCTGAAAGGCGCTCTCAATTCTAGTAATAAGGTACCGTTACGCAACCTGGTACAAGATTTGGCAGATCCAGCTATGGCATCTACGCCCTTCTGGATAACGAAAGGGTTGACAGAGGAAAAATCCTTTCCGTCCTCAGATCGAGAAACTACGAGGAACTGTGGGGCAGGCGGTAGTACTTTTGTCACTGGTGGCTGGTCATGTTTCCGTTTTTGGGCAGAAGTCGAGAGAGATGGAGTGAAATCCATTGCAGAGGAATCCCCCATGATTGCCAGCATCTCCGATGGCGCGCTCCTTCCTTGTGGGGATGCTCTCAGAGGGCACTCCCGCCTTAGGTGAATGTTTACACCTCAGGTCACACCTCCCGAAAAACAGACGGAGGGACCAATCGGCATGGTCAGAAGGTATCAGCTCAGGCAATCACCCCTCCCCGAGCCTGGCCTTTACCAGGGGGTACGCGCATGCCTTACATGTCTACCCAGGGTGGGGAATTACGCGTTACCCCGTCACCAGCTACGCATGCAAACGTGTGGGTCGGCCTTCAGGCACGCACAGGGAGGGAGGAAGGAAGAAGAGGAAAAAGGAGAGAGAGAGAGAGAGGGAGAGAGGGGGAGAGAGAGAGAGAGAGAGAGAGAGAGAGAGAGAGAGAGAGAGAGAGAGAGAGAGAGAGAGAGAGAGGACAGACTGTCTCAAACGCCGAGGCGGAGACCAGGGAAGGCAAGGAGAAGAAGGCAATGAGAAGGCAAGGAGAAGAAGGCAATGAGAAGGCAAGGAGAAGAAGGCAATGAGAAGGCATGGAGAAGAAGGCAATGAGAAGGCAAGGAGAAGAAGGCAATGAGAAGGCAAGGAGAAGAAGGCAATGAGAAGGCATGGAGAAGAAGGCAATGAGAAGAAGGCAATAAGAAGGCAAGGAGATTTTGCAGGGGAAAGAGTAAGGAAGACAGTGAGGTGGAGAAGAGCATAGAAAGGAACCAACCAAAGGTATGAAGAAACGAGAAGTGAAAAAGCAAAATGACCGCAAATAGAGGTCCTGGAACCGTCCGTCTCCAGACGCAGGCGCTAACTACCCCCGTGAGGGGTAGGGACTCCTTTTAGTCGCCTCTTACGACAGGCAGGAATACCGCAGGCCTATTCTAAACCCCGGACCCGCAGGGGGGGCAGACAAAGGTGCCCAGGAAATGCAAGTCAACATGGTGGGAATGCAGACCTTAGCTGCCAGATATTTCAAGGTTGGTGAAAGTATACTGGCAGTGACAAATACAGTACAGTTTGCAGGAATGAACACCCCTCAGCTATGGCCTGGTGAAATAGTCCAAGGGATCATGGAAGGGGAATGGAGTAATAGACTGTTATAAAATACAGGTTGTCAGTTAGGAGGTAGGAGATGATATGTCACAAATAATTCTGACACTGTTTCCACTGTATTTCTGGTTACTGTTCAGCAGCAGATCCCTAACTTTTGAGGCTTGGTGGTTCTAGTCCCAGTTAGCAGACATCACAAGACATACACCACACAGTGTAGCAGAGTTGTGGTAGCTTAGAACTGTAACTTCATATATGAATCACTTTCTTTTGTATTGGCAGTGTGATGCAGAGAGGAAGCACTAAAGGTCACATAAACACTGTGAATCCTGATCAAAGCACTGTTAACTTTTTGCAACTAATGTAATGACTGCATACCTACGCAAGTGGAGGACACTGGCCTCAACAGTACGTTATTATTTTATAAGATTTGTCTATTTGTGGGCAGACCGACCTGTCCGATAGTATTGCATCTTAGAATAATTCATCATCAGAGTTCATATGTTTGATTCCAGCATGCTCTTACTTGTCCCGGAGCATGTTGAAGATGTGCTCATGGATACTTAAGATAGAGGGTCATGCAACCATGTTAGGTTGCTTCTGACTGATGCACGTAGACTGTTCAAGGTACAGTGTTGGTTCGGATCCAGAAAGTTATCTTCCCTCAATGTAAAAATATGTATTTTGTGTCTGTTAGCACACAGTCTGTTAGCCACCATACTACAGTCATGAGCTACTGCAGTCCATGTGGCTACAGCAGACTGCAAATGTGACAAATATAGCGCTGTGGGCATCCAAATATATGTTGATGGCTTTCATCTGTGGCCACTGGCATCTGTGGCCCAGCCTCACTGAATTGTAGCTGTACACACAGACAAGTTAGACTGATGTGTTTCATAGCGAACACTTAATACTGTGGATGGTGTTAAGGTACTATGCAGAAATGTATGTCTAATTTACAAAGAAGATAGTGTACATGTCTTTGAGTAGACTATGTGACTGTGGGATTGATGATATAGACATCACAATGCAAAAGTACTGTGACAGCTTAACATGTATTCATGTTGGCACTGCAGAGAGGAACAGTGGGAGTGAGGAAACAGCACACCAGCATGGGAGTTCCAACATCTCCAAAATTTTATATCCTGCAGCAAAATGAACCACATGTCCATGTGGATACACAGCTTATCCAGCAAATTATCATGATCAAGTGTGGTACTCAGTAGTCATGGCTTAACATTAAGCAGTCCTTATATGTAGTTAGAACTATTACAAGTAGCTAATTAAACATTTATACAAAATCCAACTGCAATGTAATTTTGGATTCTATGATGTGCAAAAGGGAAATCTTACATCACTTGGAGGAGATACAAAGTGTCAGAAACTGAAGGCTTTAAAATAATCTGTAAGAGCAATGTTCGATAGAGCTACAGACAATGCATCCATACTCCATTTTTGTCACACTGTAGCATTTGATCAGGAAGATGCTAGAGCAGTTGATGTGGGCAATTTTGAAGCTTCTTTGTATTTTGGCCTGATGTATCCTCTGTGATCATGACTAATACAGATGGAAGGAGATGTGACAGCAGCAGCACAATGTGACCAATGTGAACATGTCCAATAAACACAAAACTGCAAATAAGAAATGCTTGTGGAGTAGTGACATGAGCAGGGGCGTAATTGGACTGGGACAGCCAAAGGGCTAGGGGTCTCAATGGCATACACAATAAATAAAATAAGAAAAATTAAAATAGGAACAAAAGTGGAGAAATAGATAGAAGCAACATATCTTAATCAGGTCCATGAATGTCCACAGTTTGCCATCGGGTTACAGCAGTGGTAAGTTATTAATCCTCTGAATGGGAAGCATATCCATTTTGGTTGTAACAGCCTGTTTTGTTATAGTTTTAGTATGCAAAACTGCTATGGTCATTAGTGCCGAATCTGTGTCTTAGGGAAAGGTAAAGAACCAAACTGGAAATCAGGAGCAATGAGAGTGGAAACTCAAAAAAGGGGGGAACTAAGAAACAGAAGGGAAGCTTAGAAAACCACTTTAGAAGGGGGGTTGTTTGTCCCCAAAAAGAGCTTCAAATGGCTGACGATATCTTATTGATACTAATAAACTCGAGATCACAATCAGCTGGGCTCGTGTCATCTGCTAAATTGGAAGACATATCAGGCGACTGCTGTAGACGGGTGCATAACAAAGTAAAATAGGGGCACTCAAGTAAAAGGTGTCTCACCATCCACAGTTGAGAGCAGTGGGGACAAAGCACGGGAGAACCACCACTTAACAGATGTCAATGGCTAAAAAGACAGTGCCCTATCCAGAGTCTAGTTAAAATTACCTTCTCCTGATGATGGGGTCCGGAGGAAGAGGTCCAAGCACAGGGAAGAGCTTTCACGTCCCACGATTTATTATTGGGAACTGTAGACCAATGTGAGTGCCATAAAAGTGCAACACGATGACATAAAACCTTCTGTAGATCAGTTAAGAGAACCATGCAAACAGCAGGCTGAAGAAGAGAGACTGTAGCCTTGGCTGCTATATGAGCCACCTCAATTATAATGGATAACAACGTGTCCTGGGATCCAGAGGAACACCACAGAGATGGCCCCCAAGTGGAACAAGTGGAGACAGTCCTGAAACTGGTGGACCAGAGGGTGGACAGGGCTGAGGAGAGAGCCGAGTGAATCTGAGCATATGATATACTGTATCTGCTGATGGCGACAGATGTATTGGACAACCTGGATAACAGCGTAAAGTTCCGAAGTAAAAACTGAACACTTGTCGGGAAGCCGAAGTTTATTAGGGGTTGTAATGGATCTGGGAGATGTGTTATTTTTTTAACCGGATTTGTTGATACCAAATTGTGAATGTTTTCTTATATTTTTTGTCAGAATATTTTTTATTGTAATTTGCCTTATTATATGTTAATTTACTTATATTTTTGAGAGTGAAAGCATACTGATTACTATGAGTAAATGTGTCAAAGAATAGCAAAGAGACTGATTACAAGTGGAAGCTTGTGTGTTGTGTAAAATATCTTTGATGATGGAGTCGTCTTTGACTATAGTCAGTCGGCAGTTAACTCTTGATGTGTGTTGACGGTAGAACAATGTGAAGGTCGCCGTCATAAATAATTTTGAATTATGTCTCTGTTTTTTTTTTTGTATTAACTATAAGAAGAAACTACATTTGAAGAATTGGTATTTGAAACACCAAAATGAGGGAAACACGTTGAACCATGTCAATTCTGCAACCAACAAAGATGCATTGTGGAATCATACTTAGACAACTGAAGCCAAGACTAATATCGCCTTGTAAACATCTAACGGAAAAGGTACTGTCACGAAATATGGCAAATTTAAGTAAATAAAAAATAGTGAGCATATTTTCAACTTGTGGATTGTGGCCGGGAAAACATATTTCAACTGGGGACTGTAGCCGGGATGCCATATTTCAACTGGGGGCTCAGCCGGGATGCCATATTTCAGGGTGTCACCAACAATATTAGCACTCCCTACACCAAATGATGTTTTGGAGCCGTCAGTGTAAATAAATGTGGCATCCTTCATTTGTACACATAGAGCAGCAAATGCCCAATGATAAACAAGAGAGGGAGGGGTACCATCCTTGGGAAACTGACAAAGGTCACAGAGCAGGCACATCCGGGGCAAGCCAAGGTGGTGCTCTACCCCTAATTGTCAACAAAGTTTTAGGAAAGTGGAAGGGAAGAGAACATAGCAATTGACAGCAGTGGACTCCTGGTGCTAGTAGAGAGGAAGGGCGGCTTGCACACCCTAAATCCAAAAAGCTGTCGAAAAATGTCATGGGCCAGATTGGCAGGCATGGAAGGCAGATGGCTAGCATAATGACTCATTGTCAGAAGGACAGCTCACCGATTGGACAGGAGAGGTTCAGCAGTCTCAGCATAAAGGCTTTCCACAGGGCTGAAGTAAAAAGGTCCAGATGCTAAACGCAATCCACAGTAGTGGACATAGTCGAGACGCCGAAGAATAGATGTCCAAGCAGCTGAACTCGAAAGCCCCAAGAGAACAGTGTGTGGAGGATACCTGTCCTCAAACAGGTATCTTATGTTCTCTCCAGATCAAAAAATATTGCTACTGTTTGGCATTTCCTGAGCAAACTTTTAATGATGAAGTGGAGAGAGCAACAAGGTTGTCAACTGCGTAACGATGCTTTTGCAAACTGCACTGGGCAGGTGTTAAAAGACTTCAGGGCTCCAGCCACCAGGCTGAACGGCAATCCACCATATGTTCCAAAACCTTATTTACACTACTCGTGAGAGGAATGAGGCCATAGCAAGAGGGGACATGTTTGTCTTTTCCAGGTTTCGGAACAGGAATGACGATAGCTTACTGCCATCTTCTGGGAAAAGTACTGTCAGTCCAAATTTGATTATAAAGGCGAAGGAGGTAGCACAGACTCTGGTATGGTAAATGCAGCAACATTTGGATGTGGATACCATTCAGTCCTGGGGCGGAAGAGAGAGGGGAAGACAGTGCGTGGTGGAGTTCCCACATGGAGAAAACAGTATTCTAGCTTTCGCCATTTTGAGAGGAGATAGCAAGAGGTCGAACTTCTGCTAAACGTTTCTTCAGCAGAATGGCTGGCAGGTAATTGGATGAGCTTGAAATCTCAGCAAAGTGTTGACCCATTGAATTACATACAGCGACTTGGTCCACTAAGGTATCATGCATGACAGTGAGCCCAGAGACGGGGAGAAACTAGGTGCACCAGATAACTGTCGAATTTGACTCCAAACTTCAGAGGAGGGAGTGATGGTGTCAAAAGAGCTAGTAAAGAAGTCCTAGCTTGCCTTCTTGCTATTGAGGATGATGCAGCAGCATCATGCACATAACTGCTTATAGTGGATACAGTTGGCCGAAGTAGGATGGTGGCAGAAAACCTGTAGAGCATGTTGCCACCCACGTGTTTCATCATGACGGCACACCTCATTCAACCAAGGAACTGCAGGGGGGGGGGGGGGGGGGTCGGTCAGAGGTTTCGAAAATTCCATGGCTGTAAGAATAACTTCTTTAATATGAGTGACCTGATCGTCAATGCTATGAAAGTGATGGTCATCGAATTTTGCTACAGATGAAAAAAGTGTCCAATTGGCTTGGGCAAATTTCCAACATCTTGGGCGCATTGATGGCAGTTGGGGCTGCAATCAAAGGACACATGGAAAATGGTCACTCGAGTGTGTATCAGTGAGAGTGAACCTTTCAAAGTGCCGAGCTAGCTGGACAGTAACGACCAAAAAGTCCAAATGAGAGAATTTCGTCATGGAGGCAGACAAAAATGGAGGTTCACATTGTTGAGGCAAACAAGATCTGCGTCGTGGAAGACATCAATCAATAGGGTGACTCGTGGACAAGGACGCGGAGACCCCCAAAGTGGGTGGTGGGCATTGAAGTCCCCAACCAGCAAATAGGGGGTGGGAGCTGACAAAGGAGATCAGCTCTTGCCATTGGTGTGGATGATGTAATGTATAAGGTAGAAAGAGAGAAGGTGTATCCAGAAAGGGAAAGATGGACAGAAACAGCTTCGAAGTAACTGTTTAAGGGGATTAGGTGATAATGGACAGTATTATGGAGAAGAATAATGAGTCCCCCATGTGCTGGAGTGCCATCAACAGAGGGGAGATCAAACTGGACTGACTGAAAATAAGGGGGAACAAAGCAACTGTGGGGACAAAGCTTTGTTTCATGAAGACAGAAGATGACCAGCGAGTAGGATCGTAACAAGATCGAAAATTCATCCTGATTAGATCTAGTTCTGTGGATATTCCAATGGATAATGGACATAGGGTGGACAGAAAAGGGAAGAATCTTACCACGGTTTCCCTCAACTCAATGACTACTGAGAGCCGATGGCCAATAGCGTGGAATGGCACTCAGCCAAATGCAGAAGATCCTGAACCATAGGTTGTTTGGGATCAGCTCCTGCCACCAGCGACCGGCCTGTTTACAAGGGTCCAGCAGTGTGCCTTGGCGACACAGAAGATTGCTGAGGGCGGCTACCACCAGGTGGTGCTGTAGATAAGACATGCCGCGGCAGAGAAGGAGAGGAACTGGGTTTCTTATGAGTCTTCTTGGAAACAGGACATTGAGATGAGGGAGAAATTGATGGTTGTGAAGTTGGGGTACATAAAAAAAATCTTTGCAAGTAGGCTTAATTTTGTAAAACTGGGTGTCTGATTATGGGGCTTGTGATTTAGCAGAAGCTGATAAAGTGTGAGCTGTAGAGTGAGCAGGTGATAATGGGGAGGTTGAACAGGCGATATTTGCGCTGGCCGATATGCTGACTGTGGCATCAAAGGTGAGATCACAAGGGCTGCCTCCTTAGTAGGCTGAGGAGATGCAAGGACAGTGCTATATTTACCTGTGGGAGGCACAGTGGGCTTGTGACTTGTGAGTCACTTACGAGAAGCAAGTGTCAACACCTTTTCCTTGTCTCCGATTTCCTGAATAAGATGTTCATCTTTGAAAATGGGGCAATCTCGAGAGGAAGCAGCATGGGCATCCTTGTCTCATGAGACGCATTTGGCCGGATTTTAACACGACTGGCTGGTATGATTAAACCACTGACACTGTTAGCAACACCTAGGTTTGGGATGTAAGGATGAAATGAAATTATCTTGTAGCCCACTTTAATGTTTGAGTGAAGTTGAACTCTGTCAAATGTCAAGAAGATAGTACAGGTTGGTACCAAGTCCTTGTCAACACTTTTCATGACTACGTACAGCCGTTACAACCTTGTCAGACAGGTAGTTTTGTATATCCTCATTGGACAATCCATCGAGTGAGTGTGTATAAGCCACGCTGCATGATGAATTTAAAGTGCATTGCACTTCCACCCAGATGGGGAAGGTGTGTAGCAGTGAAGTTCACAGCAATTTTTGTGCCTGGATGGCACTGACTGCTTCTAACAACAAGGTGCCATTTCATCATCGGGAACAAGACTTTACAGGAACCGCAATCATGTCAACATCTTTCTGAATAATGAAAGGGTTGACTTTCGAGAAGTCTTGACCTTAGTCCGAACGAGAAACAACAAGGAACTGTGGCACTGATGGAAGAATTGTCTGTGGCTGTAACTAATTTAATGTTCGCTTATGAGCAGCCTTCTAACAGCCGTGTACCGCAAGTCTCTAGAGGAACAGAAGGTTCCAAATGATTGGAAAAGAGCACAGGTAGTCCCAGTCTTCAAGAAGGGTCATCAAGCAGATGCGCAAAACTATAGACCTATCTCTCTGACGTCGATCTGTTGTAGAATTTTAGAACATGTCTTTTGCTCGAGTATCATGTCGTTTTTGGAAACTCAGAATCTACTATGTAGGAATCAACATGGATTCCGGAAACAGCGATCGTGTGAAACCCAACTCGCTTTATTTGTTCATGAGACCCAGAAAATATTAGATACAGGCTCCCAGGTAGATGCCATTTTCCTTGACTTCCGGAAGGTGTTCGATACAGTTCCGCACTGTCGCCTGATAAACAAAGTAAGAGCCTACGGAATATCAGACCAGCTGTGTGGCTGGATTGAAGAGTTTTTAGCAAACAGAACACAGCATGTTGTTCTCAATGGAGAGACATCTACAGACGTTAAAGTAACCTCTGGCGTGCCACAGGGGAGTGTTATGGGACCATTGCTTTTCACAATATATATAAATGACCTAGTAGATAGTGTCGGAAGTTCCATGCGGCTTTTCGCGGATGATGCTGTAGTGTACAGAGAAGTTGCAGCATTAGAAAATTGTAGCGAAATGCAGGAAGATCTGCAGCGGATAGGCACTTGGTGCAGGGAGTGGCAACTGACCCTTAACATAGACAAATGTAATGTATTGCGAATACATAGAAAGAAGGATCCTTTATTGTATGATTATATGATAGCGGAACAAACACTGGTAGCAGTTACTTCTGTAAAATATCTGGGAGTATGCGTGCGGAACGATTTGAAGTGGAATGATCATATAAAATTAATTGTTGGTAAGGCAGGTACCAGGTTGAGATTCATTGGGAGAGTCCTTAGAAAATGTAGTCCATCAACAAAGGAGGTGGCTTACAAAACACTCGTTCGACCTATACTTGAGTATTGCTCATCAGTGTGGGATCTGTACCAGATCGGGTTGACGGAGGAGATAGAGAAGATCCAAAGAAGAGCGGCGCGTTTCGTCACAGGGTTATTTGGTAACCGTGATAGCGTTACGGAGATGTTTAACAAACTCAAGTGGCAGACCCTGCAAGAGAGGCGCTCTGCATCGCGGTGTAGCTTGCTCGCCAGGTTTCGAGAGGGTGCGTTTCTGGATGAGGTATCGAATATATTGCTTCCCCCTACTTATACCTCCCGAGGAGATCACGAATGTAAAATTAGAGAGATTAGAGTGCGCACAGAGGCTTTCAGACAGTCGTTCTTCCCGCGAACCATACGCGACTGGAACAGGAAAGGGAGATAATGACAGTGGCACGTAAAGTGCCCTCCGCCACACACCGTTGGGTGGCTTGCGGAGTATAAATGTAGATGTAGATGTAGATATAGTAGATGATGATGAAACCCTTTCAGAAGTATGTCCCATGGTTACTAGCATCTCCAATGGCGTGCTCCCTCCTTGTGGGAGCCCTCTCTGATGGCACACCCTCCTTAGGTGATTGTCCACATCTCAAGTCACACCTACCGAGAAAGAGATGGAGGACCAAAAAAAGGGAAAGGGAGAAACAAAGAAAAGGGAAGGAAAGAAGAGTGGACTCAAACATCGCATTGGAGAAGAGGGTAAAGAGAAGAGGCAAGGAAAAGAGGAGGACAAGGGAAGGACAGACTGTCCAGCAGAGGAAGTTAAGAAGAGCCGTCTCTGGATGTAGGCACAAAACATTCTTCCAGAGGGGGAGAAGGGGAAGGAAAGATTCGAGGGTGAGAGGTACCAACTAGCCCAGGGTCCTTTGCTCGCCATGCACATATCCACAAACAGAGTTGTGGATCCCCTGGGGAGCTATCAACCCGTGTCAATAGCTATCAGGGTGGGTGCTCAACTTTCACCACTGCATCACCTCAAGAGAAACAAGTACTTTGTTCACTCTGTGAAGGCAGTACAGAATTCTCAGACTAGCCACCTGCACAGAAGATGCTGGAGGTGACTGCACTGATATCATTCCATGTGTGTGCTGTGATGTGATCATACTATGCCTCCTACCAGATTTACATATATGATAATCAATTTAACAATGTTTGTGGAGAGATGAGGGAATGAAGTGTCAGAGACAAGTGGCATTATGGTTTCTCCTCTTATCATTTGCTCCTATTGAAAGGTGCAGGAATGTAAGGCAGATTGTCACTTAGTAAAGAAATTTAGTGCCTGCTCTTGCTATTGTTATGTAGCACTAACTAGGCAAAATGATCAATTGTTGAGATCAGATGGCCTCTTAACAATGCTGTGCTTCATCAGGCTATGGAGCGAGCAAGATGGAAATTACACAATGCAGTGGCAATAGTTTCATTTTTTTCTCCATTACAGGAAGAGAAATTTCAATGCTGTAGTCCAGAATCCAGAAAAAAATTTCTCCAATGCAAACAAATATGACATTCTTTATTATCCTATACCCACCATAAGAAGAAGAGCACACTACAATTAACTACAGCACACAGACCAGTTTCAATATTTAAACACAATTTAGAAACTATAAGCCATTCTCATAGCCTGGTTCCTGAGAGAGAGAGAGAGAGAGAGAGAGAGAGAGAGAGAGAGAGAGAGAGAGAGAGAGAGATAATGTTAGAAAAAATGTTTTGATTATTTTTGGGCAAGTCCAGCGGATGGCGATAGAGTGGAAGACAGACAAATCAGAAATAACAAGAAATAGCTTTAAAACAGGGCTCTCTTGATTTATATCTATTCATGTATGTTGGCACAGATTAAGTAAAGAGAATGTAATATTCGAAACATAACTGTTTATTTCAGTTAAAAGAATGAAGTAAACTAGAACTAGCTCAAATTTTCTCATCTCATGTTTGATGTTTTCCCCATCACCAAGGGATTTTCCACTGGCTCTCAGACAGAAAACTGAGCAGCAGAAGATGAAAAAATCATTAGATACCTTATGTGTGAAAAATACATTTTCCCATGCTGCATTCAGAGAGAGCTCTGCAACTGCCAGCCAATGTAGCACATTTTCCTCACTGAGTTCCTGTTTTACAGTTGATCTTTGGGCAAGCAGTACAGCTTTCCTCAGCCTCCAGTGAACTGTGTCATTCAAACTGAAGTTTGTCACTCAACTGCTTCATATTTAGGAAACGAGAGGACAGCTCTTACACACAAGCTCCATATGGCCCCACTTTGCACTCAGTCTCTTCCTACTTCAGCAAGGAACTCTGCTGATAGTGCCTGTTTCAACATAATTCTTCCAATATCTCTACAGTAGTCAGTAGCATGCCATATCTCCCACATGCATCTCAAACCAAAATCTTTTATTCTTTAATCAGAGTGTCAACTGTCTCAAATTGAATGCTACCAGTGAGCCATTGCAACTACTTGCTCGCAATGTTATTTCTTTTTGTCACTTTCATGATGATGTCTGGGGAAGAATTAAATATGCTGCCATCAAAAGGTGTGACTGTGGTGACAGACTGATCACTGTCTGGCCATAATCACTGTGGTGGCTGCCTGTGGAGGCCATGTAGGGCAAGACAGATGCTTTTCCAGGGGTTGTAGGTCTGAAACCCACCTTTAACAGAGGTGATGCTTCCTTGAGTTTTTGCTTATCTATTCGTATCTGTTTGTGTCCCTAAATAAAAATTTATGAACCAGTTCTTAAGAAACTTGTCTTACCTTGAACAATTACTTGATAACCGTACTGATGAGTCTCTGAATGCCAGTGACTATAGCAGATGTGTCAGTCTGATGCTTCAAAAGACATACAGATAAAGAGAAAAAGCTTGTCTGGTTGACTTGTTGCAGATGTAACTACGTTGAAAAGACAGAGGCTGCCAGTTTGAATTTGATCCAAGGATGACCCATTTTAATATACGTGTGTGCAATGTTTAATTCTTAAGCAAAAGGAAGAATGGAAGCAGCTACAGCAGATACACATGTTATGTAACATGTAATGTATGTTAGTTACTGATGGCTTGTCCTTAATACCATCCATTTATTGGGTCACGAGTCTGACATTACAAAGATTCATCCATCACATAAGTTTATATTAATCCACAGTTCCCAATACTCCAGCATCTTCCATTCCTATTGCCATCCTTGAGGTGATTGGTTGGTTTGTGGGATTGAAGGGACCAGACTACTAGGGCCATATGTCCCTTTTTCCATCAACTTGAAACCACCACAAGGAATAAAAACAAACAATGGAGATGACAAGAGACAACAACACAGGACAAGAAAGACACTGACAGAGACCTGACAAAAGGAATTAGAATCACACAGAGTGTGACAGTTGTTGGCCAACCCTAGAAACAAATAAAAAAAACAAAAACAGGAAAAGGAAAAGCCAACCACTGACCAGAGATCACTCTCCAAAAGGCCCATCTCCATGGCTGGTGCACCGACAGCCTGTTTGGTCACTGTGTCAACACATTCATTTCCCAGGATGCCTACAGGACCCAGGGTCCACACAAAGACCACAGAGCGGCCACTACAGGCAAGAGTATGGAGGGACTCCTGGATAGCCATCACCAGACGAGAGTGAGGTAAACATTGGTCAATAGCTTGTAAACTGCTCAGAGAGTCACTACAGATAATGCAGGACTCACCTGAGCAGGAGCATGAATACTCTAGAGCGCAAGAGGTAGTGACCGTCATGGAAGTGAAAACACAGCAGCCAGCTGGCAGTGAGTGTTGTTCATAATGTTCCTGTAGAATAAGAGCATGACCGACATGACCAGCAACCATTGAACCATCAGTATAGACAATGTCACAGCTTTGAAACGTGGCAAGGATTGAAAGAAAGCTTCAACAGAGAGCCTCAGGAAGGACTGAGTCCTTCAGGCCCAGTGGCAAATCGAGCCAACAGCATTCGTGGCACACACATCCTGGGGGTATACACTGAGGGGTCCAGAAAAGAGTGGAAGCCAGAAAACCTCAAGCCCATAGAGAAGAGCTCTGACAGAAACTGTGAGTGTACACCCTTTCCTGTGCTGCCATTCCAGAAGGTGGACTATCGAATAAAGTAACAGCAGACGATAAGTGGGATGCCCGGGCAAGCTACAGATGTGTGTAGCATAAGCGGCCAGTAATTGTTGGTGCCAGAACCACAATGGAGGAATAACTGCCTCCACAAGTACACTGTTGACAGGGCTTGTCAGGGAAGCACCAGTGGCGAGTCATATCCCGCTGTGAAAGATTGGGTCCAGGAACCACTATGCAGAATGTGTTACCGAACCATAAGCCAGGCTTCCATAATCTAGGCAGGACTGAATTAATGCCTGGTACAGCCGTAGAAGGGTAGACCAATCGGCACCTCAGTTGGTGTGACTCAAGCAATGAAGAGCATTAAGATGCCGACAGCACATTTGTTAAAGCTGCCAAATATGATGCAGTCAAGTCAACCAGGTATCGAAAACCGATCCCAAAAAGTGATGCGTCTCCACAACAGAAGAGATTTGCTGTCAAGATAAAGCCATGGCTCACGTTGAACAGTGTATCGCTGACAGAAATGCATAACACAGGTCTTGGCAGCCGAAAACTGGAAGACGTGCTACAGCCCAAGATTGCACATTTTGGATAGCACCCTGCAGCTGCTGTTCAGCAGCTGCAATGCAAGTGGAGCTATAGTACAGGCAGAAGTCATCAGCCTAAAAGGAAGATGAGACAGGCATTCCACCACCACAGCAAGGCCATTAATTGCTATCAAAAAGAGGCAGCCTCTTAATACAGAACCTTGTGGGACCCCATTCTCCCGAACTCAGGAGGAACTATAGTAGGCCACAACTTGCACATGGAACGAAACAAGCGACAGAAAATTTTGTATGAAAATTGGGAGGGGACCCAAAAGATCATAACCATGAAGCGTAGAGAGGATGTGATGTTGCAGTGTCTAATCGTATGCCTTCCACATGTCAAAAAAGATGGCGACCAGATGCTGATGGTGGGCAAAGGTTGTACAGATGGCACAGTCCTCCACCAAGGGGACCCAGAAGAACACAGAATGGCACATTCTGCGGCAGTGATGATGCCTGTGGTGACTGAGTGAACCATCGCATCAGGGGCGTCATTGGAATGAGTCTGAATAGTGGCAATGGAGGTGAACAAGTCCCAGTCAGCCTTATTCATAGTCCATCTGCAGGGGCGCCCAGAAGAGTGATACTGTGGCTGTGACAAATATTGGAAAGTGGTCACTACTACACAAGTCGTCAAGCACACTCCATTGGACAGATGGTAATAGGCTAGGGCTACAGCTGGTAAGGTCATTGGCGGAGTATGTGCCATGTGCCACACTGAAATGTGTGAAGATACCACTATTTAAAAGAGAAAGGTCGAGCTGTAGCAATACTTTCTCACTGATGCTGCCTCAGCCTGTTGCCACTGATCCACCCCACAGATGTTTATGGGCATTGAAGTTGCTGAGTAACAGAAAGGTGGCAGCAATTGGACTATCAGCGCAGTCAGGAAATGCTGCGGGCCATCACTATCTGGTGGAAGAAAGAGACTGCAGATAGTAACATCCAAAGGTATCCACACCCAAACAGCGACAACCTCTAAAGGCATTTGTAGAGGGACAGACTCGCTTAAAGGGAGTGATGGAAATAGATGTAGAAGCCACCAGGTACCCTCTCATAAGCTGCCCTGTTCCTATAATAATCCCCATAGCTATGGAGGGCAGGGGTTCACGTCACCAATCACCAGAATCCAAGACTCCTGAAGAACAATGAAGAGGAAAGGGTCAAGGCTGAGAAGTTGTCTGAGCTCAGCAACATGGTGGAAAAAACCACTGCAGTTCCACTGGAGGCT
Source organism: Schistocerca cancellata (assembly GCF_023864275.1). Lineage (NCBI taxonomy): Eukaryota > Metazoa > Arthropoda > Insecta > Orthoptera > Acrididae > Schistocerca > Schistocerca cancellata. The sequence goes on along the minus strand of NC_064629.1, from coordinate 10,223,551 downwards.
GATATTGTCCCTGGCTGAGAAAGGTGTGAAGGGACCTTAGAGGCAGATTATGCCACAGGGTCACCTGCTGCCACCGACTGAGCACCTGTGTGAGTGACATCCATTGTGTCAGAGTCAGGCAAGATCTAGGTCCTCAGCAGACGCCACAGTCTCTACCTTGCCCTCAGACACAGAGCTTGTAGGTTGCGGTGGGCTAGATGCCATCACAAGTTCCTTCATCTTAGAGGTCCTCTTCTTGGATTTTTCTCTCTGCCCCTTGGGTTTCACTGGCTGGGAAGGCTTCACCAATTCAGTCTCCGCAATGGAGTAGGATCACAAAGCCCTACAACCAACTGCTTGTGGGCACTTATACCATTGCTGAGCTTCATCTTTCCCACTTCTGGAAACCTGGGAAGGGAGGGACCCAAGGGACCCCTTGCAAGAGAGAGCAGCTGAACAAGTTGGACATTTCTCTGGCTTAGAAGTGGGGACAGACATCCCCAATACCCAGTAGGTGTATGGGGAGGGGGGTTGCTCCCAAAGTAGGTGGAGCGGGAGCAGCAGGGTGGGTAGTGCCCCCATGCTCAAGGGGGCGTATGGACTTTATCGGCTTGGTGAGCCGACTGAAATTCTCTGAGCTGATGGGGCCATCTTGGTGGTTGTTGTGGCGGCATATGAGGATGCCATTCACACAGGACGGAGTCATTCATATTTCCTCTTAGCCTCAGTATAAGTCAGTCGGTCCAGTGCCTTATATCCATGATTTTCTGCTCCTTCTGTAAGATCCTGCAGTCCGGCGAGCAAGGTGAATAAGGCTCTCTGCAGTTGACACAGATGGGAGGTGGGGCACATGGAGTATTGGGATATGATGGGCATCCACAATCTCGACATGTGAGGCTAGAATTACAGCAGAAAGACATATGGCTGACCTTTCAGCACATAAAGCACTGTGTCAGTGGAGGGATATAGGGCTTGATGTCACTGTGGTAGACTCTCACCTTGACCTTCTCCAGTAATGTATCACCCTTGAAGACCAAGATGAAGGCACCAGGAGCAATCTCATTATCCTTCAGACCCCAATGTATGTGCCAGATGAAATGAACACCTTGATGTTCTTAATTGGTGCGCAGCTAGTCATTAGACTAAAAAGGTGGTCCCTACAGAAAATAATATCCTGGACCATATTTAAACTCTTATGGTGTGTTATGGTAATGGAAACATCCCCCAACTTGTCACAAGCAAGTAATCTTCAGGACTGCGCATAGAATGCTGTTTTCATCAATACTGACCAAGAGTGCATTTTGGACAAGCCCTCCAACTCCCCAAACTTGTCCTCTAAATGCTCTACGAAGAATTTAGACGTTGACATGAAAGGCTCCCCTTCAGCTCTTGTACTAACTAGGAACCAGAGCAAATAAGTGTCACTGCCATCCTGAGACACTCCTCCCACAGTGTGGCCAGGGAGGGGAATGATTTGGGATTGTATTTCTGAGCATTGAATTGAGCACAAGAATGCTTAGAGACTGCCACCAGCAAGAGATGATGTACCACGCTTCACCTGCACTGATGCCACCCACTCTGACCAAGGGCCCTCCCCATGGGCACCACCCAGGCTCAACAAGGGCCACCTGGCAGGATGGCCATTGCTGGGAGTCCCGATACCCCATGGAGATAGACTCTACTCCTTGGCATACAAGGGGAGTTGGCGCAGGCATCAGCAGAGTGATCCCTGTGTTGTAAGGGGGCTACAACCAACAGGGTACATGGCAGCTCCACCACAATTGACTGGCTACTATGCTGGATATTAGGTGCAAGGAAGTCCTTGGTCATCAGCTCTGCAAAAAGCAACAATGCACAGTGCATGGTGGAAATTGCACCTAGGAATCTATCCTCACCCAAGAGATGGGGAACGAGCAGAACAGCAGTGCGACGATGAGAAGGCTGGCTAAAGGTCTCTATGCACAATGGGCACAATATACCATGTAAGGTGCCCTTCCCCAATTGGTTCGCTCTTTAGAAGAATTGGAAATATGGAGGTCAAACCCACAAGGGGACCATCACATATAGGCCAAAGCATTTGAGACTCCTTTTAGTCACCTCTTATGACAGGCAGGAATACTGCGGGCCTATTCTAACCCCCGTACCCGCAGGGGGACCTTGAGATAAATTTGTATAGCTTTAACAATACCTGTTCCCACCAAATTATAGTAGTTGTGTGAATGGAGGATACCTAGAAATTCATTAATGTGCCAGATACATTACCTGCATTGATGGAAAGTCATTTCATCTTCATACTTCAGATGTTTGCTGAATCCTTAATAGCTTACACTAGAGGTCAGGCCATTTGGGCAAGAAAATTTGTTTAATTGTTTTCAACATTGTTGGCATGATGCAAGCGAAATCAAAACTTGATCAATATGCTATTTGTTGTATGTAAGTCACCTTTGACAATACCTCAGTTACAATCATCCATTCACCATCAGCACCAAAAGGATATCACAGTGAAGCAGACATCAGCATTTTGATTTGTACCCAGGGCATGGGTGATGACAGCCAATGGTGTATTTGTTCGTCTATGTTTATTTGTTATGTTTGTCACTAGTAATTAGGGCCTTGCTGGTGTTCAAAGCCCTCCCATGACATCTTCACTCCTCTGTGCCCCAAACTATTGTTGCTATGATGGTCCATCGCAAGACTGCTCACCTCACCATCATCTTCCTGATCTTCCCTTTCTCATTGTTTCTTTTTGGAGCAATTTGCAACAGACTTCATCAACTCCAGCAGGTAATTGCTGCAAAGTGTCTCCAGAAACACTCCTTTGAGTTTAAACACTTACTCTGATCCCCCTCATGTGTGCAAATCTCATGGGTGCCCAACAACGAGGTCATCATGATATAAAGTGTTACTCGTACTTTTTTGCGAGGACACAGTTTCCCAAAAATACAGAATATATAATGACTAAAAATAAATTGGTTTGATGGGTTAAGTCACACAGCAGAACTACAAAGCAACAAGAAAAGAATGGCTGTAGTTTCTCCATGATTTCAGCTGTTCATGGTACCAGCACATCAAGACCATATTCACAGATGTTACAAGAACAAACTTGTGTTACAGGTAGTTGCCACTACAACTACTGAAAAAGAAGCTACACCACCACCACCACCACCACCACCACCACCACCACCACACAATATCTCTAGCTGCTCAGGCCAGACCAATATATTAAACAGAACTAACAATCCATAGTGGAGCAGGGCAGGTAGAGGGACATCCCACCACAGGTTGAAGAGGAGCAAACAGTGCAACTTAGCAGAGTGTGCAGGGACTAGAGGTGGCAGATGAGGCTATATGGTGTAGAATCGGGAGGGAGGGAGGAAAGGAAGGGATAAGAACTGATCAGAAAAGAAAGGAGCACACAAAAGGAGAAGGGACCGGTTGGTGCACTTGCAGAGAGCCATGCACAGTGGGGATGTGAATTGGGAGTAGGTAAGACAGTGGGGAGAGCGTGGGAGGGAACATTTTCACTGAAGAAGGGAGACAGTAGGTTACTGCAGGTTGAGGCAGGGGTGGTTTCAGGAGCAGAGAATGTGTTTTAAGGATAACTCCAGCCTTCAGAGTTCAGAAAAGCTGGTGGTGTATGCGACAACACAGATTGCCTGGGTTGTGAAGCAGCCATTGAAATTGGGCATGTTATGTAGGGTGTTCCACTTTCCTGTAGTAGGTCATGTGTCACATTTACAATGAGCAGCAATCTATCCCTTCTGTAACTCTCAACATTATAAAGCAAGGAACTTTGAGGCCAGTACATTCTGACTCATTAATTTAGAAATTTATGGCAATCCTCCTACGGTACTTGCCAGTCAATTTCACTCTCTCTATCTTTGATGGGTAGAGAAGGTGAATTATGAACTTCATAGTTTTTCCAGTACAAATAACAGAGTTATTCATCACATGGCACTTACTTAATGAATACTAATTTCCATTCGAATTTACAGAGGAAAATTATGCAAGCAGAAAAATGAAAGTTCCAGGTTAAGTTGATAATGCAATGTGCAATTTTATTTTATAGGTCATCCTCATTATCAGGACAAGTGAAGTTATCTGTCATCCTTTGGTAGGCCTGGGAGAGTACCTGGGCATATCACTGCTACAACCTTGTGGCTCTGGGTAAAGCGTCCCCTCAATCTGTTCTCCAGGAGGCGAATACCACGAGGAGTCCAGAGATTAGGGCAAATGGAAAAGGAAGGAAGGAGAAGGAAGACTTATTGAGGACTGGTAGTTTGAATGTTTTAACCCTTCTCCAGGAAGGGAAATTAGAAAATGCCAAACATGAAATAACAAGAATCGAATTGGGTATACTCTGTACGTGTGAGGTGAGATGGGGTGGTTGTGGAAAACTAGAAAGTGATGACTTCTAATTGTACTATTCAGGTGAAGATAAAAATGGGATGAATGAGGTTGAAATTTTGACAGGTGGAGGACAAGGTTATCAAGGTTGAATATGTTAGTGGGAGAATATTGATGATGAGACAGAGAGAAAAAGGAAGAATGACTTATCATCCAGGTCTATATGCCAACAAGTAATCATTCAGATGGAGAGGTATAAGAATGTTGTGAGACGATAGAAAACTTAGCAGAGAGAGAAAAGAAATGCATGTCTTGTTATAATGGGTGATTGGAATGTGGTAGTTGGTGAAGGACCAGAAGGAGAAGCTCTGGGAAAATTTGGACTGGGCGAAAGAAATGAGAGAAGGCAAATGTTTTTGGAATACTGCAATGAAAATTTCATGGTAGTTGGAAATACTCTATTTGGTAAGCACAAAAGATGACAGTGTACTTGGATATCTCGATTTGACAAAAAAAGATATCAAATTGATTACATAATGATACAACAAAGACACCAAAATTGCCTGAAGAGTGTCAAAAGCTATCCAGTGGCAGATACTTATTCAGATCATATATTAGTAATTGCTGAGGTTCTAGTTTAATTGAAAGGAACCTGGGAAGGACAGAAGAGAGTACATTAACTTTGAGAAACAAAACAAAGGCAATTGTGAAAAATTGGTGAATGCATATTGTGAAATCCTAATGAAGGGTCAGGAAATGGAATGCAGAAGGAAGGCAGGATCGTTTTAAAAATAGGATCAAAAATGCAGCTAAGGAAATACTGAGTCAAGGAGAGGAAACTAATAAAAAAAGAATGGGTAACACCAGTTATGACAACCAAGATCGGTGATCACAGGAAATGGAAAACTGTAAACACAGAAGAAGGGAAGCACAACTACAGAAGGTAAAATTATGAATTAAGAAGGGAGACAGAATAAACAAAGGACAAATGGTTGACAGGAGAGTGTGAAAGAGACAGTGAAATTAGAGAAAGAAGGAAAATATGATTTCATGTACAAAGAGGCAATGGATTTGACATTCAGGGAAAAAGAGAAATGATAATGGAGTCATTGGAGAAAGAAGGGAAAATGGAGTCGATTGAATTGTGTAATCAAATATCCATGACAGGAAAATAGCCAATGGACTTTACAGAAACAATCTTAATACCTGTAGAAAAGAAAAAGAACAGCAAAAAGTGTGATAGACATAGAACAGGGGTCAGAGAGTGGAGCGTATAAGATTTGCAGATGATATGGTTGTGATGGCAGAGAGTACAAGAGAGATGGAACAAATGTTACATGATCTAAACACAAAATTAGAAGAATATCAAATGAAAATTAACAAGAAGAAAACAAGATGCATTATAATTGGAGAAAAGGGGACAAAACTCCGTATGAAAATAAGGGGAGAGGGAACAGAGCACATGCATAATTTCAATTACTTGGAAACCGTAATAATGGATGATATGTATTGCTCAACAGAAATTAGGAAAAGAATTACAATGGCAAAAGAAGGATTCAAGAGGAAACAAATTACTTTGTGGACCACTCAACAAAGATCTGAGGACATGACTTGCCAAATGTCACATCTGGAGCAGTGCACTATATGGTGCAAAGACCTGGACATTGAGGAAGGGAGATGAAAGAAGACTGGAGGTACTATAGATCTGGATATGAAGAAGAAAGGAAAAAGTGAACTGGGAAGACCGAGTAAGGAATGAAGAAGTATTAAGGTGAGTTGGAGAAGAAAGAAACATGCTCAAAGTCAGCTGAAAGAGGAAACGGAACTGGATTGGACATTGTTTAAGGAGGGACTGTTTATTGAAGGAAGGAATAGAAGCAATAGTGGAGGGAATAAGGGGAAGAGGAAAAAGAAGATATCAAATGCTGGACAATATAAAAGGAGGCAAATATTCCGAAATGAAAAGACTGGCTATGGACATACAAAAGTAGAAGAGGCTTAAACCATGACAAGGGCTGCTGTAAGGTAGAATACCATACTACTACTACTACTACTACTACTACTACTACTTTGGTAGTGTTCCCTGTGTGATTCTAACGAGTACCCCCTACATTAGATCAATAGCTTAGGGAGAACTGTCAACTGCTAAATCATCACATGATAAGTTTTATGCATCATGGCTGAAATTTGTTTCAATAGAACGCTCAGCAAAAACTGAAGGTGCAAATCTAGTTTTGTGAATCACTTAAAGATTGGAAGGAAAGATTTTTGTTTCTTTGAAACAGCAGTCAGCCTCATTTGTGTCATTTCTCTCAGCCAGGCACTTACAAACATCACATCTATAACTCTTAACTTTTCCAGATGTCCAGGAATAAGGTCAGCAACATCCCAGAATATTCACGTTTTGAAAACACATTTATCAATTGGCATACATTCACATTTAATTCCTTTATAGGCAATAGAATATTTTGTTTTCTTAAGCAGCAGCAACAATACTAGGCATCCTGATGTGATTTAGCTCCATTAAGAAGTAGGAAGGTTTTGCAAGGATACTGGCTGTCAGAACGTTTTCTGTTATTTCGAAACAGCTGTCATCACAGAACTTTTAACGCTTTTCATCTTTACACAGCTTTCCTTTGAACAGAATTATAGGTGGGATACTTGCAATTACAGCATCTCCACATTCAACTATTGTTACATTCTCACCATGATCACCAGCAATAATGTGAACTCTTTTTGCCTCTGGTAAAGGGACAAGTGGCAATCCACCTTGTCCACACTATATTAAATCCTTTATTTAATTTGCAACTTGTTCCAACTTTTTGGCAATATCAGTGAAATAAACATTGTCAGCTATGTCCTGCAAGCTAGTAATTTATCGTTTTGAATGTTATTAAAATATTATTCATTTAGCAAAAGCTAAACAATCTGCCAAAAGATATGATCTGGATCCATGGTTTATATTGTGCATCTGCCCATATTAACCTGCTAATGAGGTCTTCACAGGTGTCAGCTGTCTCAAAAACAATAATTAATTATGGCAGAACACAATATGAAGAAATCCTCAGTAAAAGAAACATAATTCTTCTTTTTACAATGAACCATCAGGGTCTTGTTAGAGATCTACATTCAAACAATGAAAATCCAGGGTAGGATGTAATGGTATGAGTGTGTTGTACCAATGCATGTGACAAGGTTTCGTTAGATGGTGGATCTGACTTGAGTACATCGAAAGTACCATCAAGTTGCCCATCACTTAACTGCCACCATTTAATGATGATGTAATGCAGTTCAGGCATTTTTATGACATTTTTCAGTCTTGTGGTAAATTATGAGGAATTACAGGGCAGTGCTAAGCATCATCATTTGCTTAGTTAAGTAATGTGAAGCTCACAATGCCACTGCTCATATTCTAGTGACTAGCACTTACTTTAATGTTGCCTTTAATATGGTTTGCAACAGATATAATAAGACTCAGTTTCTTGCATCAACACATGGGAAGAAACTTAGCACTACCCTCAATGACAAGGGCATGTGCAAGTGAACCTAATGCACTGATTAACAAGGCTCCAAGCAATTGTGCATGCATCCCTGAAAGACATGATTATGTTTCAGCCCCTGTAAGAAAAAGTTGGCCAGTCTGTAAGAACAGAATCTGAAGCCAGTCTGAGTCCCAATAGCTCCCAGTCATCTGAAGAGAGAGTACTTTCCTCAAAAATAAATGTGAATCATTGCAAATCACAAGACTACATTACCACCATGGCACAGCACACCTGGGAACAAACAATGGTTTCCCTCCAATGCTAAGCACTTAGGTCATTGGAGACAAATCTAAGTTGCTATTAGAAGGAAAGGGTTGTCTCCATAGGAAATGATCATCCTGTGCTTCAGTATATGTCAGGGCAGTATCAAGTGGTAGAGCACATTTTATCAAGGTGTTCAGTCATGTTATGCTTTGCAAAAACTTTCACTGATGCTCAAACTTCCTTGAACAGATTCTTGGAGATAGAAGAACTAAATCATGTTGTAATGATGAGAAGAGCAGCAATGCAAAAGCACACTTTGTTATACACACAAATATAGATTCCACAGGCAGGTTCATTGTTTGTCTTCTGTTTAGGGAAGAGATGGGTCAGTACTCAATTCTTTTCACACTGCAGCAAAATGCTTCTCTCTGACTGAATACAAACTTGTGAGACAACCAAAGTTTAAAGAAAGCTATGCAGAGTTTATGAGGGAGTACAAAGACTTAGCAACCAGTAGTCATTACAGATGCCATTTCGTGTTACATGGCGCATAGTACCGTCTCTGAGGAAGGCAGATCGACTACTGACAGAGTAGTGCGATTTTTCTGCCATACTGAACATGGGTTAGTAACTAAACAGTTTGCTAATAACACGACCAATCATTCAACAGGACTTTTAATCCATAATATTGTGTTTCTGCATGCACTGCATTCCCTTCACAGCAGATATAGAGAAGACATATTGACAAGTTCTGGTAGCAGGTGAAGATCATGCTTACCAATGAATATTGTGGAATAGTGATATGTGCAACACTTCAGGAATACCAATTGAAGACAGTCACATGACAAACAGCTCGTGCATCCTTTCTTGCAGAATGGTGTCTGTTACAACCAGCTCACAAACAGAGTGACCACAGTGAGGCAGCAAACATTATCACTAATTGTTTCTCTGTGGACAATCTTAGGTTGTTATACAGTAGGGGCAGCAATCAAGCTCCAGCAAGATCTCACAAGGGTATTTATGAAAGGTGGATCCTCACTATGGAAATGGTGCAGCAACAGTGTGACTACTCGAAAATATCCCCTCAGTGGTGCAAGAAACACAATTACCTCTACGGCTTGACAACAATGAGGATGTTAATACTTTAGGCTTACTCTAGCATCCAGCATCTTGTGAACAGTGTCAAACCAGCCCCTGATGTCTACAGCTTCAGAAAATGCACTGTGTTGTTTGTCACTTCATCACATTTTTATTCATTTGGATTAATTAGGCCCATTGTGAGCACATGCAAGATATTTGGCAGTGACTATGGCAATGTAAGTTAATGTGGAATGAGCCCTTGCCTTTAGAATTGCACTCCTTGTGGCAGACACTATACAGTGTAATTTTTATGGCACACAGCAGTTGTGTTGATCATAGAGTCATTGTTGGAGGGACACCTGTCAGCATAAAGAAGTCAGTACAAGAACTGGCGGATTGTCAAAAGAATCATCATTTGATTCTGTTTCATGTACCAGAGACCTATCTGAATATTACATAGCTTCAAAGCTACACTCCTGGAAATTGAAATAAGAATACCGTGAATTCATTGTCCCAGGAAGGGGAAACTTTATTGACACATTCCTGGGGTCAGATACATCACATGATCACACTGACAGAACCACAGGCACATAGACACAGGCAACAGAGCATGCACAATGTCGGCACTAGTACAGTGTATATCCACCTTTCACAGCAATGCAGGCTGCTATTCTCCCATGGAGACGATCGTAGAGATGCTGGATGTAGTCCTGTGGAACGGCTTGCCATGCCATTTCCACCTGGCGCCTTAGTTGAACCAGCGTTCGTGCTGGACGTGCAGACCGCGTGAGACGACGCTTCATCCAGTCCCAAACATGCTCAATGGGGGACAGATCCGGAGATCTTGCTGGCCAGGGTAGTCGACTTACACCTTGTAGAGCACGTTGGGTGGCACGGGATACATGCGGACGTGCATTGTCCTGTTGGAACAGCAAGTTCCCTTGCCGGTCTAGGAATGGTAGAACGATGGGTTCAATGACGGTTTGGATGTACGGTGCACTATTCAGTGTCCCCTCGACGATCACCAGTGGTGTACGGCCAGTGTAGGAGATCGCTCCCCACACCATGATGCCAGGTGTTGGCCCTGTATGCCTCAGTCGTATGCAGTCCTGATTGTGGCGCTCACCTGCACGGCGCCAAACACGCATACGACCATCATTGGCACCAAGGCAGAAGCGACTCTCATCGCTGAAGACGACACGTCTCCATTCGTCCCTCCATTCACGCCTGTCGCGACACCACTGGAGACGGGCTGCACGATGTTGGGGCGTGAGCGGAAGACGGCCTAACGGTGTGCGGGACCATAGCCCAGCTTCATGGAGACAGTTGCGAATGGTCCTCGCCGATACCCCAGGAGCAACAGTGTCCCTAATTTGCTGGGAAGTGGTGGTGCGGTCCCCTACGGCACTGCGTAGGATCCTACGGTCTTGGCGTGCATCCGTGTGTCGCTGTGGTCCGGTCCCAGGTCGACGGGCACGTGCACCTTCCGCCGACCACTGGCGACAACATCGATGTACTGTGGAGACCTCACGCCCCACGTGTTGAGCAATTCGGCGGTACGTCCACCCGGCCTCCCGCATGCCCACTATATGCCCTCGCTCAAAGTCCGTCAACTGCACATACGGTTCACGTCCACGCTGTCGCGGCATGCTACCAGTGTTAAAGACTGCGATGGAGCTCCGTATGCCACGGCAAACTGGCTGACACTGACGGCGGCGGTGCACAAATGCTGCGCAGCTAGCGCCATTCGACGGCCAACACCACGGTTCCTGGTGTGGCCGCTGTGCGGTGCGTGTGATCATTGCTTGTACAGCCCTCTCGCAGTGTCCGGAGCAAGTATGGTGGGTCTGACACACCGGTGTCAATGTGTTCTTTTTTCCATTTCCAGGAGTGTACTTTTACATTACACTGCACAAGCTGTGATACATGAGCATAAAAACATGAAGTCAGTTTTATTGAATTACTAAGCAACATGTGTGTGTGTGAAACTCTTGATACCCAGAGACAATAAAACCTATCTATGAAGTGTGCGTGATATTGATTTCAAAACCAGTGAAGTATTTTAAGAAGATTTTAGGAAGTTCGTCCGGCCACAATTGTATAAGAGGAGTGGCTATTCTGTCATTTCAGAAAAGTATTTCGATGTGGAATTGCAGTACATATAAATCTTTCTGTAAAATTAAGTGGTGGCCTAGCTCCACCTAATAAAATTTTTTGTCCACTCATGGGTTGTAATCTGTGTGTATAACACAAACTGTGATATAACCCATTACTTTGGTAACGTTATGTATTTCACAATGTCTATAGTATGTATGAATGACAGTGGCTACCATGAAGTTATTTTTAAGTTCAAATAAAGGATTTACACTTTTATATGCTTTAGGAGTTCTCTCTCTATTGTGCATGAAATCTGGTGCAGGTGAATGAAGCATTTCTGCAAGGTGGGACAATAGCTGCTTTATCATGCTTCACTGTATCCACAGATTTGAGTTGCTTACTCCATGCCATCTCAATCTGATTCAGTTATGTGCCATTCCCTTAGACCTGTGAGAACTGCCATTACATCAATAGAATGAAGATGAAGTTGATTGTCATTAAGATTCCATATACCATGTACAGCCTTTACTTATTAAGGAGAGTTTCTCTTCTAAATGAAGATGCAGTATGTCAGTATACTTTGAGAAACATTTTGGATTGTTCATAGAGAATTTAGACGTTAGGTAACATTTCAGTTACCAGTGCAGAAGAAGTTGCAAAGGTTCTGGGGTCAGGAAACCAACTGGAGTGCAGGACATAATGTTACTGAAGTCATGGTAAATAGGATGAGTAGAAAGGAGTTTACTTCATTAAGTAAGTAGGAAGTGTACAGGGCAGCACACAAAATGAGGAAGTATTGGAATGGCTGAAACCTCTGGGCTGATGAAATTTGTGAGCACCCTGGAAAGAGGCCAGGAAGCAATGCGATGTGAGTTATATGCTACAAAATCTAACTTTCTTGCTCCTGATGAAACTCACATGTGCTCTGCCAGGCTCAGGGGTGCTGCCTGACCTTCCCCTCTCCTCCACTGTTGTGGCCAGCTCCTCTTGAAGTGGTCCTGATTGACAGAAAAAGAAATTTTGGGTTATGTAATGAACATTTTATCTGAAAAGTAAAACAACCAACTAAAATAAGATTGTTTCAACACAAAATTAAAGAGAATGGAATCATTTATTTCAGTCTTTTCTAATCCCTACTGACAAGTGAATGATCAGCATCTAATCTACTCAATTATGCACAAGAATCAACATTACTAACAAAGTTCCAGAAAGCCAGAACTTTACTCCAGTTGGAGGCTGGCTATCTGAAGACCTTCAAGGCAAACAAACATTTACCATCAACATTTCAAAACATTGCTGAACAAATTTTAAATCCTGTAGTCATCTGCCTATTAAAACACACAACCTTATGTTACAGAGTTAACTCACTGTAGCAAGTTCTACAGTTACAAACTGTGAATAAACTGTATATGCAGCCTCTCTCACTGCAGGCATATACTCACACTATATTAATCCAGTCTTTTGCAAAGAGAGAACATAGTGACTAGCAAAATGCTTCACCCACAATTTCAAACTATCATGAATTTTTCTCAGGAATACCCAACACCAAGTTATAGGAAAAATGTTTATCGGTTACAACATTTTTGCAGTTCACGCAGTAAAATTGCCACACCAAACACATACAATGTAACTCTCCTTTCTTTACTTACTGATGAGTACATGCAGCCAAGAGAATGAGTGGCAAATGGGTGGGGTCTTTCTCAGCTGGATTCTTTGTAGAGGTGGGGCAGGAAGAAAAGCGGATGGTTATGACAACATGACGGAATAGGAGACACAATAGGATTGAGGTGCAAGTGGGTGCTGTAGCATCTGACTGCTGCCTTAAACTCCATCCTTATACCACACAACAGAGGGCTGTCTGTTGCTGCCATGTTAAGAAGCCTGAAATCCAAACTCAATGCCTATGATCTTGCCTGTGACAGCCACGGCATAGTTCCCATCCATGAGCCATGTGACACTGGACAACTTTCAAGCATTCCTCCAATGGCCAGCCATTATAGGTCACTGCAGAGTGGAGCACCACCCAATCCAAGTTCCAGACATGACACCAATTATCTACTTTGGAGTGCTGTGACTATATTCCTAGGAGTGCAGCACACAATATTGGTATTTCAAGTGCAGCCTATACTGATGGTTCCTACAGCAGTGTTTGTCAGTTGTTACAAGACAGAGTGCAGGAATGTAAGCTTCAACAATAGTTCTCATATTAGTGCCAATCTTTTAGTGGATCAGGACAATGTCTACCTTGCCTTCACTGGGAAGCTCTTTCATTTGCTGCATGTTACCATGTACAATGTGTGTTGCAATGAAGCTCTATTCTTCTCGGCTATTCAGGAACATCTCTCTTCTTGTGCACTTTTCCTTACTTTTCTGTCTCTGAAAATTTATTGCCATTGTCTTGTGTTCCATCAGGTAGCATTCCTATCTGTGTTCATGTGCTTCCACACCAAGCTTGCATGGTTCTGGTCCATGTTTAAAAAACATTGCTTTTCTTTCCTTTGGGTTGCAGATGACTATACACTTTTGTTTTCTCATTTTCTGTGATTCTTTGCCTCATTCTTACCTGTTTTATCTTGTGCCTGTCTTGTGCCACTTCATCCTTTCATTCTGGTATCTTCCTGCCAGTGTCACTACACAACACAATCCCTCCTTCAAGATGTCCTGGCCTGATTCCTGTATTTCTCTTCCAAGTCTGCACCTCCATGTTGGCACTGCCATCTCCTCCATGGGGATAACAGTTTTCATATTTTTTGCTGCTGTTACAGTGACAACTTTACCCCTGAGTACAACACAAACATTGGAATCTAGGACATCACCAGTGCACCTTGCAGTGCTGTACTTGCTCATTCAAGAATGGTTCTCTTTACTGACAACATTGCAGCCTGTCAGGACTATTTACACATTGTTTTCACTAGGAAGCTGTTTCACTTGCTTAGTATTATCGTGTACCTTTTGTGTTACAATGAAGTTCTGATGTTCATGGCTACCTGAGCACATTTACTTCTGCATGGATCATCCACAATTTGTGGTACATATGACCATGAGTGTGGGTAGCAGCTTGGGCAAGGGAAAATGGTTCAAATGGCTCTGAGCACTATCAGACTTAACATCTGAGGTCATAAGTCCCCTAGAACTTAGAACTACTTAAATATAATTAACGTAAGGATGACACACGCATCCATGCCGAGGCAGGATTCGAACCTGCGACCATAGCTGTCGAACGGTTCCAGACTGAAGCGCCTATAACTGCTCGGCCACTCCGGCTAGCCAGTGGGCAAGGGAGTTCCCTGTTGAACTCCCTATAGAAGGTGAGACAGGAAGACAAACACATTGCTCTGGGAACAGACTGTAGAGAAAGGCTTAATGGGAAAAAGTTTATGAGCAAAGGCTGTGGCATCCCATACAAATCAAGAGGACAAGATGTGTTACTGTATGTACATTATCTTTGGATACTTATCAGCCATTCTCTCCTCATGTGTGAACACATTTATCATATGTGGGTCAGTTGTTACTACTATACTACTTACTCACAACATCTTCATTTCAGAGCTCTCATGTATCATAAAATAGATCATAGAAATCTTATTTCTGCTGATTGCATTCTTAATAACCCCCTAACCATGATTCAAATGACTGCTCCATAAAGGACTGTTAAGACTGACATGATTCCAAGAAACTACCAAGACATCCAACACAAAATAATGGAAAAATACAATTGTCTCCACTACATCATCTCACAAGAAGGAAGAAAAATAGTACATCGGAGAACAGTATATGTACATTTGTGAGGGCTAATCTAAAACTACAGTCAGGATTTTCACATGGTTTTCATTAATAGACACATGGGTTAATTAGCAAGGTGGGTTTTTATAGCCTATTACTGCAATGCCAGACATGTCCAGCCATTGATATTTAGTGTTAGCTGTGGTAGCTATGAGAAATGTAGAAACAGTTTTGGATGTAAAGAAATGATCAGAATGTTAATTTTTCTGAACATTCTACTTACAAGACACAGACATAAGTTCTCTCTCATAGTAAGTCATCAGTGAACATATACATCCAAGACTAGACGTGTAGCAAATATTGTAGTATAATACCTCTACTGGCTTTGCCACCCACAAAGAAGTGAAAGATTCAAAGCTCCTTCCAAAAAACATGCAGTGCTCAGTTCTTTACAAATACAGCAGAAATATATATTTCTAACACCAACTGTCAGCCTCTGTGGTCAAATAGTATGCAAACTCAACAACACATCACAGTACCACACAGAAATTGAACATTCCTACAGATGTGGGGACTCAGAAACAAACATTCTGGCAGGGCCCTTAAGTCCAATGGTTCACAGAAGGGTTAAGGCAGCCTCTGAAAATGTTAGTACCAAATACTTCATAGGGTAGGGCTGAATTTATCAGCTACAGCCTGTTATAAACTAGATTCACACCCCAAAATTTTGCTTCAGTTTCTCCCCTAAATATTTTTCATTCAAGAGCGAACATCAAATAGAATACTTACATTTCTAAATATTTTTGATGGGAGAATCATGAAAGTGAAGGAATGAAATGAAATGAAAGAGTGCTTGGTAGTGGAGAGGTAATGTTTTCTGTTCATCTGTAGAATAGCATTGGAGCTCTCATGTTACTTGATGTGATATTATTTCTTGGTCAAAGAGGCTTGGCAGTCAGAGGTTCAGCTCAGGAAATTGCAGATACAAACAAAGAAAATCTCTTGTGAATATTAGTACTCTTATTTCTACAATGATCCAATACATAAGCAAGGTCAGATATCAACAAGTGTCTGGAAAGAGTTATATGTGCATTATCTATTATGCAATGCTCACAGTGAACACATTTCTAGTTGTCATGTCACTGGTGCCATATTGGAACAGAGAGAAAATAAAATGTATTTCTCAATTACTGTTGCTGAAACTCCTGATTCAAATCACACTGAACAAACAACATTCACCCCACATTATATTTACTGTGATAATGAGACTGATAAATGTCAAACACTTGACTGGTTTTTGGAAGTTGTAGATTGTAATCAGAAAACAAGAATTGCTATTCCACACTTATTTCAATCAACACTTTTAGAACATTCAATTCCTTCTAATGAATGCCACAGACACGATTCAAGTTTTGTTTTGTTTTAGGACGCATAAACCCCAAGGTCATAAGCACCGATGTCAAACTATGAAACACAAAAACAGAGGAATGAAACTACTGAATATCTATCCCAAATCACATAGAACAAGACAACTAAAGGCCGGGGCATGGAGAGAGGCCTACAAAGATACCATACGGAATCAGGGGTCCAAAACTAAAAATTAAAGGTCCTTCACCATATTGCTTTGGCAGATAAAAAGTAAAACTCAGTCGATAGCCTGTACCTCATTTGCTAACATGACTTGGATGGCAAACCCAAACGGGAACATAAATCATTCAAAAATGGACATTCTATGATTAAGTGGGAGACAGCTGTACATGGTGGTGGGAGAGCAGCCCTTATCATATGACGATGACTAAAAAGGCAGTGCCCAATATGAAAAGCAAGAAAGCTAGAGAATGCAAAACAGTAGATGAAAGGAGCAGATTAGATGCCCTTGGTTTGTTTGAAATGAGATGGGGAGAGAATGGTGAGGTTGGAAGTGGTGATTACAAGCTCTTTTACTCAGGGGAAATCAAGAGTGGTGAAAATGGAATAGGAATATTGATAGGACAAAAGGTGAAAAATAACATAATGAAGGTACAATTTTTGATGGAAGACTGATGATGATACGAATGAAGGGTAATTCAAAAAAATTGGTGAGGGACTAATTAGTTTCTGTGAAGAAAATTCATTGACAAATCCTTTGTCATTTTTGATGATGTACTACAAGGACGCTAATAAATTGAATTTAATTGTAGTGGTGTAACATTATTTGAACACCACAAAAGGAGATGTTACACATGGATATCAAATTTGGATAGGGAAAGATATCAGTTGGTCTACATCCTCATACGAAAAAGGTTTAGGAAATGTTTGAAGAATGCAAAATCTTATCCAGGAGTGGATATAAATTCAGACCTCAACCTAATAGTGGGAGAAATACAAGTGAAGTTGAAAAATGTCTAGAGAGGTAACGCAAAAATAAGAATAAACATAGAAAGATCAAAGAGGAAGGAAAGGCATCAGATTTAGAAAACAGATTGATGGAAAAATGGGAAAGAGGTAGTGTTGATGAAAGCGTTAATGACAAATAAATAAAAGTGAGGACTCTGTCAAAGAAGTACTAGGAATTAGAGCATCCCAAAGTACCAGGAAAGAATGGATAATAGAAGACATGCTGCAAAAGATGGTAGAATGGAGAAAATGGAAAAATGTAGGAACTGAAGTAGGAACAGGAAACTGAATAATGAATTAAGAAAAAGTAAAGAAGCAAGGGAAAGATGGACGACACAGAAATGCAATGAAATAGAGAAAATGGGGAAAGGGGGAAAGGGGGAATTATAAAATGATGTATAGACTGGCTAGTGAGAGAGGTTTTGAACATAAGAGAAAGAGGAATAAGATGGAAATAGAAAGAGCAGATGGTATTCTGGCAGACAAAACACAGGAGGCTTTGAACAGATGGCAAGAATATATTGAATGTCTGCATAAGTGGGATGAGATACAAAATGAAATTAAATTTGAAGAGGTGCAATATGTGCTGGAAGATTGAAAGAGATTCACAGTATTGGAATCAGAAGTAGAAGTAGAAGAGGAGCTGAAGGAGATGAATAGGAAGGCATGTGGAATTGATGATTTGCCAGCAGAACTGTTGAAGAGTCTGGGGAAGAAGCAAGTAAGAAAAAGGGCACTGAGATTGTCTGAGCAGAGAACAATTGAAAAGCCCTTATCACTGGATGTACTCTGTCGCCTGGTACAAGGCAAAGAGCTTGGCTATAAATACTGAGAAGTGTGCCAGGAGCTGATATCTAAAGATGTGGGTGCCAATAATGAAGGCACTTCCAACACCATGGTCAGACAGAGCCATCAGTGTACACAAAGGAACTATTGCAAAATTCCATGCATAGGTCATAACACTGAAGGTGATAGAACGAGGCTGGAGTAGTGACCTTTGGAAGTGAATGTATGCCAAGGCTAACATGAGCCACTTCACAAAACCATGGTGGTGAAGGGTTCACACCCACTTGGAAAGTTGCAGGTAGTGTCAAGTTAAGCTGACTAAGCAAGCGCCGAAAGTGGACTCTAGGATAGGGACACAACCAATACTGGCAATCAAAGGTATCATCAAAAAAGGATGCATAGGATGGGAGGGCACACATGGCAAACAAACGGCATACATACCTGCTGAGGAGGAAGTAACAGTGGTAGAACAGCAGTAGTTCAACAACTTCAGCATACAGACATAATCAGACTAGTGTTGAAGGCACTAGTGGCCAAATGGATGCCACGGTGGTGAATAGTGCTGAGAAGGGGTAAGACAGATGGATGTGCAGACGCATAAACAAAACACCCATAGTCAAGTTTCGAACGGACAAGGGACCGGTACAAATGCAGGAGGGTGGTTCGATCAGAATCCCAGGAAGTACCATAGTGGATACGCAGGACACTGAGGAACCACACACAGCAGGCTGTCAGGTAAGACACATGGGAGAACCAAGAGTGTTTCCTATCAAGCATGAGCTCCAGGAATTTCATAGTTTCAATGGATTTAAGGACAAGAGGCCCAAGATACAAAAATTGAAAGAGAGACCATTTGTGCTGCCAGAAATTCATACAGAGGATTTTGCCAGTGAAAAATGAAAGCCATTAGAGATGCTCCAGGAGTAAAGATGATCAAGACATCACTGAAGACACTGCTCAGTGATACAGGTCTTTGGAGAACTGCAATAGATAGCCAAATCGCCAACAAAATGTGAGCTCGAGATGCCTGGTGGGAGACAGGCGATTATAGGGTTAATGCCGATAGGAAATTGGATGACACACAGGATGGAACACTTTCCTGGATAAAGGTGTCTGACATGGCAGGACCCACACTCACCTTGAAAACTGTCTCTTAGAAATTCCTGTAGGAAAAAGGGCAAGTTGCCATGGAAGCCCCACCTGTAAAGTGTGTGGAGCTGTCTTAGGCCTTCTCAAAATCTAAATACATGGTCACAGTCTAGGATTTTCACAGAGAACCATTCACAACATGGGTGGGCAAAGTAACATGATGGTCAATGACAGTATGCCATGCTCAAAATCCACTCTGGGCAATCATCAGTAAATTGCACAACTCAAGCCACCATACCAGCCTTGTACGAATCATATGTTCCATCACCTTAAAAATGCAGCTGGTATAAGAGATGGGGTGGTGGCTAGAAGAGAAGTGCTGAGCAGTGCAGAAAGATAGGTCCAAATGGGAATAGATGTGTGAGGAGTCAGAGAGGAATATGGGTGCTCCAGTTCTAAGGCAGAAGAGGTTGACTTGATTAAGATGATCAGCCAAGAGGGCACCCCTCTCACGGGTTCTGTGAGAACCCCAAAGAGGATGATGCACATTTATGTCACCAAGTAGCAGAAATGGGTGAGGTACCTGCCCAATAAACTGAAGTAAGTCTGCCCTGATGACATTAAATGATGGAGGGACATAAATGATAGAAGGGAAAAAGTCAGGTGAGGAAGGGAAAGGTGAACTGCAACAGCTTTAAGATGGGTAATCAGGTAAATACAGGGCTATTACAAATGATTGAAGCGATTTCATAAATTCACTGTAGCTCCATACATTGACATATGGTCACGACACACTACAGATACGTAAAAAAACTCATAAAGTTTTGTTCGGCTGAAGCCGCACTTCAGGTTTCTGCCACCAGAGCGCTCGAGAGCGCAGTGAGGCAAAATGGCGACAGGAGACGAGAAAGCATATGTCATGCTTGAAATGCACTCACATCAGTCAGTCATAACAGTGCAACAACATTTCAGGACGAAGTTCAACAAAGATCCACCAACTGCTAACTCCATTCGGCGATGGTATGCGCAGTTTAAAGCTTCTGGATGCCTCTAAGGGGAAATCAACGGGTCAGCCTGCAGTGAGCGAAGAAACGGTTTAACGCGTGCGGGCAAGTTTCACGCGTAGCCCGCAGAAGTTGATGAATAAAGCAAGCAGGGAGCTAAACGTACCAAAGCCGATGGTTTGGAAAATCTTATGGAAAAGGCTAAAGCAGAAGCCTTACCATTTACAATTGCTACAAGCCCTAACACCCGATGACAAAGTGAAACGCTTTGAATTTTTGGCGCGGTTGCAACAGCTCATGGAAGAGGATGCGTTCAGTGCGAAACTTGTTTCCAGTGATGAAGCAACATTTTTTCTTAATGGTGAAGTGAACAGAAACAGTGTACGAATCTGGGCAGTAGAGAATCCTCACGCATTCATGCAGCAAATTCGCAATTCACCAAAAGTTAACGTGTTTTGTGCAATCTCACGGCCCCTTTTTCTTCTGCAAAAAAAAAAAACGTTACAGGACACGTGTATCTGGACATGCTGGAAAATCGGATCATGCCACAACTGGAGACAGACAGCGCCGACTTCATCTTTCAACAGGATGGTGCTCCACCGCACTTCCATCATGATGTTCGGCGTTTCTTAAACAGGAGACTGGAAAACCGATGGATCGGTCGTGGTGGAGATCACGATCAGCAATTCATGTCATGGCCTCAATGCACTCCCGACTTAACCCCCATGCCATTTCTTTCTGTGGGGTTATGTGAAAGGTTCAGTGTTTATACTTCCTCTACCAAGAAACGTGCCAGAACTGCGAGCTCTCATCAACGATGCTTTCGAACTCATTGATGAGGACATGCTGCGCTGAGTGTGGGAGGAACTTTATTATCGGCTTGATGTCTGCCGAATCACTAAAGGGGCACAAATCAAACATTTGTGAATGCCTAAAAAAACTTTTTGAGTTTTTGTATGTGTGTGCAAAGCATTGTGAAAATATCTCAAACAATAAAGTTATTGTAGAGCTGTGAAATCGCTTCAATCATTTGTAATAACCCTGTATTTTGACTATGAACGTCATCCAGTAAGAGCTGCATGGACAGCCAGGGAAAATGTCAAAAGATACATTGGACAATCCAGAGAGGCAGTAGCATGGCCAACATTGCAGTTTATACAGTGGGGAGAATAAGGCAGACAATCACCCTCATGCACGTCTCTACCACAGGTTACACATTTGGCTGGGTGTCAACAAGACATTCTAATGTGTTTGAAATGATGACACTGGTAGAATAGCATCAAGTTTTTATGTACAGTTGGACTACAATAATTCCATAGCCTGCTTTGATCTTTGATAGAAACACCACTCTGTCAAAGGTGAGAAAGAGTGTGGGTGGTTACAAAGGAGGTATCTACTTTTCCATCACCCAATGGACAGCTATGATACCTCAATCAGAGTGGTACGACTGGATTTTGGCCTCTGTCAGACCATTGAGCAGCCTAGTGTAAATAGGATCAAGGGAAGAATTCAGAGTTCTATGGGCCTCGAAACAAACAGGATAGCTGTGGAGAAATGAGGCAGAAGCACCTGTTGTGCTTCAAAAGCAGAATTAGTCTCTAAACTCAAAGTGCCATTCCATAAATGAGGGCAGGTTTCACAGGGCCCACAATTGCATAAACACCCTTATGGGTAATGAACAGATTTGCCATGGCAAAGGGCTGATCGTCTTCAGTATGAGAGACCACGAGGTACCAAGGTGCAGCTGTAAATGTCTTTGAATCATTAGCCTCATTCCATCTAGGTATTGTAGACACTGATTGTGAAGATGACTGGCTCATTGTGAGAAAATCCTGAATGATTTCCAGTGTCTCCAATGGCAGGCTCCTTCGAACTGGGGGTCAACTTCACAAGGGAGCGTACCCACCAATTAGGTGATTGGTTGTAGCTCAGGCAATCACCCTCCCTGGGACTGGCCTCTACCAGGGTTAATGTGCGAACCCTGCCTGTCAACCTTGGAATTACGCATTACCCAGTCACCTGTTATGCGTCAAATGCATGTGCTAGCAATCAGGAGCACACAGATAGGAAGAAGAAAAAGATTAACATCAAAAGAAGAAGCAGAGGAATGAGAGCAGGAGGGAAACAAAGAAAGGAAAATGGAATGAATAGCTGTGGTGAGACGGTTCTTATGTCAGCAACAAGCAATGCGGAACATTCCCAGTAACACCACAGACATGTTCCCTGAGGGAGGGTGCAAAGAATAGCAAGGAGACAGACATGCAGAATGGAAGTGAAAAAGACACTGCTAATGCTGGGGCCCCGTGGTAGCCAAGCACAAACCCGCCAAAGAGTGGTGAGCCCCTGGGGATGGGGAAGACGTGGTTATGGCAAGGGAAGTAATATTAGAGGATCATGAGGTTGCTCTGACATTTTTTTCAATGAAATCATTTTGTGAAATTTTCTCCATGGGCTTTGCTTAACCTTATGTGGCTGAGTGTTGCCATTACCATATACTTCATTTGGAGAGATTTGACATTTAAAACCAGTTCAGTAGCAGCGTTGCCTCTGTAAGTTCAAACCCTCGCACTTACATTGGGATGTGATGAAAGGGCCTTAAGTGCTTCACTGCAAAACAAATGTGAAATTTAGAATGCGACCTTAGCAAGAGCTCATCACAGATATGTTAGTTTTCTATCAGTGAAATTATTATAATTAAATATAATGAAAATTGCAAATATTTTTATAAATGATATTCAAATTTTTAGACAGCACAGTCTACTCAAATTCTGAGTGAAAATGTGTGTGGGGTAGCAGAAACATAATTTAAGAAAATGTGCTTGGACAAAAAAAAAAGTGTTGGAGGCAGCAAATTTAACTTGCTGTGTCAGTTCTGTAATTGGGAATCCTGTATTTCCTTACTCTCATAGGAGGACATTGTTATTTTAATGCCTGAAATGAAGTAAATACACTCCTGGAAACTGAAATAAGAACACCGTGAATTCATTGTCCCAGGAAGGGGAAACTTTATTGACACATTCCTGGGGTCAGATACATCACATGATCACACTGACAGAACCACAGGCACATAGACACAGGCAACAGAGCATGCACAATGTCGGCACTAGTACAGTGTATATCCACCTTTCGCAGCAATGCAGGCTGCTATTCTCCCATGGAGACGATCGTAGAGATGCTGGATGTAGTCCTGTGGAATGGCTTGCCATGCCATTTCCACCTGGCGCCTCAGTTGGACCAGCGTTCGTGTTGGACGTGCAGACCCCGTGAGACGACGCTTCATCCAGTCCCAAACATGCTCAATGGGGGACAGATCCGGAGATCTTGCTGACCAGGGTATTTGACTTACACCTTCTAGAGCACGGGATACATGCGGACGTGCATTGTCCTGTTGGAACAGCAAGTTCCCTTGCCGGTCTAGGAATGGTAGAACGATGGGTTCGATGACGGTTTGGATGTACGGTGCACTATTCAGTGTCCCCTCGACGATCACCAGTGGTGTACGGCCAGTGTAGGAGATCGCTCCCCACACCATGATGCCAGGTGTTGGCCCTGTGTGCCTCAGTCATATGCAGTCCTGATTGTGGCGCTCACCTGCACGGCGCCAAACACGCATACGACCATCATTGGCACCAAGGCAGAAGCGACTCTCATCGCTGAAGACGACACGTCTCCATTCGTCCCTCCATTCACGCCTGTCGCGACACCACTGGAGGCGGGCTGCACGATGTTGGGGCGTGAGCGGAAGACGGCCTAACGGTGTGCAGGACCGTAGCCCAGCTTCATGGAGACAGTTGCGAATGGTCCTCGCCGATACCCCAGGAGCAACAGTGTCCCTAATTTGCTGGGAAGTGGCGGTGCGGTCCCCTACGGCACTGCGTAGGATCCTACGGTCTTGGCGTGCATCCGTGCGTCGCTGCGGTCCGGTCCCAGGTCAACGGGCACGTGCACCTTCCGCCGACCACTGGCGACAACATCGATGTACTGTGGAGACCTCACGCCCCACGTGTTGAGCAATTCGGCGGTACGTCCACCCGGCCTCCCGCATGCCCACTATACGCCCTCGCTCAAAGTCCGTCAACTGCACATACGGTTCACGTCCACGCTGTCGCGGCATGCTACCAGTGTTAAAGACTGCGATGGAGCTCCGTATGCCATGGCAAGCTGGCTGACACTGACGGCGGCGGTGCACAAATGCTGCACAGCTAGCGCCATTCGACGGCCAACACCGCAGTTCCTGGTGTGTCCGCTGTGCCGTGCGTGTGATCATTGCTTGTACAGCCCTCTCGCAGTGTCTGGAGCAAGTATGGTGGGTCTGACACACTGGTGTCAATGTGTTCTTTTTTCCATTTCCAGGAGTGTAAATTTCATGGAAGACACTGATATCAGTATTTCTTTTTTTTCTGTGGGAAGAAATGCAGTTGAAGCAAAAGCATCTAAAATCAGGGTGTTGAGCACCGGAGTTTGCACAGAGAACGAAGCATTATCAGAAACTGTATTATTGGTAAGTAATGTTTACAATCCTGTCTTCTACCCAATGGGTAGTTTATGAACTTCAATGTTCAAACGTTCTGCAATACAGGATAGCATTGCATGGAACACACAACACAAGTTAGAACTGTTAGTAGTGGGTTGATGATACATGTTTGTATACTAGCACATTATCTGAATGGACCTACTGAACCACAAACAACTGTTAATATGCTCTAATTTTGCCAGCAGTATCCCATGCAACAAATAGTACCACTGGATAACCATCAGAAAAGTGCTCCTGTTGGAGCACATAAAAGATGAATATGTTCCTCTTTGAAATACTGTCAAGAGTGGGGAACCAGCTGCCTCAATCTACATTCTGACTTCCTCTCCAAACTTTTTGGTCTGTGGAGATTTTTCCACTATTTTAACACATGATATTCTAGATTTTTGCCTAGTCTCTCTCTCTAGTGAAGCCTTCATACTCAGCATCTCCCTCTCACAGTCACTTTGTACGTCTCTCTACCACTTTCTCATTTTCTCCCACTGATTTACAGAATATTCCAATGCCACTGTCACCTCTCTCAGTTACATCCACAGGGCCTGTGTATTTTGTCTACACACATCTTTTGTTTTGTCTACACTGCCTCCTGTATCTCTTTCTCCCACTGATTCTGTCTACATTTCTCTCTCCTCCTCCTTTACTGCCACTGTCCCACTTACCACTAATATCCCCTTTTCCAGTTCTTTAAAGAAATCTCCATCATTTGACTATTAATTGTTCATTTGTTTTACACAGTCATGATCTCTCTTCATAGCCTTTCTCAAGATCAAATAGAAATATTAAAATATCATTGACCTGCCTCTAAGATATGGAATCTGGATGACATGGTGCACAGTTGAAAACCACAACTGGCCTATGAAACTAGAAGTATGTTTTTTCAGTGATGACATGTCATAGCAGGACAGACATTTTTCAACATTTCAACATACACTCAAGAATGGCTATAAACCCAAAGTCATTATTGTGCAAAATAAAAGCACACTCAAATGAAGGACATTTGTTACAAAACATTCCATCATTTGTTTTGCTTTTTCCGATAGTTTGCTCATCAATTGCCAGTCATGGAAAATATCTGGCTTGTGATTTGTACGCTAAAAGAGTAAAACTGTTAGAAATATTTTACTCAATTTCCAGTCTTCCCAATTTTACAAGATTTTTGCCATCTTTCTTTCTGGGTATATTAAGATTCTTGTTACCCTATGTTTTGTTACTGCAATACTACTCTGGCCATATCTGTATAGGTATCCAGTGCCCATTGTTTAGAGCGAGTGATCATAAAGCTTCACTGGTGAAAAAAGTATGACTAAAAAAATAATTTTGTGACCTGAGAAATCATTGATGACCCTACAACCCTTGATGCACGTCCATGGCATCAGACAAAACTATATTTATGCATCAGACCAGTAATTACATGCATAATTTGCAACAAAAGATTGACAACTCTGAACCACTGGGTCTTAGCAACAAGTAATGTTATAAATAAATGTTTTGCTGTTCCCTGAGAATATCATCTTTAGAACACATAGTAAAATTTTACACTATTTTCAATCAAAAGGAACTGCAAAAGTGGACATCCCCACAATTTGTTCTTTTTGTACAGAAGAAATTGTGGATTTTGCAGCTTCTCAGGAATCCCACATGGACAAGATGGCATATTAAAGCAACGAAAGTCCTCTCTATACCACACCGAAGACAAAAGAACCAACCAATTTGATCTCCTGATTTTGAGAATGTGCATTACATTTACATTTTTACCCTGTACAGTAGGATAGTTGCAGTATCACAATTCTTCCTACAGGGATACAAATCGTCATGCATAAACCGATTGCAATTGTAAAGATGTGGTTAGTGTTTTAATAAGAAATTACATACTCTCTGTATTTTATCCCAATGAGCACATTTTGTTTATCTCCAATATTCCTCAAACTGTCATGTTTCATGTCAAACCTATTTTAAAATAACAATAAAATTGGGTTAGTATAACAATACCATGAAAATAAATTTTTAACTTAAGCAAGCTTCCAGAGCCACACCAAGTATGATACATTGTCAATAAAATTGGGTTGCCATATTTCTAGTTAGAGTCCAGCCCTGTATCATGCTCCATGGCCAGTCCTCACTCTCAGCAGCCCCGATTACAATGGCTGAGCGTCTTCTGGATACTGCACATTCCTGTTTTTAATGTTAAGCAATGCGGAAGTTTATGTAATGAGCAATATACACTCAATAGTGGAGTGAAGTGACAAATTATTCTATACTCCATGGCAGTCTGATGGCTGGGTTCAGTTTGAAAAACCCTATGTTTACTTTACCTGCCATTACCTTAGTGCGAACAATGACAGTCACAGGACGCATGTTTTACAATATGCCAACCCTTCTTGTTAACTTGTTCTCCCCTTATTGCACTTTCAAAACTGCTAAATGCAGAAGGATAAGCATATATTTGACAGTACTGTGTAATGTGTACAGCAGAGGAAGATTGCAGAGACAATGACCATTTGAATCAGTTCAACAATGCCACCTGTCATGAAGCAGAATTGTGAGGAAATTATTTATGGACAGTGACATTCCTGAAGTGTGCCTTTCTGCCCATATTCCAGCCTGAAAGCAATGGTTCATCTTAGGGATGAGACAAAGGTGGCTTCACTCCAAACCCAATGTCCACTATCTCCATCTTCTCCAGTATTGACTATCGAGGAAGAATGGATGAAAGTTTCCCCAGATGAGTTCAAGCCTTTAAAGGAGAAGTGTGGACACACCCCATCTTTAAGTTCATTAATAGGTACCCAAATACATTTGATTCCAGAGTAGGAGTAGGAGTAGTACAGTAGAGTAGAGTAGAGTAGGAACACCAACCTCCAACTGTGGGCTCTTACTGTTACTCACCTGGTGTGTGTGCAGCTGGAGACCTGGAACTGGGGCCAGGCTCCGGCTCCAGATGACGTTGCCTGGCCTTACCCCCAGCACCTCCAGCTGTAAACACACAGAGGAAAACTTTTTAAAATCTGTATCTACTGCTTTAATGATGTGTTCCTATTATACCTCCAATGACTGGCATATAAGCATATTTTAACATACACAGAGGTGTAGTGAGCCTACAACTCATTTCAGCAGCCATTATTAAGAAAAAGAAACCCATGCCCATTGCATGTTTGTAAAACAGGAAGAAAGAAAGAAAGAAAGAAAGAAAGAAAGCTTTCAGCATTGTCCTCTGGGACACACATTTTATGAACTGGGCTTATACATGACACTCCCGAGGAGTGATGCACAGAACTATGCCCTATTAACAATATACTTAAAAAAGTAATATTATTAATACAGTATGAAAATAGTGACATTAAACAACATATCATACATAAATGTACAGATATTGTTCATTAGATTTATTTCTATTTTGTATGTGGTGATGGTTATTTATAAAAATGTGATGTAGCAAAGACATTAATTATGAATTTTTAAGTAATTATAAAAGGGGTTCAGGAAAGTGTAGAAGATAAGGTAAAGAAGACATTTTGTCATTTTACTAAATAGTTACACCACAACACATCTGACTGTAGTGTTAGGAGAAAAAAAGACATGAAACGGAAGCTGTGGTTGACAGAGGAATGAGTCAAGTGTTGGCATCTTGCACAACTAAACAAGTGGGCACAAAATGTGATATTAAGTGACCACAGGCTAAATTTATAGTAGTAGGCAAAACGGAAAGGGGGAACAGCAATATTAATGTGCTAATGGTAAACTACAGGAGCGTCTATAGAAAGGTCCCAGAACTGCTCTCATTAATAAATGGTCATAACGCCCACATAGTATTAGGGACAGAAAGTTGGCTGAAACCAGATGTAAACAGTAATGAAATTTTAAACTCAGATTGGAATGTATAAACCAGAGACAGGCTTGACAGTGAAGGGGGAGGTGTGTTTATAGTGATAAAAAGTACAATAGTATCGAAGGAAATTGACGGAGATCTGAAATGTAAAATAATTTGGGTGAAGTTCACAGTTAAAGTGGGCTCAAACATGGTAATTGGATGTCTCTACAGGCCCCCTGGCTCAGCAGCTGTGGCAGAGCACCTGAAAGAAAATTTGGAAAATATTTTGAGTAGATTTCCTGACTATGTTGTAGTTATGGGTAGAGATTTTAATTTGTTGGCTATAGACTGCGAGACACAAACGTTTGTAATGGGTGGCAGGGAGAAAGAATCCAGTGAAATTTTTTTACGTGCATTATGTGAAAACTACCTTGAGCAGTTAAACAGAGAACATACTCGTGGCAATAACATATTAGACCTTCTGGTGACAAACAGCCCTGAACAATTTGAAACAGTTAATGCAGAACAGGGAATCAGTGATCATAAAGCGATTACTGCATCGATGATTTCAGCCATTAATAGAAATATTAAAAAAGGTAGGAGGATTTTTCTGTTTAGAAAAAGTGACAAAAAGCAGATTTCAGAGTACTTGACGGCTCAACACAAAAATTTTGTCTCGAGTAGCAATAGTGTTGAGGATCAATGGACAAAGTTCAAAACCATTGTACAGTATGCATTAGATGAGTATGTGCCAAGCGAGTCATAAGATATGGAAAAGAGCCACCACGGTACAACAACTGAGCAGAAAACTGCTGCGGAAGCAAAGGGATTTTCACAGCAAACATAAACATAGCCAAAGCCTTGCAGTCAAACAAAAATTACACGAAGCGAAATGTAGTGTGAGGACTATGTGAGAGGCGTTCAATGAATTCGAAAGTAAAGTTCTATGTACTGACTCGGCAGAAAATCCTAAGAAATTTTGGTCTTATGTCAAAGCAGTCGGTGGAGCAAAACAAAATGTCCAGACACACTGTAACCAAAATGGTACTGAAACAGAGTATGACAGACTAAAGGCCGATATACTGAATGTCTTTTTCCAAAGCTGTTTCACAGAGGAAGTCTGCACTGTAGTTCCCTCTAGATTGTTACACAGATGACAATTTGGTGGATATCAAAATAGTTGACAGAGGGATAGAGAAACAATTAAAATCACTCAAAAGAGGAAAGGCCGCTGGACCTGATGGAAAACCAGTTCGATTTTACACAGAGTACGCGAAGGAACTTGCCCCCCTTCTTGCAGCAGTGTACTGTAGGTCTCTAGAAGAGCATAGCGTTCCAAAGGAGTGGCGAAGAGCACATCTCTAACATATATCAGTTTTAGAAATTTGGAACACGTATTATGTTAGAGTATAATGACTTTTCGTGAGACAAGAAATTTACTCTGTAGGAATCAGCATGGGTTTTGAAAAAGATAGTCATGTGAAACCCAGCTCACGCTATTCCTCCATAAGACTCAGAGGGCCATAGACATGGGTTCCCAGGTAGATGCCATGTTTCTTGACTTCTGCAAGGTGTTCAACACAGTTCCCCACAGTCGTTTAATGAACAAAGTACGAGCATATGGACTATAAGCCCAATTGTGTGATTGGATTGAAGAGTTCCTACATAACAGAATGCAGCATGTCATTCTCAATTCTCATTCTCTTCCGAAGTAAGATTGATTTCAGGTGTGCCACAGGGGAGTGTTGTAGGACCGTTGCTATTCACAATATACATAAATGACCTTGTGGATAACATCGGAAGTTCACTGATACTATTTGCGGATGATGCTGTAGTATATCGAGAGGTTGTAACAATGGAAAATTGTACTGTAATGCAGGAGGATCTGCAATGAATCGACGCATGGTCCAGGGAATGGCAATTGAATCTCAATGTAGATAACTGTAATGTGCTGCGAATACATAGAAAAAAAGATCCTTTCTCATTTAGCTACAATATAGCAGGTCAGCAACTGCAAGCAGTTAATTCCATCAATTATCTGGGAGTAGGCATTAGGAGTGGTTTAAAATGGAATTATCATATGAAGCTGTTCATTAGCAAAGAAGATGCCAGACTGATTCATTGGAAGAATCCTAAGGAAATGCAATCTGAAAACAAAGGAAGTAGGTTACAGTACACTTGTTCACCCACTGCTTGAATACTGCTCAGCAGTGTGGGATCCAGACCACATAGGGTTGATAGAAGAGATAGAGAAGATCCAACAGAGAGTAGTGCGCTTTGTTACAGGATCATTTAGTAATCACGAAAGCGTTATGGAGATGATAAATAAACTCCAGTGGAAGCCTTTGCAGGAGAGACTCTCAGTAGCTCAGTATGGGATTTTGTTGAAGTTTGGAGAACTTACCTTCACAAAGGACTTGAGCAGTATATTGCTCCCTCCTACATATATCTCACGAAGAGACCATGAGGATAAAATCAGAGAGATTAGCGCCAACACAGATGCATACTGATGATCTTTCTTTCCACAAACAATACGAGACTGCAATAGAAGGGAGAACCGATAGAGATACTAGAGGTACCCTCCGCCACACACCGTCAGGTGGCTTGTGGAGTATGGATGTAGATATAGATCTAGTCTGTCCACACCACCTGTCATAGCCAAGCACAGAAAATGTGGCAAACCTAGATAATTTATAGATATAGTGTCTGTTCTTTTGGTCACACATCCATAACAACAGCCACCATACCTTTATAAATACATGTGCCTAATGGCATATTTGCCTTTCAGTCCAGATGCACTATGTTGTCTGTTATTTCACAGAAACACAGTAGACCTGCAAGCTAGGAGAACAACATACTGGGAACAACATGCTGTAGTGTCCATCATATGGAGATTTGGGTTAGATAGGAAACATGCTCTGACAGTCAGAGCAGTTAAGGTGACCACTCATGTAAAGTGAGAAAACAGGAAGTCAACTATGTACATATACTGCTTTGCATTATTGTGTTTCCAGTCAGGAACTACTCATTTAAGGCAATGCATTTGTAAGAAAGCCTACATTGACACAGCTCTTTCAGTGATACTGAACATATTAAACAACAGTATAACAACAAAGTGTGTAGCCATGTTTGCTAAAGGTACAAAACCTTCTAATGCTGTTTCTGGTGAAGGTTTCAAAGAACTTGGCCAATGATTAATAGATCTAGGTGCACATTCAGCACTTCATATGTACTGAATACATCAGCACAACACCACATATATCAATGGTGTCTGCCATGTCTTGTGTTTGGAAACAAATCTGTTCCATTCATTAACAGTAGTTACTGTTAGCAACATAATGCATATCTTACTCTTCATCTTTGAGCTTGCATTCAGTACTGCTCAGTTCTGTCTCAGGATTGTCCTTCCACCCCTATTAGTTCTACATGAACAGTGACACACAGAACTATGGACAACGTAGCTCACTTAGAATTGGCCGATATGTAGTTTTTGTATGGGTTCATTGAATGCTGTCGAATGATTACACTGTGCTGAACTATTCCCGCAGCAAAGGCCGCCACACCACAGTTTCACCAATGTGTAGTTGCATTAACCTGTGTTTTGTGTTTTGATGTTTAAATATGCAAACGTTTATATGCAAGAGTTTTTCAAAGAAACCATTGTTTTTTTTTTCTTTTTTTTTTGTGGTTTTAGGGCGCACAACTTCAATGGTCATTAGCGCCCTGACGACGTTAAGAATGCAGCGAGAGGCACAAGTTTAAAACAACAACTAAAAGGGAAAACACGATAAAAGACAGACTGACAGGCATAGGATTAAAAAACAGCATCATCAAATGTCCTTAGTGAGGTTTGTCAAATTGATAAAATGGAGAACACGAGTAGCTGCTCGTGGGTTATCCGCTAAAACAGCATCTAAAGTACATGGCAGGTTAAAATCAAGACGCAGCGCGTTAAAATCCGGGCAGGACATTAAAATGTGGCGGACAGTCAGCAATTGCTCACATGGGCAGAACGGCGCCGGCGCAGCCATCAGCAGATGGCAATGGCTGAACCAGCAGTGTCCAATTCTTAACCGGGCCAAAACTACCTCCTCCCGCCGAGAAGGGCATGAGGAGGACGTCCAAGCCACGGGAAGAGGTTTCAAGGCCCGAAGCTTGTTGGCTGTAAGGACAGCCCAATCGGCATGCCACAGCGATAAAATGCGCCGACAAATAACCCTGCTAAAATCTGATGAAGGGACACAACAAGAAGCTGTCCGAGGCTGGAGGACCGCAGCCTTGGCCGCGGCATCTGCAGCTTCGTTCCCAGGGATACCAACATGGCCAGGGACCCACATAAAGCTAACCGGAGAACTGACGTCCACCAGCTGCTGAAGAGAGCGTTGGATCCGGTGAACGAAAGGGTGAACCGGATACGGATCACTGAGGCTCTGGATGGCGCTCAGGGAATCGGTGCAGATGACATAAGCAGAATTTCGGTGGCGGCAGATGTAAAGAACAGCCTGGTACAGGGCAAAGAGCTCAGCTGTGAAGACC
Source organism: Schistocerca cancellata (assembly GCF_023864275.1). NCBI lineage: Eukaryota > Metazoa > Arthropoda > Insecta > Orthoptera > Acrididae > Schistocerca > Schistocerca cancellata. Next base: position 10,190,446 of record NC_064629.1, on the reverse strand, counting down.
GAACAATGAATGATCTTCGAACAAAGTTCCACAAAATGGGAGTGGTAGACCGAACCGGGGGTAACCTCTTTTGGGAGCAAGCTGAGGTCAAGGTGAACACGGACCGGAGCCTGGAGCCAAGGTGGCGTGTGGCTCACGCCCACTCGAAAGGTTGCAGGGAGTGAAAGATTAAGGTGTTGAAGGAGGCGACGAAAGCGAACTCCAGGGGGTACCAGGGCAGAGACATACAACCCGTATTGACGGTCGAGAGAGTCGTCAAAAAAGGAACGATAAGACAGATGTTCGGGCATTGACAGTAGCCGACAGGCATACCGACAAAGCAGTATATCGCGCCGGTACGTGAGCGGCAATTCGCCAGCGTCAGCATGAAGACTCTCTATGGGACTAGTATAAAATGCTCCGATCGCAAGTCGTAAATCCCCATGTTGTATGGAGTTGAGGCGGCGTAAGATGGATGGCAGTGCAGAGGAGTATACGAAGCTCCCATAATCCAGCTTGGAGCGGATGATCAACTGATGTAGACGAAGTAGGACGGTTTGATCCGCTCCCCACGACATACTACTGAGAACACGGAGGACATTTAAAGAACGGGTACAACGGGGGGCCAAATATGACACATGTGGAGACCAGCTAAGTTTCCTGTCAAATGTTAGGCCTAAAAATTTGGTTGTCTCCACGATTGGGAGAGCAACGGGACCGAGTCGTAAGGACGGTGGGAGAAACTCTTTGTAGCGCCAGAAGTTAATACAGACCGTCTTCTCGGCAGAAAAATGGAAGCTATTAGCGACACTCCAGGAGTAAAGACGGTCAAGAGAACGCTGAAGACAGCGCTCCAGGACACGTGTACACTGCACGCTGCAATAGATGGTAAAATCATCCACGAAAAGGCAGCCTGATACACCAGCTGGGAGGCAATCCATTATTGGATTGATCGCGATGGCGAAGAGACCGACGCTCAAAACTGAGCCCTGTGGCACCCCATTCTCCTGGCGAAAGGTGTCTGACAGGACAGAACCCACATGTACCCGGAACTGTCGATCCATTAAAAAAGAACGAATAAAAAGAGGGAGGCGACCGCGAAGGCCCCATGTATACATGGTGCGGAGAATGCCCGCCCTCCAACAGGTGTCCTAAGCCTTTTCCAAATCAAAGAACACAGCCGCGGTCGGGCGCTTCCGCAAGAAGTTGTTCATAATGAAGGTCGACAAGGTAACCAGATGGTCAACAGCAGAGTGGCGCCTACGAAATCCACATTGTACATTGGTAATTAGGCGTCGAGACTCGAGCAGCCAAACCAATCGAGAGTTAACCATTCGCTCCATCACCTTACAGACACAGCTGGTAAGTGAGATAGGTCGATAACTGGAAGGCAACTGCTTGTCCTTTCCCGGCTTAGGAATTGGGACAACAATAGACTCGCGCCAGCATGCGGGAACAAGTCCCTCAATCCAGATGCGATTGTATGTACGAAGAAGAAAACCTTTACCCACAGGAGAAAGGTTCTTCAGCATCTGAATATGAATAGAATCAGGCCCTGGAGCGGAGGACCGTGATCGGCCAAGTGCGTTTTCGAGTTCCTGCATGGTGAATGGGGCATTATAACTTTCACGATTCGAGGAGCGGAAGTTAGGTGGCCTAGCCCCCTCTGCCTGTTTGCGGGGGAGGAAGGCAGGGTGGTAATGAGTGGAGCTTGAAACCTCTGCGAAAAAGTGGCCGAAGGCATTGGAGACATCCTCAGGGGCCACAAGGACGTCATTCGCGACCGTCAAGCCCGAAACTGGTGAGTGGACCTTAGTGCCAGATAGCTGGCGCAGGCTACCCCAGACAACAGAAGAAGGAGTAAAACTGTTGAAGGTGCTTGTGAAAGCAGCCCAGCTGGCTTTCTTGCTTTCTTTAATAATACGACGACACTGAGCACGTAATCGTTTATAATTGATACAATTCGCCACTGTAGGGTGGCGTTTAAAGGTGCGTAAAGCACATCTCTACATGCTGCGGTCCACCAGGGGACCAGTACGCGACGTGGAGAAGAAGTAGGGTGAGGGATGGAATATTCAGCAGCAGCGAGAATGACTTCCGTCAGGTGTGTGACCTGACGATCGCAGCTCGTGAAGGTTTGATCCTGAAAGATCGCCCTGGAAAAGAAGAGCCCCCAGTCTGCCTTGGAGATGGTCCAACTAGAGGAGCACGGAGAGGGGGTATGCTGCAGGAGATGGATAACACACGGGAAGTGGTCACTCGAATATGTATCAGAAAGGGCATACCACTCAAACCGGCGTGCAAGTTGGGGAGTACATATAGAGAGGTCTAAATGGGAATAGGTGTGAGATGTGTCCGAAAGAAAAGTAGGGGCGCCAGTATTGAGGCAGACAAGATTGAGCTGGTTGAAAAGGTCTGCTAACAGGGAGCCCCTCGGGCAGGATGCTGGAGAGCCCCAAAGGGGATGGTGGGCATTGAAGTCTCCAGTTAACAAAAATGGTGCAGGTAGCTGAGCAATAAGTTGCATCATGTCTGCCCTGGTAACGGCAGATGACGATGGAGTGTAAACGGTACAAATGGAAAATATAAAAGTGGGGAGAGTAATGCGGATGGCAACTGCCTGCAGGCCGGTGTGCAACGTGATGGGATCGTAGTAAATATCATCCCGGACCAGTAACATAACCCCTTCATGAGCTGGGATACCTACCACAGGGGGTAGGTCAAAATGCACAGAGGTGTAGTGTGTCAAGCCAATTTGATCGCATGGGCGTAGCTTCATTTCCTGGTGGGCTACGCCGAGCGGACGGTGCAAGCGGAGCAGCAACTTCAAGTCCTCTCGGTTGGAGCGAATGCTGTGAATATTCCAGTGAATAAGTGCCATCGTAAGAAAAGGAAGATGAAAGAAGCGGTCACCTCGAAGGCTGCTGAGGGCCAGGCTTCGAGCGAGCACTGCTGCCGCTATCAGTAGGCGGCCAGTCATCTTCCATTGGGTCTATAGGTTCATCGGCCATCTTGGGAGGATGGCCGGGAGGGGGAGCGTCCTCCACCGGTGAACAGCCAGATGTTCGGCTACCAGCGGTGCGGCCAGGCGAAACGGATGACGGCCTGGGGCGGCAACCGCTGGGTGGCGGAGGAGAAGAAATGCGCCGTGGCGGAGAAGGAGAACTGTGCTTCCTATGAGCCTTCTTGGAAGGACGTTTGGTGGAAGTACCGGTCGAAGGCTGGGAGGTCGAGGTACGTAGGAAGAGGAGACGTCGACCGCGCGATCTTAGCACTGGCCGAACGGACGACCGTGGTGCTGAAGGTCAGATCACATGTCTGGGTTGCCACCTCCCGGGTAGTCCGAGGAGAGGCGAGGACAGTACTGTATTTCCCTGCTGGGAGCAGCGTGGGCTTCCTACTAGCCAATAGCTTGCGAGCAGCTGAGGTGGACACTTTCTCTTTGACCCGAATTTCTTGGATACAGCGTTCTTCCTTATTGACAGGACAGTCGCGGGAGGATGCGGCATGGTCACCCTGACAGTTCACACAACGAGGAGACGGAGGTGGACAGTCACCCTCATGGGCATCCCTGCCACAAGTGACACATTTAGCCACATTGGAACAAGACTGTCGAGTGTGATTGAAACGCTGACACTGGTAGCAGCGCGTAGGTGTCGGGACATAGGGGCGAACAGAAATAACCTCATAGCCCGCCTTGATGCGCGATGGCAGCTTAACACTATCGAAGGTCAAGAAAAGTGTCCGGGTCGGTACAAGGTCATTGTTGACCTTTTTCATGACCCTATGGACAGCCGTCACGCCCTGTCAGCGAGGAAAGATTGAATCTCCTCGTCAGTCAATCCGTTGGGCGAGCTAGTATAGACTACACCACGAGACGAATTCAAAGTTCGGTGGGCCTCCACCCGGACAGGGAACGTGTACAGGAGTGTGGCCCGTAGCAGTTTTTGTGCCTGAAAGGCGCTTTCAGTTTCTAGCAATAAGGTACCGTTACGCAACCTGGTACAAGATTTGACAGATCCGGCTATGGCATCTACGCCCTTCTCTGGATAACAAATGGGTTGACAGAGGAAAAATCCTTTCCATCCTCAGATCGAGAAACAACAAGGAACTGTGGGGCAGGCGGTAGTACTTTTGTCACTGGTGGCTGGTCACGTTTCCGTTTTTGGGCAGAAGTCGAGAGAGATGGAGTGGAATCCATTGCGGAGGAATCCCCCATGATTGCCAGCGTCTCCGATGGCGCGCTCCTTCCTTGTGGGGACCCTCTCAGAGGGCACTCCCGCCTCAGGTGAATGTTTACACCTCAGGTCACACCTCCCGAGAAACAGACGGAGGGACCAATCGGCATGGTCAGAAGGTATCAGCTCAGGCAATCACTCCTCCCCGGGCCTGGCCTTTACCAGGGGGTACGCGCGTGCCTTACATGTCTACCCAGGGTGGGGAATTACGCGTTACCCCGTCACCGGCTACGCGTGCGAACACGTGGGTCGGCCTTCAGGCACGCACAGGGAGGAAGGAAGAAGAGGAAAAAGAAGAGATAGGGGGAGAAAGAGGACAGACTGTCTCAAACGCCAAGGCGGAGACCAGAGAAGGCAAGGAGAAGAAGGCAATGAGAAGGCAGGGAAAAGAAGGCAATGAGAAGGCAAGGAAAAGAAGGCAATGAGAAGTCAAGGAAAAGAAGGCAATGAGAAGTCAAGGAAAAGAAGGCAATGAGAAGGCAAGGAGAAAAAGGCAATGAGAAGGCAAGGAGAAAAAGGCAATGAGAAGGCAAGGAGAAGTCAAGGAAAAGAGTAAGGAAGACAGTGAGGTGGAGAAGAGCATAGAAAGGAACCAACCAAAGGAAGGAAGAAACGAGAAGTGAAAAACCAAAAAGACCACAATTATAGGTCGTGGAACCGTCCGTCTCCGGACGCAGGCACTGACTACCCCCGTGAGGGGGATGGACTCCTTTTAGTCGCCTCTTACGACAGGCAGGAATACCTCGGGCCTATTCTAATCCCCGGACCCGCGGGGGGGAAAGAAACAATTGTAATATGGGTAACAGACTAAATCAATTAAACTTACTGTGTGACAAGCTGCTGTAGACTGTGTGTCCCTTATACCCAAATAATTAGGGACCCTGAACAATGCCTAGACGTATGTCTATGGAGTTCTGGTTCACTATTTGGACTTTCTTCAAGCCTACATATTTTGTGACAATTTTTTCCAGTTTTGTTGATTATTTCATGAAAGATACAATTTCAATATACTGTATATTCGTTACTAAGCAAAAATACATGTGTCACAACATAACCTTGAGAAACAACAACCTAGTCAGCTTTGTAGGCCAGTTGTTCTTGACACTGAAGTAGTAATTATGCATCATTACTTATGTAGTTCGAAAGTCATTAATTACTTAAGACACTATTTCAAGTCACCACCTATCCCTGTACACTGTCACACTTTTCTAAAATTCTGATAACATGCAGTCTGCAATTTTCTGCACATGGTGGCATTCTTAAGCTTCCAAAACAAATTGGCTCTGAGCTAAAATTATTAAAGCTAAAGCTAAAGATAAAGCTAAATCTTTGAGCTAAAATTATTAAAAATTTTAATTTTTTAGTTACTACAAAATAGCAACTCTTTGAAATCAGGGGTATCTTGTTGAATATCAAGAAAGAAGTGCCTTATGGTGTAAACCAAAGATATAAATTATTTGGTACATGAAAGAGTAAGTCCTAAAATCATCTGTTTACTTTTACAACCACCACCACCACCACCACCACCACCACCACCACATCATTAACAACAACAAAAACAACAAAGACAGCATGAAGGATGAGTCAGAGCATCCTTGGTGTTCTTCCAATCTTAAGTTCAGGAGAAAATTCTTCACAGGCACGTCGAATTGAAATCATTACTAACATTTGGTAAACAAGAAGAACTTTGAATTCTCTTAGACAAGCATGACATACAAATTTTAGCAGTACAAGAAATTTTTTTGACAAACATTATACAGAATCGAAAAAACCACACAATTTTTGAGGGGAAACCAGCAATAAAAATTATAAAAGGTATGCCAATAATTGGTACTACCTCCTATGTTCATAAAAAGTTTGAATATAATGTGGCAGTTTCAATCCCATTCAGAAAGACACACTTCTCACCGTGAAATGCAAAAATAGACAGTATACTTTTTAATTGCCACATTCCAATTAATGACGATAAGAAAAAATGAGAGAAGTAGCAGCATTTGATAACTTTTTAAAGACAAAACATCAAAATTTACATAAACAAATTTTGTGATGCTACTGGGTTATTTTAAGAGAATATCCAGCCCATAAAAGAATGAACAAAAATGGTTAAAGACTTACTAATCTTCATAAAACATTTCAGTTGAAGTTTACGTCAACTTTTTTCATAAAATGCCAAGGAAAGAAAAATGGTGTCTATCTCAAAATATAATACTAGATGCAATGCAATGAGATCAAGTGGAGTGAATTAATGAGAGAGTACGGTACTTTCAACAAATCTTGAACTCTGGAGAACTGAACTGTCAGCTAGAATTTCCACATCTTCATGGAAAAGCAAAGGCAAAACCACCACCTACAGCCAAGGAAATCTAAAAAAAAGGCAATAAATACGTTGAAAAACAACAAAGCCAGTGGAGAAAATGATAAAATAGTCTCAACCAAAAATGATGACTTCGGACCATATTTTAAGAAATATGGGAAACTGCAAAGATGCCAAAAGACTCTGAAGTGGCTCTTAACCATCTTATGCAAAAAAAAAAAAAAAAAAAAAAAAAAAAAAAAGGCAATAAGTATGATGTAAATAGCTCCAGAGATGTATCTCTACTGTCAGTGAGCAGGTAGAAGCAACACTTGATAGCTGCTTGTGAGAATATCAGAGTGGGTTTAGAAGGGCAGATCTTCCTCACAACAGAATTTCAACGTCAAGTCCATGATTTGCCACACACATACAAACTCTGAAGACATAATTTTAACATTGATAGATTTTAAGAAGGCAATTTATTCAATTGACAGGGAATCACTAGTCAAAGTGACTGAATAATTTGGCATTAAAGCTAAACTACCTTATTCATGGAACACTCCCAGACAGTGAAGCAAAAGTACAGTTTTGGTGTGAAGTATTGAAGGCACTCTAAATAAAAATATGTGTAATGCAAGGTACAGCCTGTCTCCACTCCTCTTTAACTTCATCGTAGAGAAAATAGTAAGATAATGCAAACAAAAACTGACAGAACACAAGGTAGTACCAGTAAGACTAGATGATAAGAAAATAAATAGTGAAATTCACTGTCGAGCATTTGGAAATGATTATGCCATTCTACATGAAAATCCAACAAATGTAGAAATACAAACCAGGCTCTCAAGAGAAACAGCCAACAAAGCAGCATTAAGAGTTTCTGTAGAAAAAAAATTTCTGACAAACATGAGAAATGCCCCTGAAACCCTAGAAACAGATGGAGAGATAAGGAGGTTAATGAATTTAAATATTTGGGAGAAATGATAAATGGAAAGAGCATGTGGTATAACCAGGAATGTTTACATCACAAGGTCTCTGTCTAACAATTTGAAAATATAGCACTAGAACCCAGTAGCAAAGCCATGTGAACGTTTAGTGTTGAATTACAAATTACACAAATTTCACATCCCAGAAAGAAGAATCATTAGAAACATACTCACTACGCTAAGAAATATGGAGGTGTAGATAAGATATTAGGAAGTATGTTGTTGTGGTCTTCAGTCCTGAGACTGGTTTGATGCAGCTCTCCATGCTACCCTATCCTGTGCAAGATTCTTCATCTCCCAGTACTTACTGCAACCCACATCCTTCTGAATCTGCTTTGTGTATTCATCTCTGTCTCCCTCTATGATTTTCACCCTCCACGCTGCCCTCCAATGCAAAATTTGTGATCCCTTGATGCCTCAGAACATGTCCTACTAACCAGTCTCTACTTTCTGTCAAGTTGTGCCACATACTCCTCTTCTCCCCAATTCTATTCAATACTTCATCATTAGTTATGTGATCTACCCATCTAATCTTCAGCATTTGTGTGTAGCACCACATTTCAAAAGCTTCTATTCTCTTCTTGTCCAAACTATTTATCGTCCATGTTTCACTTCCATACATGGCTGCACTCCATACAAATACTTTCAGAAACGACTTCCTGACACTTAAATCTATACTCGATGTTAACAAATTTCTTTTCTTCAGAAACACTTTCCTTGCCATTGCCAGTCTACATTTTATATCCTCTCTACTTTGACCATAATCAGTTATTTTGCTCCCCAAATAGCAAAACTCCTTTACTACTTTAAGTGACTCATTTCCTAATCTAATTCCCTCAGCATCACCTGACTTAATTCGACTACATTGAATTATCCTCGTTTTGCTTTTGTTGATGTTCATCTTATATCCTCCTTTTGAGACACTATCCATTCCGTTCAACTGCTCTTCCAAGTCCTTTCCTGTCTCTGACAGAATTACAATGTCATCGGCGAACCTCAAAGTTTTTATTTCTTCTCCATGGATTTTAATACCTACTCTGAATTCTTCTTTTGTTTCCTTCACTGCTTGCTCAATATGCAGATTGAATAATATCGGGGAGACGCTACAACCCTGTCTCACTCCCTTCCCAACCACCACTTCCCTTTCATGCCCCTCCTCTTTTATAACTGCCATCTGGTTTCTGTACAAATTGTAAATAGCCTTTCGCTCCCTGTTTTTTAGCCCTCCCATCTTTAGAATTTAAAAGAGAGTATTCCACTCAACATTGTCAAAAGCTTTCTCTAAGTCTACAAATGCTAGAAATGTAGGTTTGCCTTTCCTTAATCTTTCTTCTAAGATAAGTCGTAAGGTCAGTATTGCCTCACGTGTTCCAATATTTCTACGGAATCCAAACTGATCTTCCCCATCATTGACTTCTACTAGTTTTTCCATTCATCTGTAAAGATTTTGCGTTAGTATTTTGCAGCTGTGACTTATTAAACTGATAGTTCAGTAATTTTCACATCTGTCAACAACTGATTTCTCTGGAATTGGAATTATTATATTCTTCTTGAAGTCTGAGGGTATCTCACCTATCTCAAACATGTTGCTCACCAGATGGTAGAGTTTTGTCAGGACTGGCTCTCCCAAGGCCGTCAGTATTTCTAATGGAATGTTGTCTACTCCGGGGGCCTTGTTTCGACTTAGGTCTTTCAGTGCTCTATCAAACTGTTCACGCAGTATGATATCTTCCATTTCATCATCATCTACATCCTCTTCCATTTCTATAACATTGCCCTCAAGTACATTGCCCTTGTATAGACCCTCTATATACTCCTTCCACCTTTCTGCTTTCCCTTTTTTGCTTAGAACTGGGTTTCCATCTGAGCTCTTGATATTCATACAGGTGGTTCTCTTTTCTCCAGAAGTCCCTTTTAATTTTCCTGTAGGCAGTATCTATCTTACCCCTAGTGAGATAAGCCTCTACATCCTTACATTTGTCCTCTAGCCATCCCTGCTTAGCCATTTTGCACTTCCTGTTGATCTCATTTTTGAGACATTTGTATTCCTTTTTGCCTGCTTCATTTACTGCATTTTTATATTTTCTCCTTTCATCAATTAAATTCAATATTTCATCTGTTATCCAAGGATTTCTAATAGCCCTCGTCTTTTTACCTACTTGATCCTCTGCTGCCTTCACTACTTCATCCCTGAGAGCTACCCATTCGTCTTCTACTGTATTTCTTTCCCCCATTCCTGTCAATTGTTCCCTTATGGTCTCCCTGAAACTCTGTAAAATCTCATGTGTAGTCAGTTTATCCAGGTCCCATGTCCTTAAATTCCCACCTTTTTGCAGTTTCTTCAGTTTTAATCTACAGTTCATAACCAATAGATTGTGGTCAGAGTCAACATCTGCCCCTGGAAATGTCTTACAATTTAAAACCTGGTTCCTAAATCTCTGTCTTACCATTATATAATCTATCTGATACCTTCTAGTATCTCCAGGCTGCTTCTATGTATACAACCTTCTTTCATGATTCCTGAACCAAGTGTTAGCTATGATTAAGTTATGCTCTGCGCAAAACTCTACCAGGTGGCTTCCTCTTTCATTTCTTAACCCCAATCCATATTCAGCTACTGTGTTTCCTTCTCTCCTTTTTCCTGCTCTCGAATTCCAGTCACCCATGACAATTAAATTTTCGTCTCCCTTCACTACCTGAATAATTTCTTTTATCTCGTCATACATTTCTTTAATTTCTTCATCATTTGCAGAGCTAGTTGGCATATAGACTTGTACTACTGTCGTACGCGTGGGTTTCGTGTCTATCTTTGCCACAATAATGCGTTCCTATGCTGTTTGTAGTAGCTCACCCACATTCCTATTTTCCTGTTCATTATTAAACCTACTCCTGCATTACCCCTATTTGATTTTGTGATTATAACCCTGTATTTAACTGACCAAAAGTCTTGTTCCTCCTGCCACCGAACTTCACGAATTCCCACTATATCTAACTTTAACCTATCCATTTCCCTTTTTAAATTTTCTGATCTACCTGCGCGGTTAAGGGATCTGACAATCCACGCTCCGATCCGTAGAATGCCAGTTTTCATTTTCTTGATAATGACGTCCTCTTGAGTAGTCCCCGCCTGGAGATAAGAATGGGGGACTATTTTACCTCCGGAATGTTTTACCCAAGAGGCCGCCATCATATTTCCATACAGTTAAGCTGCATGTCCTCGGGAAAAATTACGGCCGTAGTTTCCCCTTGCTTTCAGCTGTTCGCAGTACCAGCACAGCAAGGCCGTTTTGGTTAATGTTGTAAGGCCAGGTCAACAGGTCAATCAATCAGCCAGACTGTTGCCCCTGCAACTACTGAAAAGGCTGCTGCCCCTCTTCAGGAACCACACGTTTGTCTGGCCTCTCAACAGATCCCCCCCCCCCCCCACCGTTGTGGTTGCACCTATGGTACGGCCATCTGTATCCCTGAGGCACACAAGCCTCCCCACCAACAGCTAGGTCCATGATTCATGGAGAAGTAACAAATAACTAAATCACAACATAGAAAACATAGTTAAAATGCTACAGAAGAGGTGACCACAATTTTTTGGACACATATCTAATAAAAAGCAGCCGGTTCACCAAATAGATTTTTAAATATATTTGTAACAAGAAGGCAACAGTAGCATGGATTCAAGAAGTTGGCAAAGATTTGCAAAGAAGCATAATTAAAAAGATGCAACATAAAGACAGTCTTAAGAAGAAAGTGTTGCAAATTAAAGGATTCAAGGCAGGAGGGAGAAGAGAACAGGGTCATAATTGTCTGAGGAGATAAAAGGATACATAGTGAGATGATGAAAGAAACCAGGAGGAAGAATAAAGAAGAAGAACAAAGGTGGAAGCATTAAGATTGCATGTGGTCACTGGTGGACCCAAATGAAAAAGAAAGGAGGGAGTATAATGTCTGCCACATCATTAATATACATCCACAGCAAGGGCCACACACTTCTTTGGAGCACATCTAAAGTTACTTCTACTGCACTCTGTGAAGCTCTAGGCTGTGTCCTACCTACCAATATATTCTCCGTCTGCTCACAAATTTTATTTCCTTTGTACATATCTTAGTGAAAAAAACATCAATATTTTATGATGCTGGTACACCAATAGAATGTCAAGTGTTGGGAACACAGAAGAGATACTTCTTGAGTCCAACCTATTAATCCTGTTATTGGTATTTATGCAGCTGATACCAATAATGGTGAGCTAACTATTCATGCCTGAAGTCAGCCTTTCCATTCTTTGTTCTTTTATTGTTAGGGGCATTACACATGATCTAATAAGTTCATATGCCTACAGTCCAAAGGTTACAGTGCGCTTTTCCACTATTTTTTATAAATTACATTACCTTATTCTCACATAATGTGGACATACACTCTTCAGCAAATAGTCAAACTATGGATGTTATGTTGACACAAGGCACTGCTAGATTTTAATTTAAAATGGTTGAATGGGTAAAACAACTTTAAAATATTAATTGCCTTTGAGTTCCAGCCACAAAAAATTAACAGTATTAGGTTGGTATGTAAGTTCATAGAGTTTCTGTTTTGCAGGTTGGTATTCTGGTTGCTATGGGTGGCCATATGTGCCCTATCGACCTGCTTGTTATTTATTAGAATGTGAATAGCACTGACCATTCCTATCCTCTATGATTAATGGTGACTAAAAATTTTGAATTTATGCTTAATGTAAGTGGAAAAATGGAAAGGACTGCTTGAGTCTGAACAAAGGAGAAACTCCCCATACAAAAATGGGTGTGCATTCACAAAAGATAATGTTATGCATCTGGTGGAACAGAGATCACGTGGTGTTCTACAAACTGCTTCCCTGAGGTTTAATCTTCACTGCTGACATTTATTGTCAACAACAGACCTCCTGCAGATGCAATCAAGAACAACAACCAGGAAGACTATTTGCTAGTCCACAATAACACCCGCCAGCATTCTACTAGATTGACAAACACTATACCAGAGTTGGGTTCAGAAGTCATTCTGCACCCATCTTTTCCACCTGATTTTTTCACCTTTTCTGCTCCTTCAAATGACCTTCACCACACTTCCTTTTTAAGTGAAAATACACTGTGAACATCGTTGTATGAGTTCTTCACTACAAAACCACATTACTTCTAGAGTTGCTAATTCAGAATGTTACCCCAGTATTTACAGACTGTAGTAAATAGTGAAGCAGATTATGTTACTGATGATGACTGAAGTCTCCATTATGCATAACCTTCATGTTTATTGAACTTTAAGACAACGCTATATTCTTGTGCATCAACTTAGTATGTTCCATTGGTCATGAAAGGGTTAATCTGGAAACAAGCAGTAAAAGGCTAAGCCTGGAATAACTTTTGCCACTCTGTCTCCATCTGCCAATCAGATATATAACCTTAGAGACCTTCTGGCCAACTGGGTGAGGAGCTGTGTTGGGCAGATTGGGTGAGGTGGTCAGGATGGGGCTATGCACAGGAAAGGGAAGGATAGGGGCTAGTGAGTACTGAGGCAAGGAAGATTGTGTAACTTGAGGGTGAGTTAAGTGGAATTCTCATATGTTTAAATAAGGGAAGTTGGTGTGGGAGTGGAGACACAGGTTGTGAAGCTGACAAGTCAGGCATCTTGCACACAACAGCATGTTGTCACTGTGTAGTCAATTGCATGTTTTCGAGATGTGGATTGAGAGCAATTGTGGCACCCAAATGGACCAGACTATTTCATACATCAGTCAGGTGGAAAAATACTGGTTTGAGTGAGAGGGGAACGATTACAGGAACACTATTCTTCATTTCAAGACATGACAATGAGGTTTCAAATCACTGGCTATGAATGTGGTTGACTTGTTCCAGTCCCCGATAATATTGGATATTTTCATCTATAAGAATCACAGCTATGTTGAGTGACAGTTGTATGCTTAAATATATTTATCTCAAGATAATGAGCTAAATATGTACCATGACTACACAATAAAGTGTGTGGGGTCTAAACATTGTTGTTGCTTATCGTACTGTGCAAATTGGCAATTGGAATGTATACCGCAGAGACAGGCTGGACAGTGAAAGAGGAGGCATGTTTATAGCGATAAGAAGTGCAATAGTATCGAAGGAAATTGACGGAGATCCGAAATGTGAAATGATTTGGGTGAAGGTCACGGTTAAAGCAGGCTCAGGCATGGTAATTGGATGTCTCTATAGGCCCCCTGGCTCAGCAGCTGTTGTGGCTGAGCACCTGAAGGATAATTTGGAAAATATTGCGAGTAGATTTCCCCACCATGTTATAGTTCTGGGTGGAGATTTTAATTTGCCGGATATAGACTGGGAGACTCAGACGTTCATAACGGGTGGCAGGGACAAAGAATCCAGTGAAATTTTTTTAAGTGCTTTATCTGAAAACTACCTTGAGCAGTTAAACAGAGAACTGACCCGTGGCGATAACATATTAGACCTTCTGGTGACAAACAGACCCGAACTATTTGAAAAAGTTAATGCAGAACAGGGAATCAGCGATCATAAAGCGGTTACAGCATCGATGATTTCAGCCGTAAATAGGAATATTAAAAAGGGTAGGAAGATTTTTCTGTTTAGAAAAAGTGACAAAAAGCAGATTTCAGAGTCCCTGATGGCTCAACACAAAAGTTTTGTCTCAAGTACAGATAGTGTTGAGGATCAGTGGACAAAGTTCAAAACCGTCGTACATAATGCGTTAGATGAGTATGTGCCAAGCAAGATCATAAGAGATGGAAAAGAGCCACCGTGGTACAACAACCGAGTTAGAAAACTGCTGCGGAAGCAAAGGGAACTTCACAGCAATCATAAACATAGCCAAAGCCTTGCAGACAAACAAAAATTACGCGAAGCGAAATGTAGTGTGAGGAGGGCTATGCGAGAGGCGTTCAATGAATTTGAAAGTAAAGTTCTATGTACTGACTTGGCAGAAAATCCTAAGAAATTTTGGTCTTATGTCAAAGCGGTAGGTGGATCAAAACAAAATGTCCAGACACTCTGTGACCGAGATGGTACTGAAACAGAGGATGACGGACTAAAGGCCGAAATACTAAATGTCTTTTTCCAAAGTTGTTTCACAGAGGAAGATTTGCACTGTAGTTCCTTCTCTAGATTGTCGCACAGATGACAAAATGGTAGATATCAAAATAGACGACAGAGGGATAGAGAAACAATTAAAATCGCTCAAAAGAGGAAAGGCCTCTGGACCTGATGGGATACCAGTTCAATTTTACACAGAGTACGCGAAGGAACTTGTCCCCCTTCTTGCAGCGGTGTACCGTAGTTCTCTAGAAGAGTGTAGCATTCCAAAGGATTGGAAAAGGGCACAGGTCATCCCTGTTTTCAAGAAGGGAGGTCGAACAGATGTACAGAACTATAGACCTATATCTCTAACATCGATCAGTTGTAGAATTTTGGAACACGTATTGTGTTCGAGTATAATGACTTTTCTGGAGACTAGAAATCTACTCTGTAGGAATCAGCATGGGTTTCGAAAAAGACGGTCATGTGAAACCCAGCTCGCGCTATTCGTCCACGAGACTCAGAGGGCCATAGACACGGGTTCACAGGTAGATGCCGTGTGTCTTGACTTCCGCAAGGCGTTTGATACAGTTCCCCACAGTCGTTTAATGAACAAAGTAAGAGCATATGGACTATCAGACCAATTGTGTGATTGGATTGAGGAGTTCCTAGATAACAGGACGCAGCATGTCATTCTCAATGGAGAGAAGTCCTCCGAAGTAAGAGTGATTTCAGGTGTGCCGCAGGGGAGTGTCATAGGACCGTTGCTATTCACAATATACGTAAATGACCTGGTGGATGACATCGGAAGTTCACTGAGGCTTTTTGCAGATGATGCTGTGGTGTATCGAGAGGTTGTAACAATGGAAAATTGTACTGAAATGCAGGAGGATCTGCAACGAATTGACGCATGGTGCAGGGAATGGCAATTGAATCTCAATGTAGACAAGTGTAATGTGCTGCGAATACACAGAAAGATGGATCCTTTATCATTTAGCTACAAAATAGCAGGTCAGCAACTGGAAGCAGTTAATACCATAAATTATCTGGGAGTACGCATTAGGAGAGATTTAAAATGGAATGATCATATAATGTTGAGCGTCGGTAAAGCAGATGCCAGACTGAGATTCAATGGAAGAATCCTAAGGAAATGCAATCCGAAAACAAAGGAAGTAGGTTACAGTACGCTTGTTCGCCCACTGCTTGAATACTGCTCAGCAGTGTGGGATCCGTACCAGATAGGGTTGATAGAAGATATAGAGAAGATCCAACGGAGAGCAGCGTGCTTCGTTACAGGATCATTCAGTAATCGCGAAAGCATTACGGAGATGATAGATAAACTCCAGTGGAAGACTCTGCAGGAGAGACGCTCAGCAGCTCGGTACGGGCTTTTCTTAAAGTTTCGAGAACTTACCTTCACCGAAGAGTCAAGCAGTATATTGCTCCCTCCTACGTATATCTCGCAAAGAGACCATGAGGATAAAATCAGAGAGATTAGAGCCCACACAGAGGCATACCGACAATCCTTCTTTCCACGAACAATACGAGACTGGAATAGAAGGGAGAACCGATAGAGGTACTCAAGGTACCCTCCGCCACACACCGTCAGGTGGCTTGTGGAGTATGTATGTAGATGTAGATGTAGATGCAGATGTAGATTACGTACCTTCATAGTGGGCTACTTTTAAATGTCTGTCTGGTACTTAAAAATTTGTCTTCCTTTATCTTTGATCACATTTCCCTCACAGTCTAGCATGGTATACATTTTGTTTTGTGACAGTGCCACGACATTTAACAGTGCCGCCACGACAGAACGCGCAAATGGCGATAGAGGCGCTCCGCAACTCGGCTGAGCATGGGAGCGCCACCTACCTACGAACGGTGCCGGCCGCATGTCACGGCATGGCAGTCAAATAAGAGATACTGAATTGTTATCATGTAACCAGCTATTGTTTCTAAGTGAGTGTGTTTGAATATCCACGCAATTATTGGTGATTAAAGGTTATAACATTTTGAACACAACTATCTGTTTTAGTTCTGATGACATTGCCAATTATATACTATGAATTATGCACTAGATAATTAACATCTAGTGTCAAGTTTAAATATAACATTTTGAACAACTGTTTCACTGAAATAATTTAGCATACCACCAATAAAGAATTGAAGTCAAAGAGGAAGACTAAAAATAAAGTACCACAGAAAAAAACATTTACATGCTACCATTAATGTATAATTAAGCTACTGAAGAAAGCAAAAATCTCACCTGCCAACAGCTCCTCGAGCCGTATCTTTTTAGGGCCCTGCAAAAAAAAAAAAAAAAAAAAAAAAAAAAAAAGAAAAAAAAAAAAAAAAAAAAAAAAAAAAAAAAAATTTATATATATGAACTGAATTTAGGTGTAAATCAAATGTCTTGAAACATGGCAGTAGTATGTCATGTCACTGCAATGCTCATCTCTGTATTAGTAAGATTGTACATTAAAACAGTATTGGAGATAACAAATCAGGTGCCGATACAGGTAGACAGATGTGAAAGTTTATCAAAATGACATTTATGAAAACTGCATAATGATCCAAGTGAATAATCACAAATTATTTGACTTTAATTGAGCTCAATTATGTGAATTCACTAGAGCTGCCAGCTGCCACGTACAGCCACTGTTACAGAGCAGACAACGGTGCCCAGGAAATACAAGTCCGCATGGTGGGAATGCAGACCTCAGCTGCCAGATGTTTGAAGGTTGGTGTAAGCATACTCCCAGTGACAAATGCAGTATACTTTGCAAAAATGAACACTACCTCAGCTATGGCCTGGTGATATAGTCCAAGGGATCATGAAAGGGGAAAGGAGTAACAGACCATTATAAAATTACAGGTTGTCAGTCAGGAGGTAGGAGATGATATGGCACATAATTGTCTCCATTGTATTCCATGTTACTGATCATCAGCAGACCCCTAACTTTTGAGGCTTGGTTGTTCTTGTCACATTTAGTAGATATCACAAGTCATATGCCATGCAGTGTAGCAGGGTTGTGGTAGCTTAGAACTGTAACTTCATATGTGAATCATTTTCTTTTGTAATGGCAGTGTGATGCTGAGAGGAAGCACTAAAGGTCATATGATCACTGTGAATCCCAATCAAAGCAATGTTAACTATTTGCACCTTATGTAATGACTGCATATCTATGCAACTGGAGGACACTGGCCTCAACAGAACATTATTATTTCATAAGATTTGTCTATCTGTGGGCAACTGACCTGTCCCAGAGTCTTGCATCTTAGAATAATTCATCATTAGAGTTGATATGTTTGAATCCAACATGCTATTACCTGTCCTGGAGCATGCTGAGGATGTGGTCATGGATACTTAAGATAGAGGGCCATGCAACCCTTTTAGGTTGCTTCTTACTGATGCACGTAGACTGTTCAAGGTACAGTGTTGGTTCAGATCCAAAAAATTATTTTCCCTCTATGTGAATATATGTATTTTGTGTGTGTTAGCACACAGTCTGTTAGCCACCATACTACAGTCATGAACTGCTGCAGTTCAAGTGGCTACAGCAGACTGCAAATGTGACAAACATAGCACTGTGGGCATCCAAATAGCTGTTGATAGCATTCATATGTGCCCACTGGCATCAGTGAACCAGCCTCACTGCACTTTTAGCTGTACACACAGACAAGTGAGACTGTTCATAATTAATGAATAGGCAGAAGCCAATTAATACTGTGGATGGCGTTAAGGTGCTATGCAGAAATGTATGTCTAATTTACAAAGAAGATAGTGTACATGTCTGAGTTGACTATGTGACAGTGGAATCAATGATACAGGTATCTCAATGCAAAAGTACTGTGACTGCTTAACATGTATTCATGTTGGCACTGCAGAGAGGAACAGTGAGAGTGAGAAAACAGCACACCAGTATGGGATTTCAAACATCTCCAAAATTTTATTCCTGCAACAAAATGAACTACCTGTCAATGTGGATACACAGCTTATCCAGCAAATTATTATGAACAAGTATGGTACTCAGTAGTGATGACTTAACATTAGGCAGTCCTGTTACATGGTTACAACCATTACAAGTAGCTATTTAGACATTTATAGAAAATCCTACTGCCATGTAATTTTGGATTCTGCAATGTGGAAAAGAGCAATCTTACATCACTTAGAGGGGAAACAAAGAGTCAAAACTGAAGGCTTTAAAATAATCTGTAAGAGCACTGTTCGATAGAGCTATAGACAATGCATCCATACTCCATTTTTGTCACACTGTAGCATTTGATCAGGAAGCTGCTAGAGCAGTTGCTGTGGATAATTTTGAAGCTTCTTTGTATTTTGGCCTGATGTATGGGAACAAAAAGTGGAGAAATAGATAGAAGCAACATATCTTAGTCGGGTCCAGAAATGTCCATAGTTTGCTGAGGGGTTACAGCAGTGGTAAGTAATTAATCCTCTGAATGGGAAGTAAATTCATTTTCGTCCTATCCACGTGTGTCAATAGCTAACAGGATGGGGGCTCAACTTCCACCACTGCACTACCTCAAGAAAAACAAGTACTTTGTTCAGTCTGTGAAGGCAGTACGGAATTCTCAGACTAGCCATCTGCATAGAAGTTGCTGGAGGTGACTGCACTGATATCATTCCATGTGTGTGCTGTGATATGGTCATACTATGCCTCCTACCAGATTTACATATATGATAAAAAATTGAACAATGTTTGTGGAAAGATGAGGGCATGAAGTGTCAAGTCAAGTGGCATTATGGTTACCTCCCACTCCTCAAATCATTTGCTCTCATTGAAAGGTGCAGGGATGTAAGGCAGATAATCACTTAGTAAGGGAATTTAGTGCATGATTTTGCTATTGTTATGTAGCACTGACTAAGCATAATGACCAGTTGTTGGGATCAGATGGCCTCTTAACAATGCCATGCTTCATCAGGCTATGGAGCATGGAAATTAAATGATGCAGTGTCCATAGTTTCAGTTTTTCTCCATTACAGGAAGAGAAATTTCATTGCTGTAGTCCAGTCTTCAGAAAAAAATTTGTCCAAGGGAAACAAATATGTCATTCTTTCTTGTCCTATGCCCGCCATGAGAAAAAGTGCGTGCTCCATCAATTAAATACAGCGCACAGCCAATTTCAGTATTTAAACACTATTTAGAAAGTACAAGGCATTCTCATGTCTTGGTTCCTGATACCGGTTTCACAGACTTTGCAATTTGTAAAATAAATTGTGCGTGCGTGTGTTTATGATGGGGAGAGAGAGAGAGAGAGAGAGAGAGAGAGAGAGAGAGAGAGAGAGAAGGGGAGAGAGAGAGAGAAGGGGGAGAGAGAGAGAGAGAGAGAGAGAGAGAGAGAGAGAGAGAGAGAGAGAGAAGGGGAGAGAGAGAGAGAGAGAGAGAGAGAGAAGAGAGAGAGAGAGAGAGAAGGGGGGGGGAGAGAGAGAGAGAGAGAGAGAGAGAGAGAGAGAGAGAGAGAGAGAGAGAGAGAGAGAGAGAGAGAGAGAGACGGCAATAGAGGGGAAGACATGAATTTAAAATAACAAACAAAAGCTTAAAAAGGGCACTCTTGATTTATTTCTTTTGATGTATATACGCACAGAGTAAGTAAAGAGAATCTAATATCCAATCATGTAACTGGAAGTAATTTATTTCAGTTAATAGAATGAAGTAAACTAAAACTATCTCAAATTTTCTCATGTTTGATGTTTTTCGTCACCAAGGGATTTTCCACTGGCTCTCAGACAGAAAACTTAGCAGCAGAACATGAAAGAAACTGCTTATATTTCCTTAGTATTTTGTCCAGAATTCCCATTGTTTCCGAGTACATTCATGCAACCTGGCATAGAAACTGTGAGGCATTGGATGTAATCATCAGAAGAAGAAACTTTCTCCAAAGCTTTAAAAAAGAAGTCCCAAAGGGCATAAGCCATAAATGGTTGTTTCAAATCCAGTTACCTGACAGTGTTCATGCTACCTCCACCTACATATTGCCCATTTGGTTCAAGTAAGCAGCCAGTCTGTTACATTAATGTCCATGTTGGACAGCAACTGTAGAATGAAGCAGACTTTTACGCAAGTCAATTTTCTCCTTCACAATATAGCATTCACAAAGAAGGCAGCATCACATTCTTGAAAATGTGGACATACTGTATGCTACTGAAGATGCATTCCTGCTCCTCTCACAGAAATCAAACTCCTCCAGGAAACTGACAGTGGGCTACTACTTCCTGTTGTCACTACATATTCTTCATGGTGTCTTCGCCCTCACAGCCGATAAACTACTATTGACCATCATGAAACACCTTATCTGTAAAAAATACATTTCCCATGCTGCATTCAGACAGAGCTCTCCAACTGCCAGCCAATGTAGCACATTTTCCTCACTGAGTTCCTGTTTTACAGTTGATCTTTGGGCAAGCAGTACAGCTTTCCTCCGCCTTCAGTGAACTGTGTCATTCGAACTGAAGTTTGTCACTCAACTGCTTCATATTTAGGAAACGAGAGGACAGCTCTTACACACAAGCTCCATATGGCCCCGCTTTGCACTCAGTCTCTTCCTGCTTGAGCAAGGAATTCTGCTGGTAGTGCCACTGACTACTGTAGAGATATTGGAAGAATTATGTTGAAACAGGCATGCCATATCTCCCACATGCATCTCAAACCAAAATCTTGTATTCTTTAATCAGAGTGTCAACTGTCTCAAATTGAATGCTACCAGTGAGCCATTGCAACTACTTGCTCGCAATCTTATTTCTTCTTGTCACTTTCATGATGATGCCTGGGGAAGAAGTAAATATGCTGCCATCATAAGGTGTAACTGTGGTGAGAGACTGGTCAGTGTCTGGCCATAACCTCTGTGGCTTCTGCCTGTGGTGGCCACATCGGGCAAGACAGATGCATTTCCAGGGGTCGTAGGTATGAATCCCACCTCTGACAAGGTGATGCTTCCTTGAGTTTATGCTCGTCTATTCATATCTGTTTGAGTCCCTATATAAATATTTATGAACCCGTTCTTAAGAAACTTATCAGATTTTGAACACTTAATTGATAACTGTACTGTTGAGTTTCTGAATGCCAGTGGCTATAGCAGATATAGTAGATGCGCCAGAGTCTGATGCTTCAAATGATATATAGATAAAGGGAAAAAGTTTGCCTGGTTGACCTGTTTAAGATGGAACTAAGCTGAAAAGACAGAGGCTGCTAGTTTGGTAAGCATGGTAATGGAAAGTAAGGTAAAGTATGAGTTGGGCACTTGTGACAGATGGGACCTATTGGAATATAATCAGGTATTCTGTTGCAACATTTTGCTTAATGAGGCCAGTGACTGGATGATACTGTGTGTCATTAGTTTTACTGTTTCTATTCTTTACCATGATGTTTACTTTGTGTTCAACAAGCTATATAAAAGTGAAAATCCATTCTACGCCTACATCAGTAATTGTCTGTCAGTCACTACTTAGGACATGAGCATCCAAATTCAAATGCACATGGAAGCTTTTAATTTCTGGCGTTTTTTCTAGTAGTTCATAACAGATGTAATACTGATAGATTACAGTTAATTTTTCTGACAATTAGGTGACCCAGTAATAATTCATTACTAATTTAATAATACTACCCATACATTAAAGCAGTATGTAGTGCACAAGCACATCCTCAATTGTTCACACTTTGTCAGAGTATTCTGCCATTAATCTATTGGGAAATTTAACTGCCGTTTTAAATATTTAAGGATGGTTGATTTTGTGTGTGACTGTACTAATTCGTAACATTTCTTACAATGAATTTGTAATGGTTTAATGTTCCCTTTTGTCTTTTGAGAACAGTTCTTTAAATGTTGCTCTTGTGACTGGTTATTTTCTGTCATAAGAAAAACTTTTGTGACTTTAATTACAGGCACTTTAAGGAAGTTTTCTGAAATGGGGTGAAGCCAATATGCATCAAGCCCAACTTACAGAAGAATAGATAACTGAAAACAGGGAGTTTGAGAAAGATCCATAAAATTCACCATACAGAAATGGAGGTCCTGAACTACAGATTAAATGTCCTTCAATATACTGCTACAATGGATAAAAAGTAAGATGTGGTCAACAGCCCACACATTGTTCAGTAAAACGACCAATGTCTCAGATTGCCAACACTAATGAGAACTTAAGTGGGTAAAAAAGGTCATTCTGTCAGGATATGGTAGACAGTAAGAATTTGGATGTGGTGTGCACAAAGTGGTGGGGGAGCACCACTTTAATGGCAATGGCTAAAAAACAATGTCCAATATGCAACCTAGCTGAAATGATCTCAAGTTGAGACGTCAGATGAGGTCATCCAAGCTGCTGGGAGAAGCTTAATTCCTCTGAGCTTGTCCCAATGAAGTGAGGTCCAGTGGCAATGCCAAAGTGACATCTGCTGACAGGTGACAACCAAGAGGTCATTGGAGGTAATGTAGTAACTAGCAGCTGAGGAACGAGGACTGTAGCCTTGGCATTAGTGTCATTGCCTTGTTACCTGTCAGACCAACATGACCAGGAACACATTTAAACATCACAGTGGCTCCATCAGGACTGAACTAGAGACAGCTTTCTTGAACCCATTGCACTGAAGGATGAACAGTGTACAGTGCACAGACTTTGAAGGGCACAGAGGGTCTGAGCAGATGACTCAATTGAAATGCCTGTGTTGTTTGATGTACTAAATGGCCTGACCCAGGGCAAAGAGCTCTGCTGTAAATACTGAGCAGTGTTCCAGAAGCTGATACCAAAGAACATTGATGCTAATGACGAAAGCACACCCAACACCACATCAGTCTGAGAGCCATCAGTCTACACAAATGTACTATAGGAAAATTCCATGCAAAGGTCATCAAATTGAAGGTGATAGAGCGAGTCTAGAGTTCAACGTGAACATGGGTTGCTGCATCAAGCTGAGGTGGTGAATGGTTCACAAAAGTGGCAGATAGCATTAAGTTAAGCTGCCAGAGCAAGAGGCAAAAGCAAACTCCAGGAGGCAACAGAAGAGGGACATGCCCCATACGGGTAATCAAAAAAGTCTTCGAAGGGGGCATACAATGGGTGGCCAGGCACTGTAGACAAACAGCAAGCATAGATGCCGAGGGAAGTCGTGGCTGTAGGACAGTGGTAGTTCAGCAGCTTTGGCATTCATACTCAACTGGGCTTGTGTGAAATGCGCCAGTGGTCTACGGATGACACGATGGTGGATAGTGTTGAGATAGCATAAGAGGGATGGGCGTGCAGATGCATGAACAAAGCACCCACAGTTTAGTTTTGAACGAACAAGGGAACAGTACAAATGGAGGAGGGTGGTTTGATCTGCCTCCTAGGAAGTATCAATGAGGATATGTAGGACACTGAGGAACCATGTACCGTAGGCTGCCAAGTAGGAGACTTGAGAAGACCAAGAGTGTTTTCTACTGAGCATAAGCTCCAGAAATTTTGTAGTTTCAATGAACAGGAGGGCAACAGGCACAAACCAATTGTGCCACCAGAAATTCATACAAACAATTTTGACATTGGAGAAAACCACTGTCAACGCTCCAAGAGTGAAGATGATAGAGACATCGCTGAAGATGTCACTCAGTGAGGAAGTTCCATGAACTGCAATAGATGGCAAAATCATCAACAAAAAGGGATGGTTGTTGGTTGTTTGAGGTTTAAGGGACCAAACAGCAAGGTCATCAGTCCCTTGTTTCAAATACACTCCATTCCGCTAATTGGACATCTCAGGAAAGTCAGAAAAATAAAACGGAAAAAGGTAAAAATGTAAAAGATCAGTCATGTTGTCATTGGTAAAAAACAAAATGAGGGAAGTCGGCAAGAGAATGAACCCAACACTATGCTGAAGCAGCATAGGCAAGACCACCTGTGACGTAAAAGGTACAACTGCTAGAATGTAGAAAATACGTATGGGAATAGGAAAACTAACCAAGCCTTAAAAAAAAAAAAAAGGGTAAAAACAGAGTAAAAGGGGAAGAAAAGAGGATTTCGGTCAGGGAGGGGAATCGGGAATCTCCGAACACTGCTTACGGTGGGAGACACCCAAACACTCACCGCCCTGCCCCAACACCAGAGAGAGATTAAAAACCTTAGAACTGAGAATAAAAACCACTTTCCCAGAGGAAACCGAGAACCAGAGAGACCATGTGGGAATCGTCAGCCAACATCAAAGGTAAAGTGTGGGGGAGTCTGTACTTAGCACGCAGAGCCAAAAGAAGAGGGCATTCAACCAAAATGTGGGCTACTGACTGGAAGGCTCCACAACCACATAGTGGGGGTGGCTCATCATGCAAAAGAAAACCATGGGTCAGCCTGGTATGGCCAATGCGGAGACGACACAGTGTGGTCGAGTCCTTTCGGGAGAGGCAAAAGGAAGAACGCCACGGGCCTGGTGTCACCTTAATTGCACGAAGTTTATTCGACAGGGGAGTACAGAAAACGGGGGAAGTAACTGCTCCCCCAGCCAAACGATCAGCGAGCTCAATACCCGGGATACCCACATGGCCAGGGACCTAAAGGTAGTCAATGGAACAAGCAGCATGGTGAATATCAGCGAGATGGTCATGGATGGCAGAGACCAAGGGATGGCGCAAAAAACACCGGTCAATAGCAAGAAGGCCACTCATCGAGTCTGTACATAACAAAACGCGGCTGTGTTGGGACTGTTTAATAAAGGTAAGGGCCTGGGAAATTGCCATCAATTCTGCAGTAAACACCCCACATGTAGGTGGCAGGAGATGACTTCCCATTCCAACAGAGGACGTGAAGGCATACCCAACATGATCAGTAGATTTAGAGCCATCAGTGTAAAAAACAACAGCATCCTGAAACTCCCATAAAATTTGGCGGAAAAAAATGGAATCTTTCAGACCTCGGCGGAGATCCATCCGAATTCGAGGCCAAGGAACTAACCAAGGAGGGGTAGAGGGGAGGGAGCGAGGAAGACAGGACAAAGAAGGAAGCTGAAAATCACGGCAAAGAGACGCAAGGCACAGCCCAACCGGTAAACCCGCCCGAGGGCAGGAGTCGGGTGGGTGACGTCCATGATCTGGGAACAGGATAGAATAGGAAGGATGAGTGGGAGAGGAACGGATAGTGAGTGCATAAGACACCAGAAGCTGGGACCGCCAAACAGAAAGGGGGGGGGGGGGGGGGGGGGGAGATCCCAGCTCCAACCAGGAAACTATCAACAGGGCTAGTAGGGAAGGCACCGGTGACCAAACGGATAACACGATGGTGGACTGGATCCAGCACATGCAGTGTGGAAGGAGCAGCCGAACAAATTTCTTGACAACCATAGTCCAAGCGAGACAGAACTAGAGCATGATAAAGATGGAGGAGGAGGGAACGGTCCGCACCCCAAGAGGAGTGGGCAAGGAAGTGAAGGACATTGAGTTTACGGAAACATCCTACCTTCAGGAGTCTGATATGGGGCAGCCAAGTGAGCTTGTTGTCGAAAAGAAGACCCAGGAAATGAAACTGTGGGACCACAGGCAATCTTGGTGCAGCGAGATAGAGCTCTGGATCAGGGTGGATTGTAGTACGGCGACAGAAGTGGACCACTCGCGATTTTAAAGGAGAGAATTGAAACCCGTGTGAGAGGGTCAATGCATAGGCACGCCATGTAGCTACCTGGAGCTGCCGTTCTGCAGATGCCATCGAGGAGGAACTAACCCAAATGCAGAAATCATCCACATACAGGGCAGGGGTGACCAAGGGACCGACAGAGGCCACAAGTCCATCGATAGCAATGAGGAAAAGAAGGACACTCAAGACAGAACCCTGTGGGATGCCCGTATCCTGGGTCCGTGGACAACTAAAAGCAGTACCAAGTCGGACTCTGAATGACCGATGGATCAGGAACTGGCGGATAAAAATGGGGAGTGGGCCCCAAAGACCCCACTGATGAAGGGTAACTAAGATGTGATGGCGCCAGGCCGTGTCATAGGCCTTGTGAAGGTCAAAAAACACTGCAACCAAATGGCGGCGCTGAGAAAAAGCCTGCCGGACTGCGGATTCCAAGCAGAGTAAATGATCGATTGGAGACCGTCCGTCTCGAAAGTCACACTGATAAGGGAACAATAGATCCCGAGATTCGAGGACCCAATTGAGCCGACGGGCTACCATCCGTTCAAGTAACTTACAAACAACATTGGTCAAACTAATTGGCCAATAGCTGTCAACAGATAGGGGGTTCTTACCAGGCTTAAGGACAGGAACCACAATGCTATCCCTCCACTGAGAAGGGAAGTCACCCTGGAGCCAGATACGGTTAAACACCCGAAGAAGATGTTGCCGTTGTGGAGCCCTGAGATGTTGAAGCAGTTGGTTATGAATGGAATGTGTGCGAGGGGCCATATCATGAGAAGAAGATAGAGCAGAAAGAAATTCCCATTCAGTAAAAGGTTCATTGTAAGATTCTGACTCACAAGGGGTGAAACATAAGATGGAAGCTTCAGCCCACTGTTTTTGATGAAGGAAAGCGGCTGGATAGAAGGCTGACGCTGATGCCACTGCAAAATGGGTCGCTAGATGTTCTGCAAGAACTAATGGGTCTGTACAAATGCCATCTGGGAGGTGAAGGCCTGCGATGGTGGACTGCCGATGGCAACCTTGGAGAGAGGGAAGTGTAGCCCATACCCGTGACAGAGGGACAGTAGAACCAAGGGAAGAAACGAATCGTTCCCAACATATCCGCTTGCTCTGTTTCATTAAATAACGGGCTTTAGCGTGAAGGCGTTTAAAGGTAGTACGGCTGGGTGCCTCTTAAAGTGTTGCAAAGCTTGACGGCGATCATGGATGGCAATGGCAATAGCCATACTCCACCACGGGACTTGCCAGCGATGGAATGGTCCGGAGGAGTGCAGGACAGCAAGGCTAGCAGCGCGAACAATCGCGTCAGACACGTCACGTAGGACGTCATCAATACAACCTGACAAAGAGGGAGAAAACGCGACCTGTGCAGTGTATAGAGGCCAATCGGCGCGTTGGAAAGACCAATGAGGCAACCTGTCCATTGGGGAGTGGGAAGGGAGCGTGATAATCAACGGGAAATGGTCACTATCACATAGGTCGTCGAGTGTCGACCAGTGTAACGAAGGGAGGAGAGAGGGAGAAGAAAGAGAAAGATCAATGGCAGAAAAGGTACCATGACCGGCACTGAAATGAGTAGGGGAGCCATCTTCATGAAGGCACAAGTCGTGGTCTGTAATAAACTGGTCTATAAGAAGACCTCGTCTAGAAGGAAATGCACTGCCCCACAAGGGATGATGAGCATAAAAATCCCCAAGGAGGAGGAAGGGAGGAGGAAGTTGCTGAAGAATGGCAGTTAAGGCAGCAGGTGTAAGAGTCCTGTCAGGAGGGAGATAAAGATTGCAAACTGTGATTGCAGACTTGAAGTGGACCCTAACAGCAACCGCTTCCAATGTAGTTTGAAGAGGAATCCACATGCTAGCAATGTCTGTACGGACCAATGTACAAACGCCACCAGAAGCCCACAGGGGTCCGACCCGATTTTGACAGAAAACACGGAACTCACGGAGGGTCGGTGAGTGAGCATCAGTAAAATGAGATTCCTGGAGAACCACACAAGCTGCAGAGTAGGATGAAAGAAGGGATTTCAATTCTGGAAGGTGATGATAGTATCCATTACAATTCCATTGGAGAACCACAGAATGATGGTTTAAATGGGGGCTGAACACTTTAAATCCAGTCATACCGCCGGGTCCCCACCCGTCACTGACAAGGAGGGGGCGACATCCATGAACAGCAGGTCAGAATCTGGTTGTGAAGTCGGGGAAGGGACCTCCGGTGACACCAGAGGCTCTTTGTCCAGGGGCTTATGTTTCTTCTTCCGTTCAGGCTGAGATCGAGGAGGGCTGTGTGGCATGAAGGAGCCAGCTGCAGCAAGATCAGGAACAGAAAGAGACCGGGTGACCTGGGGGCCGACAGACCGCGGCTCTCATGGTAGTCGCATGGCAGCAGACCTCTGGCCTGGAAGGTGCCGGGAAGGGGCATCCCGGGAGAGGCGCCCTTGACCGGCAGACGCCGAAGGAGTGGGACACTTCTCCGGCTGGGGAGGGGGAGCAGCACCCATAGGAGAAGGTGTGGGAGCCGCAGGGGAGGGGGGGGGGGAGGAGAGGGGTCCGGGATGGGGGTAAGGAAGGGGGAGGAAAGGGTGAAGATGTAACTAAAGCATAACTAGACGTCATGGACACGGGGTGGAGTCGTGCATATTCCTTACGGGCCTCTGTGTAGGTTAAACGATCGAGGGACTTATACTCTTGTATCTTTTTTTTCCTTCTTATATACTGGGCAATCTGGTGAATGTGGGGAATGACTACCATGACAATTTACACAGACAGGAGAGGGAACACAGGGACTCCCTTCATGGAGTGGACGTCCACAGTCACCACAGAAAGCGGCCTGTGAACAGCGGGAAGACATGTGTCCAAAACGCAAGCACTTAAAACACCTCATAGGTGGTGGGATGTACGGCTTCACATCACAGTGATAGACCATAATCTTAACTTTCTCAGGGAGGGTATCCCCTTCAAAGGCCAGGATAAAGGCACCAGTATCAACACGATTGTCTTTAGGACCCTTCTGTACACGCCAAACAAAGTGAACACCCCACCGTCCGAGATTGTCCCGAAGTTTTTCATCAGTTTGAAGGATGAGGTCCCTGTGAAGAATCACACCTTGTACCATATTTAGAGACTGGTGGGGGTAATGGACACAGGTATTGTGCCAAGATGGGTACAGGCACTAAGGGCCGCAGATTGGGCAGCTGAAGCAGTTTTTATCAGCAACGAACCCGACCGCATCTTGCTCAGGGAGTCCACTTCGCCAAACTTGTCTTCAATGTGTTCCACAAAGAAGAAAGGTTTGGTATTGGTGAAAGTATCTCCATCAGTCCTGGTGCAAACTAGATAACGGGGGAAAGGTTTTGCCCCTAGCCAACGGGCCTGACCCTCTTCCCAGGAGGTAGCCATGGAACGGCCAGAGTTCTGGACCCATATGCGTTTCATATGCATAGCGTCCGCCCTGATACCACCCACTCCGATCAGGGGCTCTCCTCACGGGCGCCACCCAGCCACAGCAAGGGCCGTCTGGCACGGTGGCCATTGCCGAGAGTTCCGATGCTCCAGGATGACGAGCAACCACTCCAAGGCATGCATGAGGTGGTCACAGCTCAGGTATCAGAAGTGTGATCCCTGTGTTTTCAGGGGGCTCAACCAAAAGGGTACATAGCAACACCACCACACGGGCTGGCTACCGTGCTGGCTATGCACCCTAGTATCAGACAATGACGTGAAGGAAAAGGTGGAATGTACTAGGAGGGAACACGTCGGAGACACTAGGTAAGGTGCTCTTCCCCAAATGGCTCACACTATGGAAGAGAAATTTAGAAATGGAGGTCAAACCCCAGAGGGGGATGAAGGAACGCCAAAAGGAGGAGATGATTATGCAACAAAGCCGAATTGGAAAACCAACAGAACCAGGAGGATAGCAGGGGCCAACATAAGCCAGGACACCAAGAGAGGGAGAGGAGAGGGCGAGGGGAAAGGAGCATGAAGGGGAAAGGAGGGGAAGGGAAAGGAAATGGAGCCCTGGAGAGAAAGAAGGCTGCAATGGCTCGTTGCCCCGTGCTCGCCACCCATGTATCCACAAAAGAGTTGTGGACCCCCTGGGGGGAACAAAAAGGGAGCCAGATGTGCCCGGCAAGAGACTGGCAATAGGATTTCTGGAGATAGCAAAGAGGACAATGCTCAGGGCAGATTCGTAAGTCATCTTGTTTTCCTGGATATCTGACAAGGCAGAACCCACACATAACCAGAGAACTTGGTCCTTTAAAAATTTCTGAAGGGAACTGGGCATGCAGTCTTGGAAATTCCACATGTAGAGAGTATGGAAAATACCAGTTCTGCAGTAGGTGTCATAGGCTTTCTTCAAATGAAGGAACATGGTCACAGTCTGGTACTTCCACAGAAAACCATTCATGAGATGGGTGGACCAAGAGACAAGATGATCAACTGCAGAACAACCTGCTTGAAATCCAAATGGTGCAGTGGTCAGTAAATTATGAGACTTAAGCCACCATACCAGCTAGGCACAAATATTACATTTCATCATGTTGCAGACAGCTTGTGAGAGAAATGAGATGATACTTATAAGGCAGGCTTTTTTCCTTACCGGGCTTAGGTATGGGTATGGCAGTGGCAGTGCCATCATGCTGGCATCTGGGAAACATGCCCTCTGCCCAGACGCGATTGTATGTATGAAGGAGCAAGTACTTGCCCACAAGAGAAAGGTTTTGCAAACATCTGAATGTTAACGTTGTCCAGCCCTGGTGTGGATGATCGGTATGAAGTGAGAGCATGATGTCATTCCCTCTTAGTATAGATGGCATTGTAGCATGATTCTGAGAAGAGAAGGGTATCACCCAAGCTACCTCTACTTATTTCCAATGAAGGAAGGCAGGGTGATAGTGGGTGGAGCTCAGAATCTCAGTAATATAGCAGTCCAAGGTGTTGGAGTTAGCTATGGTGTCTATTACGACATCATCTGCTAGTGTCAGGCTAGTAGTTTGGGGCATGGATACTGGTCCCCGAGAGTTGTCAGCTTGGCCCATGTGACGGAAGAGGGAGTGGAACTATTAAGAACTAGTAAGGGAAATCCAGCTAGTTTCTACCCTGAAGAATGTGATGACACTGCACACAACTGTTTATAATGAATGTAGCTTGCCATCTTAGGGTGAAGAAGTGTGAGAAACGGAACATTCTGTGGTGGGAAGGTTAACGTTTGTAAGATATTCTACTTGGTCATACCAACTGGGGAAATAATGTTCATCTAAGGTAGTCATGGAGGAGTGAAAACCTCCAGTTGGCCTTAGAAAGCTGCCATTTGGGAGTGCACATAGGTGTGGTAGGAGTCAGCAAATGTGTAACATATTGGAAATGGATGCTTGAGTACATGTCAGATAGAATGGACCACTCAAGACAGTGGGCAAGCTTAGCACTTCATAATGAGAGGTCAAAATGGGAATAGATGTGCATGGAGTCTGAAAAGGAACATGAGTGGTATGGCAGATGAGGTTAAGGGACTTGAGGTCAGCATAGAGGGCACATCTCTGACAGGTTCTGGACAGAGCCCCAAAGGGGTTCATGTGCACTACTGTCACTGATCAGCAGAAAGGGGTGAGGAAGTCACCCAATAAGCTGGAGGTAGTCTGACCTGTTGACACCAAATGACAGGGATGTAAACAGTACAAAGGGGAAAGTTCAAGTGAGGAAGGAAAATGGTAACTGCAATAGATTGAAGCCAGGTAGCCATTGAGGTGGGTGACTTATCACCCTGAATGAGCATCATCACTCCCCCCAATGATATGTTTGTTTTGTTTTGTTTTAGGGTGCAGAAAACAACTGGGGTCATAGGTGTCCAAGTCAAAATTATAGAACTCAAACACAGAGACAAAGGAAATGATTATATGTCAGTCCCAATGGCCAGAATAGGCGACAGATAAGAAAGGCATGTGGAAAAAGGACTAGAAAAAACACCAAACAAAAATGGAAGTCCAAAACTAAAAATTAAATGGCGTTCACCATATTGCTTCAATGGATGCAAAGTAAAATACGGTTGACAGCCTGTACGTCTTTTTGTAAAATGGCTGATGAATCAGATGGCAAATCCAAGCTGGAACATAAATTGGTAAATAAAGGGCATTCCATCAGGAATGGCAGACAGTTAAAATTTGGGCACAATCCATACGAAGTGGTGAGGCAGTGCCACTGTGCAAATGACAATGGATAAAAAGACAATGCCCAATATGCAGCCAAGTTAAAATAATGTCCTCCTGGCAGGAGGGCCAAGAAATTGTTGTCCAAGGTGCTGGGAGAAGCTTAATAAGATGAAGCTTATTCCTGTGAAGGGAGGACCATTGGCAATGCCAAAGGGACACCACCTCCTGACAGATGGCAAGGCAGAGATCACCGGAGGGAATAGAGGTGTTCACAGGCTGATGTATGAGGGCTAGAGCCTTGGCAGCAGCATCAGTAGCCTCATTTCCTGGCAGGCCGACATGACCATGGACCCACAGAAACATTACATTGGCTCCACAAAGAGTGAGCTAATGACAGTTTTCCTGGAACCACTGCACTAATGGATAAGCAGAGTACAGTGCACAGAGACTTTGGAGGGAGCTGAGTGAGTCTGAGGATAGGACACAACTGGGAATGCTGTGTCGCCAGATGTACTCCATGGCCCGATACAAGGCGAAAAGCTAAGTTGTAAATATTGAGGAGTGTGTCAGAAGCTGATATCAAAAGACGCGGGTTCCAATGACAAAGGCACATGCAACCCCATGGTCGGTCTGAGAGACATCAATGTATAGAAATGTACTATCACTACATTCCATGCAAATATCGTAAAACTAAAGGAGATAGACCACGGCTGGAGTAGTATCCTTAGCAAGTGAATGGAGGCCAAGATTAATATCAGCTGCTTCACGAACCCAAGGTGGTGAAGGGTTCAAAACCACTGGGAAATTTGAAGGTAGCGTGAAGTTAAACCGACGTAGCAAGTTGCGAAAGCAGACTCCACAAGGTAACAGAGAAGAGGGACAAGCCCTGTAATGATGATCTAAGGAACCACCAAAGGAGGTATAGGAGGGGTGGCCATGCATGGCAGATGAACAGTATGCATATCTGCTGAGGAGAAAGTCATAGCCATAGGACAGTGGTAGTTCAGCAGCTTGAGCATACTGACTCAACCAGGCTGGTGTAAAAGACACCCGTGGCCAAACGGATGCCATGATGATGGCTAGTGTTGAGACGGCGTAAAAGGGATGGGTGTGCAGATGCATAAATGAAGCACCCATCTCAAAAATGAGATCGACAGGAAGTGCAAAATGGCTAAGCTGGGATGGCTAGAGGACAAATGTAAGGATGTAGAGGCTTATCTCACTAGGGGTAAGATAGATACTGCCTACAGAAAAATTAAAGAGACCTTTGGAGAAAAGAGAACCACTTGTATGAATATCAAGAGCTCAGTTGGAAACCCAGTTCTAAACAAAGAAGGGAGAGCAGAAAGGTAGAAG
This sequence comes from Schistocerca cancellata, assembly GCF_023864275.1. Lineage (NCBI taxonomy): Eukaryota > Metazoa > Arthropoda > Insecta > Orthoptera > Acrididae > Schistocerca > Schistocerca cancellata. The sequence continues at coordinate 10,156,791 of NC_064629.1, read as the reverse complement.
GAGTATATAGAGGGTCTATACAAGGGTGATGTACTAGAGGGCAATGTTATAGAAATGGAAGAGGTTGTAGATTAAGATGAAATGGGAGATATCATACTGCATGAAGAGTTTGATAGAGCACTGAAAGACCTAAGTCGAAACAAGGCCCCCGGAGTACACAACATTCCATTAGAAATACTGACAGCCTTGGGAAAGCCAGTCCTGACAAAACTCTACCATCTGGTGAGCAAAATGTACGAGACAGATGAAATACCCTCAGACTTAAAGAAGAATATAATAATTCCAATCCCAAAGAAAGCAGGCGTTGACAGATGTGAAAATTACCAAACAATCAGTTTAATAAGCCACAGCTGCAAAATACTAACACAAATTCTTTACAGACGAATGGAGAAACTATTAGAAACTGACCTCGGGGAAGATCAGTTTGGATTCCGTAGAAATATTGGAACACGTGAGGCAATACTGACTCTACGACTTATCGTAGAAGCTAGATTAAGGAAAGGCAAACCTACGTTTCTAGCATTTGTAGACTTAGAGAAAGCTTTTGAAAATGTTGACTGTAACACTCTCTTTCAAATTCTAAAGGTGGCAGGGGTAAAATACAGGGAGCGAAAAGCTATTTACAATTTGTACAGAAACCAGATGGCAGTTATAAGAGTCGAGGGACATTAAAGGGAAGCAGTGGTTGGGAAGGGAGTGAGACAGGGTTGTAGCCTGTCCCTGATGTTATTCAATCTGTATATTGAGCAAGCAGTAAAGGAAACAAAAGAAAAAATTTGGAGTAGGTATCAAAATCCAGGGGAAGAAATAAAAACTTTGAGGTTCGCCGATGACATTGTAATTCTGTCAGAGACAGCAAAGGACTTGGAAGAGCAGTTGAACAGAATGTATGGTGTCTTGAAGGAAGGATATAAGATGAACATCAACAAACGCAAAACGAGGATAATGGAATGTAGTCGAATTAAGTCGGGTGATGTTGAGGGTATTAGATTAGGAAATGAGACACTTAAAGTAGTAAAGGAGTTTTGCTATTTGGGGACCAAATAACTCATGATGGTCGATGGTATTGAATAGAATTGGGGAGAAGAGAAGTTTGTGGCACAACTTGACCAGAAGAAGGGATCGGTTGGTAGGACATGTTCTGAGGCATCAAGGGATCACCAATTTAGTATTGGAGGGCAGCTTGGAGGGTAAAAATCGTAGGGGGAGACCAAGAGATGAATACACTAAGCAGATTCAGATGGATGTAGGTTGCAGTAGGTACTGGGAGATGAAGAAGCTTGCACAGGATAGAGTGGCATGGAGAGCTGCATCAAACCAGTCTCAGGACTGAAGACCACAACAACAACAACAACAACAACAACAACCACCAAATTCAATTTCCAAACTGTGATAAATATTCGGTAGGAAAGAAAAGGTCAACTTTGGAATTAAGTAAATGGGACATTGTGGGCACAGTAATAGGAGAGCATTTGTAGGATATGTGAAAAGTAGCAAATATGAACTCTGCACAACAGTAGAACAAATGGATATATCATACTACAGAGGTCTGGAAATTTCATTTTTGTGTACTGGAGGAACTTGATATTTACACTCATTAGATAAAAACCCCAGACAAACTGGTGATTTGACAGTGATTTAACACATAATGAGTATGGAATTTTTCACATTTTCTAGCCTTACTAGTATGTGGTACACAGAGTTCCCTCTAATATCATCTAATGGAACCAAGAAGAAAAAATTTTTTCAAAGCTTCTTAAAATTTATCTAACTTTTCCCTATAATAAAAATAAGGGAAAAAAACCGTCTTTTATATGAGTAATGGTGCTTACTCTAGAGGCCACAGAAGGGCGTGAAACATTTTTATAAAGAAAAACTGTATACACTTTTTCAGCTTCCACCCTTGAGGCAATTGAATAGCTCCCAAGAGTTAGCATTGTCTGCATGCATAGGAAGCCTAATTCCACATCAATACTGGTATAAATATCCCACAGATATAGTCAGTCACCAGTTCGCTCTCTTTGAACAGTTTGCACATTCCACTGTCCAGAGGATGAGGATCCTTTATTGCTTTCAAGCCAAAGATTAGTAAAGTCCTGGGAGAGAAATTCTCATTCTCAACAAATTTGATTCAAGACTTCAAAAATATGTATTTTAATTTTAACTGCTGGGATGTTTCAAAACCTGCCAATTTGTTGCGAAAAAAATGCTAGTGCACCACTGATATTCCATTCACTGCAAGGAACATGTAGCCAGATGAGACAAGGTGCTTTTCATCCTAACAAATCCTCCTTCTGCTTGTCAACCATCAATGAAAACCTCTCATCTGTAGTAGTATGATCTTTAATGAACAAAAATAATGGCTGCACATTTACATATTTACATTTTATCTTAGGAAGCAAATTCAGCTGTCACAAAACATATTCTTCAATCCTGCCTACCTCAACATTGTTGAAATTGCTAAGAAACTGCTTACTAAATAAAGGACTGTGTGTCATTGCCATGAGAGCTGTCAAAGTAGGATCTGATTGATCACAAGATTGATCATTATATTCTGTTTCATGTATCAGAGACCCATCTTAATATTACTGGAAGTAATTCCCAAAGGGTGAAAATAGCCAAACAGTTACATCACACAACCCAATATATGATACATTTACTGAAGAACATGAAGTTGGTTTTATTTAATTACTAATCAACATGTGTAACACACACAAGATACCCAAAGACCAGGAGACTAATATCTAATATGAAATGTGGCACCCGTAGGATTGTGTAGTGCCACAAAGCTCCAGAATCAGTCAAAATTAAGTAGTTCTTTGTGTAGGAAGTGTAATAAACGAGTAGGAAAAGGAATTCAGTGCAAAGTGAGTAACTTCTGGCTGCATGAGAAATGTACCAAAGGGTGTTTAAATTTCGTAAGTGAGGATACACAGTGGAGATGCTCTGAGTGTTTAAGTGATGAACAACTGCAATTGACTTCTGCCGCAAGTACTAAACACAAAATTATTTGTATCCTGCAAAATGATATAAACGCATTAAAAGCAGAATTGTTGCTACAGGAAGAAAATAGTGCGCTGAAAAAGACAAAAGATTGTTGGAAGAAAATAAGACCAAATTCTTCCACCTGCAGAGTGATACATATGATCAAAACAACTCAATCACCATTAGAGTAGAAAATGCTTTAGATACAAAAAACAAAAACAACTGTAAGTGAACAAGTGATATAAACCCCAAAACTCTAACAAAACTTCCTCTGAGTAATGCAAATGAAAATTAGTTTTTAATAATAAATGACTCCATGTTAAAAAACATCATAGTTCCAAAACTCTAAAAAAGACTTCGCCCTGGAATCAGGACGAAGCAGTTACAAAAACATTTCAGCAATATCCTAAAATCAGCAACAATCCCTACTAATATACATGATAGAAATCCCAAAGGTGTATTTATTCACGCTGGAATGAACTGTCCACGAAGCAGCAGTGAAGAAGAAATCATCAACAGCACAAAAAACTTTGTAAGAACTGCCAGAAACGTCTACAACACCTCCAGAACTATAATCACTGGAATTGTGTACAGAAGGTCAGTAAGTGGCACATGCATGCAAACAAATGCACACACGTGCATACAATGAAAATATTAAAAAGGAATGTAATAAACTGTGTGTCATATTCATAGATCCAAACAAATTTCTTAATGGCAAGTGTCTTGGTAAAGATGGATTGCATCTTAACAGACTGGGCTCTAGAATATTTATTGAGATGTTCATAAATGTTTGTCAGATTATAATGAACAAGGGAAACCTATAAGCAGTAATAGGGGTGAAAATACATACTTGAAATTATAGTCCAGAGAAATGTTAAATGCCCATTGTAAAACATCTCCATGGAAAAAAATTCAAAAAATACCAGAAATGAAGTATCAGATGAAATGCAGAACTTCCCCTCACAGCTCGTAACTGTTGGGATACAAAATAGAAACTCAGAAGTAAAACACAAATTGGTTCTTTTTCACCAAAATGTGCAATCACTAGCTAGTAAAACAAGTGAAATCCAAATCCTATAAGAAAATGAATTAAAAAGTATCTCATTATTGTGTCTCGCAGAACATTGGCTTGATGAGGATGAGTTACATACAGGGTGAGTCACCTAATGTTACTGCTGGATATATTTTGTAAACCACATCAAATACTGACGAATCTATTCCACAGACCAAACATGAGGAGAGGGGCTAGTGTAATTGGTTAATACAAACCATAAAAAAATTGCACGAAAGGATGTTTTTTAACACAAACCTACGTTTTTTAAATGGAACCCCGTTAGTTTTGTTAGCACATCTGAACATATAAACAAATACATAATCAGTGCCGTTTGTTGCATTGTAAAATGTTAATTACATCCAGAGATATTGTAACCTAAAGTTGACACTTGAGTACTACTCCTCCGCTGTTCGATTGTGTGTATCAGAGAGCACCGAATTACATAGGGATCCAAAGGGAACGGTGATGGACCTTAGGTACAGAAGAGACTGGAACAGCACATTACGTCCACATGCTAACACCTTTTTACTGGTCTTTTTCACTGACGCACATGTACATTAACATGAGGGGTGAGGTACACGTACACACGTGGTTCCCGTTTTCAATTACGGAGCGGAATAGAGTGTGTCCCACTGGAAACACGTCGACGTATGTGGTATCAGCATGATGGTGCACCTGCACATTCCGCAATTAACACTAGGCTGACCCTTGACAGGATGTTGAACAGGCGTTTCATAGGACGTGGAGGAAGCATAAATTGGCCAGCCAGTTCTCCTGATCTTACACCTCTGGACTTCTTTCTGTGGGGTACGTTAAAGGAGAATGTGTACCGGGATGTGCCTACAACCCCAGAGGATATGAAACAACGTATTGTGGCAGCCTGCAGTGACATTACACCAGATGTACTGTGGCGTGTACGACATTCATTACACCAGAGATTGCAATTGTGTGCAGCAAACGATGGCCACCACATTGAACATCTATTGGCCTGACATGTCGGGACACACTCTATTCCACTCCGTAATTGAAAACGGAAATCACGTGTGTACGTGTACCTCACCCCTCATGGTAATGTACATGTGCGTCAGTGAAAAAGACCAATAAAGAGGTGTTAGCATGTGGACATAACGTGCTGTTCCAGTCTCTTCTGTACCTAAGGTCCATCACCATTCTGTTTGGACCCCTATGTAATTCGGTGCTCTCCGATACACATGATCCAACAGCAGAGGAGTGGTACTCAAGTGTCAACTTTAAGTTACAATATCTCCGGATGTAATTAACATTTTACAATGCAACAAATGGCACTGATTACGTATTTGTTTATATGTTCAGATGTGCTAACAAAACTAACGGGGTTCCAATTTTAAAAAAACGTAGGTTTGTGTTAAAAAACATACTTCCGTGCATTTTTTTATGGTTTGTATTAACCAATTACACTAGCCCCTCTCCTCACGTTCGGTCTGTGGAATCGATTTGTCAGTATTTGATGTGGTTTACAAAATATATCCAGCGGTAATGTTAGGTGACTCACCCTGTATTGTGTCCCTACCTAACTTTGTGCTAGGTGGTTATTTCTGTAGAAAAATTCTTAAACATGGTGGCAGTGCTATATTCATAAGAAATAATATAAACTTTGTAAATATAAAATTTCCTGTTGAAGTAGTGAAGGAAAAAGGTGTAGAGCTATCAGGAGTTGAGATAGTAGACATTAAACTAGCTGTTTGTTCATACAGAGTTCCAACTGGTGACATACTCTCCTAAACAGTATGGAATATTCAGGTAATGGACTAACACAAAGAAACAGAAGAGTTATTCTATGTGGTGAATTTAATATTGACTTTGCAAGGAACACCAAAGAAAAGAATGAATCACTGAATCTCTTGCAAACTTTTAACATGGAATCCACCATAGAAACAGCAACTCTTCTCACAAAGACTTCACGTACCACAACTGATCAAGCATTTGTAAATGTAGAAATGAAGTATACAATAGAATCACTAAACACAGACTTTGGGGATCACACACTTCAAAAACTCTGAGTGGGGAAACAGAGCTACAGATTAAAGCCTGCTTAACAATCACCAGTAGAAACCACAGTAATGAAAATATAAATCATTTTCGCCATTACTTGGGCAAAGAAAGCTGGGAAGAGATTTACAACTGCAAACAAACATATGGAAAATATAATAACTTTATTAATAATTTTTCCTGCTATTTTGAATTGTGCTTCCCTCCAACCCACAGGAAAACTCGCACAAGAAAAACAAAAAATAAATGGTTTACTCCTGGGATTTTAGTATCTTCAAACAAAAACAGATTACTGCACAGATTGTCCAAACAACTCAGCACCAGAATTTGACTTATTACAAAGCCTATAAAAAGATATTCAAAAATGTTGTCAAAAAGCAAGAACAATGGCAAATGACACATACATAAAAATTCCACCAATAAGACGAAAGCCATATGAAATATTGTTAGGAAAGAAACTGCAGCAGATCAGATAGACTTTCATAACATTAACTGCCAAATGAAGAACTCAGCTGTGATAACTGAACCTACAACAATTGCAAATAAATTTAATTTCTACTTTACACAGGTAGCTGAATATCTTATAAATCAAACTTTACAGTGCACTGCAGATGTACTATAAACAACAAATCTATTTTTCCTACACCCCACCAATGAAAAGGAAATACTTAATATAATCAAAGAACTTAAGCCCAAATTCCCTTTTGGTACTGACAATATCCCTGACTACAGCTTGAAGAAATGTGCTCCCTTGATAGCCAGGCCACTTAACATCTGTAACTGGTCTCTGTCAGAAGGGATGTTTCCAGAAAAATTGGAGATAGCGAAAGAAAATCCCTGTTCAAGAAAAGGATAAAAACAGAAGTATCAAACTACAGGCCAATCTCACTTACGTTGTTTTTCCAAAATAATTGAAAAAATCTATCCAAAAGACTTAGTTTCATAGAAAAAATAATTGTTTCTCAAATTCTCAACATGAATTCCGAAAATCTAAATCTACTGAGACAGCTATCTTTACATTCCTAAGTGAAGCCTTAAATGCAATAGACAATAAAGAACACATCTCAGACATATTTCTAGACCTCTCTAAAGCATTCGATGTCATCAGTCACAACATCTTGCTTCAGAAACTTTAATCTGTAGGTATTAGGGCCCCACCTATGAATGGATAAAATTGTATCTCCAAAACCGAGAGCAATTAGTTGAGCTTACTATCCAAGAAGGGAACAAGATAAAGTCCTACTGCTCAGAGAAGCAGAGCATCAAGTATGGTGTACCACACTGCTCCATTCTAGGACCAGTTCTGTTTCTACTCATTATAAATGACTTTTAACTGACTAGCCCATGCCATAATTACATAAAATTTGCAGATGACAAAAATGTGAAGGTAAAAGGAAGGACCAAAGAAGAATTACTACATGAGATTGAAAATTGTACCACCCACATTACAGACTGGTTTTCTGGAAAAAACTTAGTAATAAACACAGAAGAAACAGTTACAATGCATATACACACAGTGCAAAATAAATGTCCACTAGCACCATACAGAGTTGTTTACTAGAACCCTTGAAAATGTAAGCTCTACAAAATTCCAAGAAGATCTAAGATGGGTCCAACATACAAAATACATTAGAAATAAATTAAATACCATTTGATATACTATCAAAATTCTTTCTGATTGCACATCAAAAGAGACTAACAGATGTATACTTTGCCCAGGCAGAATCCTTACTGCGTTACGGCATAATCTTCTGGGAAAACGCATAGCCAAGGTCATCCAGGAATTACCAGTCACCACCTCATTTGTGGTGCAAGAAAAATTAATCTTACAACCTACAAAAGTGAGAGGACCGGTTAAGAGTTCTTGTTGAGCAACATCATTAGGTGTAAAATCAAAACTGCTAACAGTCTTGTAAACTGGCATTCTTGAACGACGTGTATATCTTCTCCTCCTGTACGGCATGGCTGTGTGCTGCGTGCGGCTGCCTCGAGTCGAATGAGCACGCTGTTGCCTCACGAGCAAGATATACAGGCCCCTGATGTCAGAGCGATAAGCGTATCAGGGCGTGACAGGAAGTCGCGCTGCTCTCTAGAGCAATGGCGGCACCAGAAACGGAGCAATTCTGCGGATCGCGCTTAGTTAGAACTCTAGTGCGATCATCCGCGACCTAGCGGCGGCCAAGCAAAACTCTTTCAAGGTCAACCGCCAAGATGGCGGCGCACACAGCCATGATGAAACTCACGCAAAAAAAATGAGGAAAGCTGAGCTCCAAATTGCAATAAATGAATAACTTATAGAACAGTAACTGACAACTGTCATGTCTGGTGAATATCAACAGTGGTGCAACTTACGACTTTGCTGAAGTTACATATTTCACAGTGTCTGCAGTACAGTACTGATTAATGATGGTCACTGCCATAGTGATTTTTTGTTCAAATAGTGGGTTTAAACTGTTCTACAGTTTAGAAGTCCTCTCTGTTGTGCATGGAATCTGGTGCACATGGATGCAGCATTTCTTAATGATAGTTAATTGTTCTTCACAGCACCTGCTGCCTGAGTGGTTTATTCATTGCTGTCTCATTCTAGTTCACTGATGTACCTGGCCTGTATATTTGTAGGCACCATGACAACTACTGTTACATCATCAGGAGAACAAAGACGGAAGTTGAGCTGTCATTAAGATTATCTATATTAACCACTCATACATGTATTGCCATTAATAATGAAGTAGAGTTTCTTCTTGTAAATGAAGAGTCAGTATGCAATTGGTCTTTGAGGAATGTTTTGGATCATTCAGTAGATAATTTAGTCCCGAGATAATATTTCAGTTACCCGCGAAAACAAATTGCACAGGTTGTGGGGTCAGGAAACAGAGCGGGACACGATGAGAATGAAGAGGACACGAATAAGATATGTAGAAAGGATTTTATTGGATGAAGTAAGTTGACAGCATGCAGGGCAACAGAAGGAGTAAATATTGTAATGGCTCAAAGTCCTGGGCTGGTGAAAGTTGTTAGCACCCTAGAAGGACAAGGAGGGTGGGGGTTAATTACATGCTACCAAATCAAACTTTTTACTACTAGTAAAACTCACCCTTAGTTGATCAGTTGTTGTGCTGCCCTCACTCTCCCGCTGCTCTACAATAGGTGTGATGCCTTTTTGTTTAGGGCCTGATTAACAGAAAAAAGAAATTCAGTCACTAAACCACTTGATCTACAAATGTGAAACAACCAAAAGAGAAACTAAGATTTTTTCAACATAAAATGATTAAGAACAAAATCAATTATTCCAGTCTTTTGGAGCCCCTGATGATTGGAGTATGACCGACTTATCTGCTCATTTATGTACAAGAATCAAACTTACTAACCAAGTTACAGAAAGTGAGAACTTACTCTAGTTGCAGGTTGCCTATCTAACGGCTTTCAGTGGCAAGAATACTTTACTGTTTATATCTCACATACTTATTGACCACATTTTATAATTTAAAATCTTATACTAACCTGCTGCTTAAAACATATTATTATATTACAGGTTTAACACACTGTGGCAAGCATTACAGTTACGAACTGTGTATATGTCTGCACAGTGTAACTTGCTGCAGGCATATACCCAGATTATATTCACCCAGTATTTGATGATGAGTGCACTTAGTGACTCACAAAAACTTCACCCTTAATTTCATGAATTTTCCTCACAGGTACCTCATACAAAACAATAAGAAAAATGTTTATCACTTAATACATTTTTGCTGTTCCCACAGTAAAATTGCCACATCAAACCCATTCAATTTAAGGCTCCTTCTTTTAGTTACTGACAGATACACGTAGCCAGGAGGATAAGTGACAGATGTGGCAAGATATTTCTCTCTCCTTTTTTTGTTATGGTTTCAGGGCACAAAACTGCTACAGTCATTAGCATCCAGTCTGTGGCCCCAAAAAGAGCTTCAAATGACCATCATCATCTCAGTGACACAGATAAACTCGAGGATGACTTTGGCTGAGCACGTGTAATCTGCTAAAATGGAAGATATATCAGGCAACAGCTGTAAACGGGCATTTAGTGGAGTAAAATAGGGGCACTGAAGTAAAAGGTGTCTCACTGTCCACAGTTGACAGCAGTGGGCACAAAGCAGTGGAGGATCGCCACTAAAAGATGTCGATGGCTAAGAAGACAGTGCCCTATCTGGAGTCTAGTTAAAATTACCTCCTCCAGATGACGAGTTCAGGAGGAAGAGGTCGAAGCACAGGGAAGAGCTTTCATGTCCCACAATATATTATTGGGAAGTGTAGGCCAATGTGCATGCCATAAAAGAGCAACGCGATGACATAAAACACATTGTAGATCAGCAAAGGGAACCATGCGAACAGCAGGCTGAAGAAGGGAGACTGCAGCCTTGGCTGCTGTATTGGTCACCTCATTTCCATGGATACCATCATCTCCTGGGATCCAGAGGAATGACACAGAGATGCCCTGCAAGTGGAGGCAGTCCTGAATCCAGTGGACCAGCGTGTGGACAGGGTAAAGAGCTTGGAGCCTGAGGAGAGAGCTGAGCGAATCTGAGCATATAACATACTGTATCTGCTGATGGATACGGATGTACTGGACAGCCTGGAGAACAGCTTAAAGCTCTGCAGTAAAAACCAAACACTGGTTGGGAAGCTGAAATCTATTAGTGGTGCCGCCAACAATATAGACACTCCCAACACCAAACGATGTTTTTGAGCCGTCAATGTAAATAAATGTGGCATGCTTCATTGTGCGCTTAAAGCAGCAAATGTCCGATGATAAACAAGAGAAGGGGTACCATCCTTGGGAGGCTGACAGATCAGAGAGCAGGCAGATCCGGGGGTGGAGCCAAGGTGGTGCTGTACCCCCAGTTGTCAAGAAAATTTTAGGAATGTGGAAGGAAAGAGAATGTAGCAGTTGACAGAAGTGGACTCCCAGTGATAGTAGAGAGGAGGGGTGCCCTGCATACCCTAAATCAAAGGAGGTGTCAAAAAAAAATGGTCATGGGCTGGATTAGCACAAATGGAAGGCAGATGGCTAGCATAACAATTCAGAAGGACAGATTGCCAATTGGACAGAGGAGGTTCAGCAGTCTCAGCATAAAGGCTTTCCACAGGGCTGTTGTAAAAAGCTCCAGACACCAAACGTAATCCTCAGTGGTGGATAGAGTTGGAATGCCGAAGAATAGATGGCCAAGCACAGGAGTAAACTACGCTTCCGTACTCCAATTTTGAGTGCACTAAGGTGCGACAGAGGCGGAGAAGAACCACTAGCTCTGCTTCCCAGGAGGTACCATTCAGGACACGGAGGGTGTTGAGAGATCGCAGACAGCGAGCCGAAAGTTAGGGAATGTGGGAGGACCAGCAGTTTCCTGTCAAGCATAAGACCCAAGAATTTAGCTACATCCACAAATGGCAGGTTGATGGGGCCTAGATGTAAGGATTGCGGAAGAGACTCCGTACAACGCCAAAAATTGACACAAACGGTCTTACTGGGAGAAAAGCAGAAGCTCATTTTGATGCTCCAAGAGTGGAGGCAATTGAGACATCCTTGAAGACGTTGTTCAAGAAGGCTGGTCCGTTGAGAGCTGTAGTAGATCACAAAATCGTCCACAAATTGGATTTATGGCAATGTCAAACAGTACAACACTTAGCACATAGCCCTGGGGTACCCCATTCTCTTGGGAGAAAGTACGGGAGAAAGAACTGTTCACCCACACTTTAAATGTGAGCTCTGCAATAAATTCATGAAGAAAAAGGGGCAGCCGACCTCAAAAGCCCCCAAGGGAACTGTGTGCGGAGGATGCCTGTCCTCCAACAGGCACCGTATGCTCTCTCCAGATCAAACAATATTGCTAGTGTTTGGCGTTTCCTGAGAAAATTCTTCATGATATAAGTGGAGAGAGCAACAAGATGGTCAAACGCAGAACGATGCTTTCAGAAACCACATTAGGCAGGTGTTAAAAGGCTTCGGGACTCCTGCCACCAGGCTAAACTGCAATGCACCATACGCTCCAAAACCTAACATGCATTATTCATGAGAGAAATGAGGCAATAGCGTGAGGGGAGACGTTAGTCCTTTCCAGGTTTCAGAACAGGTATGACGATAGCTTCCCGCCATCTTCTGAGGAAAGTACTGTCAGTCAAAATTCGATTATAAAGTCAAATGGGGTAGGGCAGACTACAGTATGATAAATGCAGCAACATTTGGATGTGGATACCATCTCGTCCTGGGGCAGAAGAGTGAGAAGAAGGGAGTGCATGTTGGAGTTCCCACATGGAGGAAAAAGTACTATAGCTTTCACGATTTTGAGAGGAGAAAGCAAGAGGTCGCACTTCCACTGCACATTTCTTCGCGAGAAAATTTGGCAGGTAATTTGAAGAGCTCAAAATCTCAGCAATGAGTTGACCCAGTGAGTTAGAAATTGCGATGGGGTCCACTAAGTATCATGCGCGACAGTGAGCCCAGAGACCGAAGAGGCACTAGGCACGCCAGATAACCGTCGAATCCGACTCCAGACTTCCGAGGAGGGATGGAAGGTGTTAAATGAGCTAGGAAAGAAGTCCCAGCTTACTTTCTTGCTATCACAGATGACATGATGGCATCATGCAAGGAGCTGCTTATTGCAGATACAGTTGGCGAAGAGCACGTCACCACTCACGTATTGCGTCATGGCATGCCTCGTTCCACCAAGGAACTGGAGGGCGCCAGGACAAATCGGAAGTGTGAGGTATTTAACATTCTGCAGCTGTAAGAATAGCTTCTGTAATATGAGTGACCTCATTGTCAACACAAGGAAAGGGATGGTCATCGAATGTCACTAGAGATGAAAAAAGTGTCCAATCAGCTTGGGCAAACTTACAGCATCTCTGGCGCATATATGGCAGTTGTGGCTGCCATCTAAGGACGTAAGGAAAATGTGTCACTCATGTGTGTAACAGCAAGAGTGAACCATTCAATGCACTGAGCTAGCAGAACAGTACCGACTGAAAGGTCCAAATGAGAGAAATTTGTTGTGGAGGCAGACAAAAATGTAGGCGCCCCAGTGTTGAGGCAAACAAGAAGTAGTCTATCAATAGTGAGCCACATGGACAAGGACGCGGAGATGCCCAGAGCAGATGGTGGGCATTGAAGTCCCCAACCAGCAAACAGGGAGGCGGAAGCTGTCCAAGAGGATGAAGGAGATGATCTCATGCCATTGTTATGGTTGATGGAATGCATACAGTACAAAGAGAGAAGGTGTATTCAGAAAGGGAAAGACAGACAGCAGCAGCTTGGAAGGAAGTGTTTAAGGGAACTGGGTGATAATGGACAGTATCATGGAGAAGAATCATGAGTCCTCCATGTGCTGGAGGGCCATCAACAGAGGGCAGATCAAATTGGACTGACTGAAAATGAGGGAAAACAAAGCTATCATGGGGATGCAGCTTTGTTTCCTGAAGACAGAAGATGACCGGCAAGTAGGATCGTAAGAGGATCGACAATGATCCCGATTGGCTCAAATGCCACGGATATTCCAATGGATAATAGACATAGGGTGCACAGAAAAGTGAAGAATCTGACAGAGGTTGCCCTCAACTCAACGATTGCTCAGAGCCGGTGGCTGACAGTGTGGAATGCCATTCAGCCGAAGGCAGAAGATCCTGATCCATAGGTTGTTCAGGTGCAGCTCCTGCCACCAGCGATCGGCCGGTTGATCGGCTGTCAGCAGTACGCCTTGGTGACACAGAAGATGGCCGAGGGCAGTTACCGCCAGATGGTGCTGTAGATGAGACACGCCATGGCGGAGAGGGGGATTATGGGAAATGGGGGATTATGGGGGAGAGGAAGGTATGGAGCCCAGAAAGGAAAGAGATCTGCACTAGTTCGGTGTGTCGTGCTCACCATGGACGTATCCACAAGAGAGTTGTGGACCCTTGGGGGGAGGGGGGGGGGGGAGATATTTCTCTGCTGGCTCCTTCGTAGAGAGGGGAGACAGGAGCAGAAACTTATGAGTACAGAAACAGGAGAGAGTAGGAGACATAATAGGAATGTGGTGGAGGTGTGTTGTTTAGCATCTGACTGGTGCCTTACAACCCATCCTCATGCCACACAGAGTGTTGTTGGTTGCTGCAACTAAGTGTGCTGACGAAAGCTGGCACCAGCACACCTGCCTGGTGTGAGGTTGTGAGAATATTTATAGAGGCCAACAACAGACTCTCAAGAAATGTGCTGCCAATGCACATACTGAGCTGTGGCCAGCTCACATTGATGCCATTTGTTTGGCATTTTGTTACTATTCAGTGGCATCATTTCTCCCTGAGTTACTACCATAATGAGTTGCTGACTTGCCTCTGTCAGTGGCAGCAGCAGCGCTCATCGATGCTAGTACTGCTGTACCATCTTTGGTGTGACCACTATTTTTCCATGTGTGTGTCGGGGGGGGGGGGGGGGGGGGGGGGGGGGCAACCTGTCAGTTTGAGACAGAGCAGTGAGGAAGTCTCTGCAGTGCGAGGTCAGGCCAGGCTCGCTGGCGGTATGCACGTGCGGGTTCAGATTGTGAGGCACTAACTGTGAGAACAACAAAGTTCATTGCCCACTAATCATGAACACTGAATATGAGTGATCAGTTAACCTGTAATGAAACCTCAACTGATGAGACATCTCTTCGTTCATTGCTCATTGTTGCTTCCTGAGCCATTCCAGCTAGCAGCAAAGTATGGTGTGTTGGAGTTGGCTAAATTTTGCAGCCATCTTCCTACATGGTCTCTAATTGTTAAACTGTTTGTTACTTATCAGTGAAGCACACCAGTATTTTCTGCCTTGTGGCCAGTAATGCCCCAGTTACCTGCCCTGGTCTTTAGTGTAGTTTTCTGGCAGTGTTTTTGTTCCTTGCCATGTTGATTCTGTCTGGCATGGCATGTTGTTGCACAGCCTTTTAGTTATTTGTTCATATTTTTTCTTATGAGTGGTTATTATGCCTTGGCTGTTTTTAGACGCCAATTTTGAAGATGTAGTGTGGGTGATATCTTTGTCCTCAGCTGATATTTCCCATTGTCATACTGTTCGTTGGGCAGAGGGAAATTTATTAGGTTGCTGGTCGATCCTTCAGCCGTCCCTGGGTTGGGCTGCCATCCAATTATTTAATCTTACTCTTGGCTGCCTGCCTCACCTCACCTTACGTTAGAGCTACTTTCTCAGGCTGACCCTTGGAACACTTCTGAGCACTACTGCTCTCTTGGTTATAGATTGTGATTTTCAGTTTAGTATGATGTACTGTGCAAGGCCTTCAGCCTTCTATTAATTAATTTAGTTTGTTTTAATTTTAAAATAAGGCCTTCAGCCAACTTAAATCAAAATTTTAAGTTTGATTTGTTTAACAACTAAAATCTTGAAAGTTTGTTAGATGTGAAATTCTTGTTATCCAGGCACTAAGTCCTGAGTTGTTAAATGTCCAGTGTGTGGCCATCAGCCTAACTTTTATGTTAAATATTTGTAAGAAAAGGCCTTCAGCCATCTTAAATTAAAATTTTGAAAATTTATTTATTAAATCTATTTTTTTTTTTTTAAATTTGCTATATCTGAAATTCTTGTTATCCAGGAACTAAGCCCTGAGTTGTTCAATGTCTTGTGTGTAGCCTTCAGCCAAGCATTTATGTGAAATAATTTTTTTTAAGTAAGGCCTTCAGCCGCATTTATTCTTGAAAGTAATTTTTATAACTTGTTTTCAGGCCTTCGACCGTTCTTATTTTTGGTGTGGTTCTGGGTCTTCAGCCCAGGAGGTATTGCAAGTTTTGTGAACTAGGCCCTCAGCCATATCTTTTTAATTTGATCCTTTTAAGGCAATGTGTAATTAGTTGGTTCTTAGGATAATGTTTGTGTGTTTAGTGCAACTAACAGTAACTGATTACAGCCCCTCCACAACCATTACCTGATTTGCTCTATTCTGCAAAACCAGTTTTTAGATCACCACCTCGGTCTGCGAAACCAGATTTTAACTGGTAGCAGAGCTTGCTTACGATAGTGATACTGCAATTCCAGTTACTGTTAGTTTGAATTTTATTTCTGTTACTGTTGCACCATATTGTTTTGGTTGTTGATCATTTCATCTGACTTATTTTGATGGTGGTCAGGCAGTGCCCAGGAATTGACCTGTTTGGAAACAGCCACCTCGTTTACGAGTTGGCGATAAGGCGTCAGCCTACTGAGGGCAGTGTTCCAGACTTAGTGGCCTGCTTGCGTGTTACCATTCTTCACCTGGTTGACGTCACAGCACAGATGCTGGGTGAAACAGAAGTAGCCTTGGAATATTTGTTCAAGGCTGTTAGGGGCCTTGAGGACACCATTTGTGTTTTGGAAGGCACTCAACCTAGTGACAGTCAATTGGACAGGATGCAGGCACAGTTAGTGCATTTAACCAATTGGATAGCAGATTTAGGCAGGTTAGGTTTGGAGGATCATCATAAAAAATTAAATGTCGAATTGGGGTCTTTGGTTAATGCATAGCAGTGTAAGCTTACACGTTTAGAATCGGATGGGAAGAGGACTGAAAAGCGGGACTTGCTATATCGAGGGGGAACCGGGAGCCAGCCCAGGAGTGGTGGTGTTATATCTTCTGAAAAGTTATATGCAGCATTTGCCAAATTGCCTAATCCTCTGGTGTATTTCTTTCGACATATTACTGAATTAGTTGTAGATCAACTTGACAGCAAGTCAAAAACTTATTACGGTTGTCGGTTCATCTTTAACAACGTGTTTCTGCCTTTCACATTCCACACCAAGTAGTTTTGTCACTATTGTTCTCATTAGCTAGAGATGAGTTGCAGAACATCCTATCCTGAACCATGGCAGAAGGGGTTTCCTTATAGCAATTGAGGGAGCTTTTCATTAACCAGCGATTGGCCACTGGAGTTCGGAAACAGCTCAAGTGTTGTTACATTTGGAGGATGCAGCAGGATAAAGAGGAGTTACATCAGTATGTCCACAGACTAAAGATGGCCTGCTTGGCCTTATTGATTGATTTGCCAGAATGGGTGTCGGTGTCTATTGTTCTTAGCAAAATGTGAGCAGTGGGTAAGTTGCAATTTTGTTTTTTGTGATCATCCTCCAACCTGGGAAGAGCTCAGTGCTGCTGTTGTACCAATATCTGTGTTGCCGCTTACAAATTATGTATGTCATGAAGTTAACGGCCAGGCCACAGGCGTTGTCGAGGGAAATTCCAAATTGCCTACATCAGCTGAGGCCATTAAAAGGGAACCCCAGCATTGTTTCAGGTGCAGTAACACAGCTCATTTGGTGTGCTCTTGTGTTCAACCTCGCACGCCAAGAGCCAATAAATGATGCCAGTCTGCGCAGTGACCTTGGTATCTAGACTTTAAACCTTCGTGTAACCATGTTATCACTCCCCAATCACTGCCCTTGCCTTCAATTTGTTCTCGAGCAGGTGGGGAACTGATTTGTGCTGTTTTTGATTCTGGTAGCTCCCTTTCACTATTGATCTTTGAATGGTTTCTCAAATTTGATTATCTTACAAAACTTCGGTCGGTCCCTTCTCCGGAGCAGAGATGTCGAAAGGCCAATGGCCAGGTGTTGCCTCTGCATGGTTTGGTCTGGGCAAGTATATCAGTTGTTGATTTCTCCTGGCCCTTGTCATTAGCCTTGGTCAAGAAGCTGCCAGTTGATTTGGTTTTGGTGTGCGATTTCATCAATAAAACTGGGTTAGTCTGACTATTCTGGGCACACTTCTTTCTTAAGTTCTTCTTAAGTTCACTCCTGTGGAGAACGTTGGTGTCTATAAGTGTGCTAAATGTACTGTGCATCCAAATGCCAGCATCCTGGCTGTTGAGGCTGTGCCTAATGAGTTCGATCTCACCCATCTCTCCCCATATCAGGTATGTCAGTTACAGGATTTGCTACAGAGGTTCCCTGAACTTCTTTCTGGTAGGTTGAGCGTAACTAATGTTCTTAATCATCATATCCATCTATCTGACAGTATTCCTGTTAAGCAGTCCCTGCATTAGAAAGAGATTTTCACTCTGCAGCAGAGTGTGTGCTGATATGAAACTTCCTGGCAGTTTTAATCTGCCAGGAAGTTTCATATCAACACACACTCCACTGCAGAGTGAAAATCTCATTCTGGAAACATCCCCCAGGCTGTGGCTAAGCCATGTCTCTACAATATCCTTTCTTTCAGGAGTGCTAGTTCTGCAAGGTTCGCAGGAGAGCTTCTGTAAAGTTTGGAAGGTAGGAGATGAGGTACTGGCAGAAGTAAAGCTGTGAGGACGGGGCGTGAGTCGTGCTTGGGTTTGCCCGCGAAAGGCAAAGGTCCCAAGTTCGAGTCTCGGTCCGGCACACAGTTTTAATCTGCCAGGAAGTTTCAGTCCCTGCATTGCCTCTCACCACCTAAGGTGAAGATACTGAGAGCTAAAATATTCAAAATACTTGAGCAAGGGGGTTATTAGGCCTTCAACATCTGCCCATGATTCCTCCATATTCCTTGTCCTTAAGGATCAGGGGTGGGATTTTAGGCTTGTTGTTGACTACCAGCACCTGAACACCAAGCTTGTCCTTGAATCTGTTCCTCTACCTGATCTTCATAACTCATTTACTACCATCCTTGATTTGAACCAAGCCTATTATCAGATTTCCTTAGCTGAAGAATGTAAACATGTTACAGCATTTTGTACTGATTGGAATCAGATTGAGTTTAACAGGGTTTCCTTTGATTTGGCTACTAGTACAGCTGTTCTTACTCGTTTGCTGGATAGTATCCTTCGAGACTTGAAATTAGTCTGTGTGTATAATTATTTGGACGACTCAGTCATTTATAGCCATTTGTTTCAGGACAATTTGGATCATATCCAGATAGTATTTTTGAGGTTGCAGAGATCCAGGTTAACTGTTGCAGCCAGTAAATTGATGTTAGCCAGGCAGCAGGTGTCCTCCTTAGGCCACCAAGCATAAAGTCAAGAGGATTTGCATCAACCATGGAATTGCTAGGTTCACAGGCATGGCGAATTATTTTAGGCATTTTGTCCCTAATTTTGCTCAGTTGGCGGCTCCCTTAAATGAATTGCACAGCAAAGGAGTGTGTTTTGAATGGGGACCTGCCCAAGATGCTGCACTTGAGCACATTAAGGCAGCTATAGCCAACCCTCCCATTCTCTGAGTACTGGACTTTAATAAAAAGGTTTATTGTCCATAAAAGGTTTATTGCAGCTAGTGCAGGTATTTCAGCTGTCCTCCTCCAGGAGTTTGAAGGTCAGATGCAGCCATTGGTGTATGCGTCTTGTTGGTTAACCAGAGCCGAACTTAAATATTCCATCTATGAGTGCAAGGCATTGGCCGTTTTGTTCATGCTGGAGAAATACAGCTTTTACCTTGAGCATCAGGTATTTCAGCTAGAAATGGACAAGCATTAAGCTGGGTGTTGGCCAGGCCACTTAAAGTTGTCCATATCGCCTGGTGGGCAGTATGCATTTCTGAATTTCAATTTGAAGTTAAACATGTAAAAGGCACTGTAAATGTCCTTGCAGATGTCCTCAGCCTGATGTTCACTGAATCTACACCTAGGAAGGGCACTCGGGAAAAACAGTGAGGCAGGAATCTCACCAAACATGATACAACTGGGATTCTTATTTGATGATGTTGCTCAGCATTAGGATCAGGACCCTCTATGGTTATCCGTTAAGCAAAGCCTGTTGGATGGGAAACTGTTGGATGAGTGCATTATTAAGAAGGGAATTTCGTGTAAAAGGGTGGGACATGCTAAGCAATTCAAGATCTGTTTGCCAGTAGCTCTGGTGTGCCCAGTTTTCATTATTTTCATGTTTCGTTGGTTAGGAACTTATAAGACCTTGCAAAAAAATTAAGGACCATTTGACTTGGCCCTCCATGGACCGTGATGTGAGAGGAATGGTTTCTTTATGTCAGTTGTGTCATGTAGCCAAAACTAAGAATGCCCTTCAACAGGATATGTTGAGTTCTGAGCAAAAATCCTGTCCTATGCACAAACTCTAAATGAATTATGTAGGGCCCTTACCTCTCACTAACAGATGTCATTCGTACATATTTGTTGTTATTAATGCATTTCTGAGATTTACTTGGACCTCCCGAGCCAGGACATGACTGCTACCACAACTATTTTGCATTTAATTAATGTTTTCAATGTTTTTGGACCTCAGCTGATATTTGCTATTATCATACCATTGGTCGGGCAGAAGGGTATAGATTAGGTTGTCGGTTGGTCCTTCAGCCGTCCCTGTGTCGGGCTGCCATCTGATTATTTAACCTTACTCTTGGCTGCCTGTCCTACCTCACCTTGCATTAGAGCTACCTTCTCAGGCCGACCCTTGGAACAATTCTGAGCACCACTGTTCTCTTGGTTTCAGACTGATTTTTATTTTACTCTGGTGTACTGTGTGAGGCCTCCAGCCTTCTATCAATTTAGTTTGTCTTAATTTGAAAATAAGGCCTTCAGCCAACTTTAAGTTGAAGATTGATTTGTTTAGTAACTAAAATTTTGGAAGTTTTTTCTATCAGAAACTCTTGTTATCCAGGCCCTAAGTCCCGAGTTGTTAAATGTGCAGTGTGTGGCCTTCAGCCGAGTATTTAGGTGAAATATATTTTTTTTAAATTAAGGCCTTCAGCTGCATGTATTCTTTAATTTTTACAGCTTGTGTCCAGGCCTTCAGCCATTCTTGTTTTTGGTAGATTTTGGGGCTTCATCGCAAGAGCGATTGCAAGTTTTCTTATCTACACCTTCAACCATGTTGTTGTTGTTGTTGTTGTCGTCTTCAGTCCTGAGACTGGTTTGATGTAACTCTCCATGCTACCCTATCTTGTGGAAGCTTCATCTCCCAGTACTTACTGCAACCCACATCCTTCTGAATCTGCTTAGTGTATTCATCTCTTGGTCTCCCTCTATGATCTTTACCCTCCACGCTGCCCTCCAATGCTACATTTCTGATCCCTTGATGCCTCAGAACATGTCCTACTAAACAGTCCCTTCTTTTTGTCAAGTTGTGCCACATACTCCTCTTCTCCCCAATTCTATTCAATACTCCATTATTAGTTATGTGATCTACCCACCTAATCTTCAGCATTCTTCTGTAGCACCACATTTCAAAAGCTTCTATTCTCTTCTTGTCCTAACTATTTATTGTCCATGTTTCACTTCCATACATGCCTACACTCCATACAAATACTTTCAGAAACAACTTCCTGACATTTAAATCTATACTCGATGTTAACAAATTTCTCTTCTTCAGAAACACTTTCCTTGCGATTGCCAGTCTACATTTTATATCCTCTCTACTTCGACCATCATCAGTTATTTTGCTCCCCAAATAGCAAAACTCCTTTACTACTTTAAGTGTCTCATTCCCTAATCTAATTCCCTCAGCATCACCCAACTTAATTCGACTACATTGAATTATCCTCGTTTTGCTTTTGTTGGTGTTCATCTTATATCCTCCTTTCAAGACACTATACATTCTGTTCAACTGCTCTTCCAAGTCCTTTGCTGTCTCTGACAGAATTACAATGTCATCGGCAAACCTCAAGGTTTTTATTTCTTCTCCATGGATTTTAAAACCTACTCCGAATTTTTCTTTTGTTTCCTTTACTGCTTGCTCAATATACAGATTGAATAATGTCGAGGAGAGGCTACAACCCTGCCTCACTCCCTTACCAACCACTGCTTACCTTTCATGCCGCTCAACTCTTATAACCGCCATCTGGTTACTGTACAAACAGTAAATAGCCTGAAACTTCCTGGCAGATTAAAACTGTGTGCCCGACCGAGACTCAAACTCAGGACCTTTGCCTTTTGCGGGCAAGGAAGGGCCAGGAAGTTTCATATCAGTGCACACTCCACTGCAGAGTGAAAACCTCATTCTGGAAACATCCCCCAGGCTGTGGCTAACCCATGTCTCCACAACATCCTTTCTTTCAGGAGTGCTAGTTCTGCAAGATTCGCAGGAGAGCTTCTGTAAAGTTTGGAAGGTAGGAGACGAGATACTGGCAGAAATAAAGCTGTGAGGACCGGGCGTTAGTCTTGCTTTGGTTGCTCAGATGGTAGAGCACTTGCCCGCGAAAGGCAAAGGTCCCGAGTTCAAGTCTCGGTCGGGCACATAGTTTTAATCTGCCAGGAAGTTTCATATCAGCACACACTCCGCTGCAGAGTGAAAATCTCATTCTGTAAATAGCCATTTGCTCCCTGTATTTTACCACTGCCACCTTCAGAATTTGAAAGAGTATTCCAGTCAACATTGTCAAAAGCTTTCTCTAAGTCTACAAATGCTAGAAATGTAGGTTTGCCTTTCCTTAATCTTTCTTCTAAGATAAGTCATAAGGTCAGTATTGCCTCACGTGTTCCAATATTTCTATGGAATCCAAACCGATCTTCCCCAACATTGGCTTCTACTAGTTTTTCCATTCTGCTGTAAAGAATTCGCGTTAGTATTTTGCAGCTGTGACTTATTAAACAGATAGTTCAGTAATCTTCACATCTGTCAACACCTGCTTTCTTTGGGGGTTGGAAGTATTATATTCTTCATGAAATCTGAGGGTATTTCACCTGTCTCTTACATCTTGCTCACCAGATGGTAGAGTTTTGCCAGGACTGGCTCTCCCAAGGCCATCAGTAGTTCTAATGGAATGTTGTCTACGCCGGGGGCCTTGTTTCGACTCAGGTCTTTCAGTGCTCTGTCAAACTCTTCACGCAGTATCGTATCTCCATTTTATCTTCATCTACATCCACTTCCATTTCCATAATATTGTCCTCAAGTACATTGCCCTTGTATAGACCCTCTATATACTCCTTCCACCTTTCTGCTTTCTCTTCTTTGCTTAGAACTGGGTTTCTGTCTGAGCTCCTGATATTCATACAAGTGGTTCCATTTTCTCCAAAGGTCTCTAATTTTCCTGTAGGCAGTATCTATCTTACCCCTAGTGAGATAAGCCTCTACATCCTTACATTTGTCCTCTAGCCATCCCTACTTAGCCATTTTGCACTTCCTGTCTATCTCATTTTTGAAACGTCTGTATTCCTTTTTGCATGCTTCATTTACTGCATTTTTATATTTTCTCCTTTCGTCAATTAAGTTCAATATTTCTTCTGTTACCCAAGGAGTTCTACTAGCCCTCGTCTTTTTACCTAGTTGATCCTCTGCTGCCTTCACTACTTCATCCCTCAGAGCTACCCATTCTTCTTCTACTGTACATTTTTCCCCCATTCCTGTCAATTGTTCCCTTATGCTCTCCCTGAAATTTTGTACAACTTTTGGTTCTTTCAGTTTATCCAGGTCCCAGCTCCTTAAATTCCCACCTTTTTGCAGTTTCTTCAGTTTTAATCTACAGTTCATAACCAATAAATTATGCTCAGAGTCCACATCTGCCCCTGGAAATGTCTTACAATTTAAAACCTGGTTCCTAAATCTCTGTCTTACCATTATATAATCTGTCTGATACCTTCTAGTATCTCCAGGATTCTTCCATGTATACAACCTCCTTTCATGATTCTTGAACCAAGTGTTAGCTATGATTAAGTTATGCTCTGTGCAAAATTCTAACAGGCAGCTTCCTCTTTCATTTCTTAGCCCCAATCCATATTCACCTACTATGTTTCCTTCTCTCCCTTTTCCTACTCTCGAATTCCAGTAACCCATGACTATTAAATTTTCATCTCCCTTCACTACCTGAATAATTTCTTTTATCTCATCATATATTTCTTCAATTTCTTTTTCATCTGCAGAGCTAGTTGGCATATAAACTTGTACTACTGTAGTAGGCGTGGGCTTTGTGTATCTTGGCCACAATAATGCGTTCACTATGCTGTTTGGGCCTTCATCCCAAGAGCGATTCCAAGTTTTCTTATCTACGCCTTCAGCCATATTGTTTTGATTTGATTCTTTTAAGGCAAAGTGTAATTGAGTGGTTCTTAGGAAAATAAACATTTGTGTGTTTTGTGCAGCTAACAGTAACTGATTACGGCCCCCGCCACAACCATAACCTGACTGACTATCCTGCAAAACCAGTTTTTACATCACCACCTTGGTCTGGAGGGGCCAGTCAGTCTGTTTCTATCTTTCGTCCAATGAGTCAACAAGTAGAGTCAGCAGTCTTAGTCACTTACAGTTGGGGACCATCGCAGGCAGTACTAAGTGACCAGAATAGTGTACATGGCAGACTTTTACTTCACCAGCAATGAGGCTAACATGGTCTGTTACAGAGAGCTTCTACAACACCACCAGGACTATCTTGAGTTAAGTAATCTATTCTTATGAATAAAGAACCCAGTTAATATATGCATGCAGTTTGCATTATAGAAAGATGAGTCAACCATGAACCAACATACTGTCCTTGCTTCCCATGGTACAAGACTACAGTGACAATGAGATGACACAAAATCATGTTCTCCAAAACACTGTCTAGCTCATCTTGCATGTGACAGGCACTGCGTACCTCACACCTGTGGGCCATATGACACTGGAAAACTTCCCAGTATTCATCCACTGGACAGCCTTTAGAGGACACTACACAGCAGCTCACCAACCAATCCAAATTCCAAGCTTGACATCAGTTACCTACTAAGGAGTGGCATGACTATATTCCTAAGAGTGCAGCCCACAATATTAGCATTCCCAGTGCAATGGGTACTGATGGTTCCTACAGCAGTGTGTCAGTCATCACAGATAAAGCACCCAACTGGCAACTTCATGAATAATTCTCATATTAGCAGCAATCTTTCAGTGGAGCAGGACCATCTTTAACTGGCCTTCACTAGAAAGCTGCTTCATTTGATCCTAGTTATCATGTACATTCCTCAGATTGCAATGAAGTTCTACTCTTCTTGGCTAACTGGGAGCATCCCTCTTGTGCATTTTTCATTATTTTATTGTCTCTGGATACTTGTGTTCCACCAGGTAGCCTTCCTCTATGTGTTCATGTGCTTCCATACAGTGTTTGCATGGCTTTACTCTGTTCAAAAAACATTGCTCCTGTTTCCTTTGCGTTGCAGATGACTGCACAC
This sequence comes from Schistocerca cancellata, assembly GCF_023864275.1. Lineage (NCBI taxonomy): Eukaryota > Metazoa > Arthropoda > Insecta > Orthoptera > Acrididae > Schistocerca > Schistocerca cancellata. Next base: position 10,131,705 of record NC_064629.1, on the reverse strand, counting down.
TTTTGTTGTCTCATGTTCAGTGAGTCTTTGCCTTATTCTTACTTTCTCTCTCTTTTCTATCTTGTGGTTGTTACACTTCATTCCTTTATTCTGGTGTCGTCCTGATGTGCCATTCCACCATCTTGTCAACCTAGGGATCTCTTTCACGCTTTTGCCATTGCTCTCACTTCCTCATTTACCTCGGCTCCTTCCATGCCCAAACTTCATCTTCTGCAGCCCCGAGAATCCTCTGCACTCTGGGTGCTCCCCCTTCTCTCTCCCCTGGTGCCATTACTATATGTTTTTCTTTTCTAGTCAGATCTCATCTCTCACCTCCTACCATGTCTCCCATCAGTCTGCTCTCACTGATGGTTTAAGCCCATCTTAGGTCTCTTCCTTCCCCTCCTGGTCCTCCTCTTTGATCAATGTGGCTCTTGCCCTATTTTGTTCTCTATTTCTCTGACTGACACATGCATGGCGTGCCTTCTGCCTTTGGTCAGGACCTGCCTGATGGTGCTGTGGTCTGGTCACCACAGCCATCTCTTACAGCCTCATTAACTTCCCTGCTCATCTTGGTTTTTGCCTCTAAAGTTTTGTTGCAATGCTGAGGTTCAACTAGTCTCTCACTTTTGGCGGCCCAGTTGCCCTTTCTAAACAATGCTGCCACAAATGTTTCATTTTTCCAGGTTTACTCTTCACTCATCTGATTATGTTGGTTCAGCAGCTTGACTCCACCAGCAATGCCCAATGCTGCTCATACCTTCTGCTAGAAGTCCATTGCTGTGATCAGCTTTCCTTCCTCCCTCTGCAGTTGCTGCCCTTGGTGAAGAGAACCCTATGGTCTCCTGGTGCATTTTCCTTGCACTGTTACATCTGGCCCAGCTTCTGTTACGTCTTCTCCAGCTGTTACTCTCTGTCTGGCCCCATTGGCACCCTTATGTCCCACCTGTGTGCCTCCCATTTTCCACCTGTGTCCTGTCACTGTCCACTTCCCAACCAGCCTGCATCAGTGTTACAAAAAAGACATATGGCTGCAGCAATGGGCACATCCCATGCCCTTTTCCAGTGCTGCTAGTGCTAGTGCCACCAACCCTGGTGCCCTTTTGGATTCAAAAACCACTGGAAACTTCAACATTGCTGGCACACATGCCTCTTGTTTCTGACTTGCATACCAGAAGCCATTGTCCCCTGTAAGCCCCTACATGATGAATGCCAGCACCTTCTCAGTCCCACAGCTGGTTATTTAAAAGAGGGGGGGGGGGGGAAGGGATCAAACTAAGATCATTGGTCCCTTGTTCCAATTAAAATAATTCCACAAGGGAAAGAATAAAACGACACAGTACAAAATGGCAGAGAAAAATCACAAGAATGACAGAAGGGCAACGAACACTACAGTGAACAAAACAGGACATGAAAACCAGAGAGCCAGAAGAAACAGGTTGGAGGGAGAGCAGATGACCATGATTAGCTGACCACAAGAATAAAAAAGAAGCAGCCATCCACTGTGAACACATTAAAACCTCCAGCCTAAAAGCACTAGGGTGAAGCGAACAGATAAATGAAGAACATGCGCTGAAACTTTGATCAAAAGATAAAACCCACCCTCGTGGATAAAATATAAAAATAAATCAGCTGATAAGGCATTGTCAGATAAAATTAGTGGCAACGAGACTAGTAAGCAAAGATTTCGTCACAGGGCAGTCAAAGTGGGGCAGTGACCAGAAAATGGGCCACTGTCAACTGGGTACTGCATTGACACTGAGGTGGTATTTTTTTTTTTGGGGGGGGGGGGGGGGGGCGGCGGGTCTAAGGGCACTCAACTACTGAGGTCATTAGCGCCCAGTCACAATTGATAGAGCACATAGAATCTAGTAAAACGCAAGGGGGGGGGGGGGGGGGGGGGAGACACCAGGAAGTTCTTACAAAGATGCAGATAAAATAAGTGAAAGAGTTAGATGTCTTTGGATAAGCCAGTCAAAGTAATAAAACGAAGAACACTAGCAGCTGCTCGACCATCATCAGCTAAAATATCCTGTAAAGTAGATGGCAGAGACAGTACAACACGAGATTGACTAAAATGGGGACACGACAATAAAATATGGTGCACTGTTAATGCATGACCACAAGGGCACTGCGGAGCAGGGTCACCGGAGAGCAGGTAGCGGTGGCTAAACTGGCAATGCCCAATCCGCAACCTGGTCAGATGGACCTCTTCTCGCCGAGATGGTCGGGAGGAGGTTGTCCTAGCAGTTGGGAACGGTTTTACTGCCTGGAGCTTGTTTCCTTGAGGTGAGGACCAAGCATCCCACCACAATGACACAAGCCTCTTACAAACAACCCTACTAACGTCAGATGACAGGACACAATGGGAGGCTGGCCAAGGCAGGAGGACTGCAGCCTTGGCTGCAGCATCAGCAGCCTCATTCCCAGGCACTCCTACATGGCTGGGAACCCACAGAAAGCTGACAGGACAGCCACCATCAGCAAAAGAATGGAGGGACTGCTGGATCCATTGCACCAAGGGATGGACCAGATACGGAGCTCCAAGGCTCTGAAGAGCACTGAGTGAATCAGAGCAGAGTACATACGATGAATGGCGGTGGTGGCGGGCATACTGAATGGCCTGATGGAGAGCAAAAAGCTCGGCCGTAAAGCTGGAACATTGGTCGAGGAGCCGGTATGTAAAGGTGACGGCCCCGACGACAAAGGCACAGCTGACACCATCATCACTTTTGGAGCCATCAGTGTAAATAAAGGTGTGACCGGCAAGTCACGCACGACGTTCAACAAATCGTGAGCAATACACTGCAGCCGGTGTACCCTCCTTCGGGAGCGAGCTGAGGTCGAGATAAATATGAACCGGAGCCTGGAGCCAAGGTGGAGTCGGGCTCTCACCCTCTCTGAAGATGGTAGGGAAGGAAAAATCCAATCGTCAAAGCATTCGACGAAAGCGGACTCCAGGGGGCAGCAGGGCAGAGACATACAACCCATACTGACGGTCGAGAGAATCGGCGAAGAAGGACTGATAAGAGGGGTGGTCGGGCATTGACAACAGCCGGCAGGCATACCGACAAAGCAGTACGTCGCGCCGGTAGGTCAATGGTAATTCGGCAGCTTCAGCATAAAGACTCTCGACGGGACTAGTGTAGAATGCTCTGGTCACAAGACGTAACCCCCTATAGTGGATGGAGTTGAGACAGCATAAGAGGGATGGCTGAGCAGACTAGTAGACGAGGCTCCCATAATCCAGCTTCAACCGGACTATGGACCAATACAAGCGAAGCAGGACAGTGCGATCCACTCCCCAAGATGAACCACTAAGAACTCCGAGGACATTCAGGGAACATGTACAACGAGCAGCCAAATAAGAGACGTGCGGAGACCAACAAAGTTTCCTGTCCAGTGTAAGCCCTAGAAACTTAGTTGTTTCCACGAATGGGAGAACAACGGGACCGAGATGTAAGGATGGTGGAAGGAACGCTTTATATCGCCAAAAGTTGATGCAAACCATCTTCTCTTCAGAGAACCGGAAGCCATTTGCCACACTCCAGTAGTATAGGCTGTCTAGACAACGCTGAAGGCAGCGCTCCAGGAGGCATGTTCTCTGGGCACTGCAGTAGATCGCGAAGTCATCGACAAAAAGAGAGCCGGAGACATTAGGTGGAATGCAATCCATAATTGCATTGATCGCTATGGCAAAAAGGGCTACGCTCAAGACGGAGCCCTGAGGCACTCCGTTCTCCTGGAGGAAGACGTTGGACAAGACAGAACCCACACGTACCCTAAACTTTCGGTCTGTTAAAAAAGGAATCAATAAAAAGGGGCAGGCAACCGTGTATACCCCACCTGTGCATAGTGCGGAGGATGCCTCCTCTCCAACAGGTATCATAAGCCTTCTCCAAATCGAAGAACACCGCTACCGTTTGGCGCTTTCACAAAAAGTTGTTCATGTTGAATGTCAACAAGGTCACAAGGTGGTCAACAGCGGAGCAGCGGTGATGAAAGCCGCATTGAACATTGGTAAGTAGCCATCGAGATTCAAGAATCCAAACTAACCGAGCGTTAACCATGCACTCCATCACCTTACAGACACAGCTTGTAAGAGAAATGGGGCGGTAACTAGAAGGAAGGTGTCTATCCTTCCTGGATTTGGGTATAGGAACAACGACGGTGTCATGCCAATGCATGGGGACTTGACCTTCAGTCCAGATGCGATTGTAGGTACGAAGAAGGAAGCTTTTGCCTGCCAGAGAAAGGTGTGCCAGCATCTGAACGTGAATGGCATCTGGCCCCGGAGCAGAGGACCGGGACAGTGCAAGTGCATGTTCGAGTTCCAGCATAGTAAAGGGGGCATTATAATTTTCCAGATTCAGCGAGTGGAAGGAAGTTCGCCAAGCCTCTTGTGCCTCTATCCTGGGAAGGAAGGCAGGGTGGTAATGGGCGGAGCTTGAAACCTCCGTGAAAAAGCGGCCAAAGGCATTGGAGACATCCACAGGATCAACAACGACCTCATTACCTGAAGTCAGGCCAGGTACCGAGGATTGGGCCTTAATCCCAGACTGCCGGCGCAAGTCACCCCAGACGACAGAAGAGGGAGTGAAACTGTTAAAGGAGCTGGTGAAAGAGGCCCAACAAGCTTTTTTGCTGTCTTTGATGACTCTACGGCATTGCACTCTGAGTCATTTGTATCCAATACAATTCGCCAACATAAGATGGCAGCGAAAGGTGCGTAAAGCACATCGTCGAGCACGGATAGTGTGTCTACAAGCCTCATTCCACCAGGGGACGGAAACGTGAAGTGAAGAAGAGGTAGTATGAGGAATGGAACGTTTGGCAGCATTGATGATAACAGCCGTGAGGTATTCGACCTGACTCTCACAACTGAGAAAATCGTGGTCCAGAAAGGTCGCCAGGGAGGAGTAAAGTCCCCAGTCAGCTTTCGGTATGTTCCAGCTCGAAGGACGTGGGGATGGGGTGTGGTGCAGGAGACAAACGACACAGGGGAAGTGGTCGCTCGAATAGGTGTCAGAAACGACATACCACTCGAACCGATGGGCAAGAGTGGTAGAACAGATTGAGAGGTCCAAGTGGGAGTAGGTATGAGTAGAGTCCGAGAGGAAAGTCGGGGCACCAGTATTGAGGCAGACAAGATTGAGATGGTTGAAGACATCTGCCAAGAGGGAGCCTCTCTGACAGGATGCAGGAGAGCCCCAAAGGGGATGATGGGCATTCAAGTCGCCGAACATTCAAAACGGCGGAGGAAGCTGAATAATCAGGTGCATCATGTCAGCCCAACTAACTGCGGATGGCAATGGAGTGTAGATGGTACAAACAGAAAAAGTAAAGGCAGAAAGAGTAATACGGAAAGCTATTGCTTGGAGTGGGGTGGTCAAGGGGATGGGATGGTAATAGACATCGTTCCGAATGAGCAACATGACCCCACCATGAGCTGGAATACCGTCCGCAGGGGTGAGGTCAGACCGCTCCGAGGTATAGTGGGTAAAAGCAATACGGTCAGTTGGGCACAACTTGGTTTTCTGGAGACCAAGGACGAGCGGACAGTGCAGGCGGAGGAGCAGTTTTAATTCCTCCCAATTAGATTGAATACCTCTGATGTTCCAATGTAACAAAGCCATCGCTAGTCAGAAAAAAGGGGGAACAAAGCAGATGAAGAGCTGGTCACCTCGACGGCCGCGGAGGGCCAGGTTTCGAGGGAACAATGCTACAACGGGTGGGAGGCGGATCCTGTTCCATCGAGTCGTCGCCAGCTGCAGCCGCTTTCCCGGGTTGCGTAGGTGGGGCAGCATCATTCGCCGATGAGAGGCCAGCTGAGTGCCTGGCAGCAGAGCGTCCTGGCGAAACTGAGGATGGCCGGGAGCAGCGACTCACGGATGGAGCGTCAGACGAAACGCGCCGGGGTGGAGAGGGGGATAAAGACTACTTCTTGGAGGCCTTCTTGGAAGTCCGATGAGGCACGGGGATGGTGGGCTGGACCCGAAGAAGGTCCTCACACGCGGGGTCCGTTTTGGAACGCCGGACCTCGGAAGCCAGGTTTCGGAACGTTTCCCCGATGGACGCCTGAGAAGAGGATCGCTTCTCAGGCGGCGGAGGGGGAGGAGGAGGAAGGGTGACCCCTGCGGTAGAGGGGGCAGGGGCAGTGAGGGAGGAGGATTTGGAAGGGAGGGATTTGGGAGGTGGAGGCATAGACCCTGGATGGGGGTGAGGAGGTGGAGGGGGGACAGGATAGGGGTGAGGATACTGTGGAAGGAGTGGACACAACTGAGGCAAACGAAGTTGTCAACGTCACGGGATGGAGGCGGTCATACTTCTTCCTGGCCTCAGAATAAGAGAGACGATCCAAAGTTTTTAATTCTTGAATCTTCTTCTCCTTCTGATACGCGGGGCAGTCTAAAGATCTAGGCGAGTGGATGCCAGGACAATTGACGCACCGAGGTGGTGGGGTGCATATCTGTTCCTCACAAAGAGGACGTCCACAATCGTGACAAAGGGACTCAGCCTCACACCATGATGGCATGTGCCCAAAGCGCTAACACTGAAAGCAGCGCATAGGAGGTGGGACATAAGGTCGCACGTTGCACTGGTAGCACATCACCTTTACCTTCTCCGGGAGAACGTCCCCCTCGAAGGCGAGGATAAAGGCTCCAGTGTCGATGCGATGGTCTTTGGGACCATGCTGAACTCGCCGGACAAAATGCACGCCTCGGCACTCCAGGTTGGCCCTGAGCTCCTCATTAGATTGCAGCAGGACGTCCCGGTGAAAAATAACCCCCTGCATCCTATTCAGTGCCAGATGCAGGACAATGGACACTGGGATGTCCCCTGGTCGGTCGCATGCCTGGAGTGCCGCCGACTGTGTGGCAGAGGCGGTCTTTATAAGAACGGACCCCGAACACATTTTAGTGAGAGCCTTGATTTCCCCGAAGATGTCCTCGATGTGCTGGACAAAGAACATGGGCTTGGAGGTGGCGAACGTCACCCCATCGGTCCGAGAACAGACTAAATAGCGAGGGAAGTACTTTGCCCCAAGCCGGCGGGCCTGTCCTTACTCCCAGGGAGTGGCCAAGGGGGAAAGGGCTGGAGAACCAGAACCAGATACAGTACCTTTCTTTTTAAAAGACTCGGCCGCAGAGCAACCTGATACATGTTGACGTTTCATCTGTGAAACGTCCGCCCCGATACCACCCACTCCGACCAGGGGCTCTCCCCACGGGCGCCACCCAGCCTCAGCGAGGGCCACCTGGCAGGATGACCATTGCCGTGAGTCCTGATGCCCCAAGGAGACGGGCATCTACTCCTTGGCCAACGTGGGGAGGGTGCAGCTCAGGTATCGGCAGTATGATCCCTGTGTTGTCAGGGGGCTACAACCTAGAGGGTACATGACGACCCCACCACAACGGGCTGGCTACCGTGCTGGATTTCGGGTGCCATGGAAAGTCCATCATGATCATAGGTGCAGATGGGGACGCACTATGGGCGTAACGTGTGCAACCCATCAGGCGTTTAGGCCCAATTTGAGGAATAGTGGGTGTGGTTACAACACCGTTACAATGCTGAGCGCCAAGGTCTTAGTGCACTGAGGACTAGTGATACACCACGTAAGGCTCGTACTTCTGTAGAATTTTGAAAAAAGGAGGTCAAACCCAAAGGGGGACCATCACATGCAATGCCGAAATGGTTGAAACTCCTTTTAGTCGCCTCTTACGACAGGCAGGAATACCTCGGGCCTATTCTTACCCCAGACCCACAGGGGGAACTGAGGTGGGGCCTAATAGTGCACGAGATAGCCGTGGGTCACCCATGTGTGGCCAATGTGGACCTGGCAGAGAACCACAGAGTCCCTGCAAGAGGCCCTCTTCAATGACTTCCACACATTCACAGTCCCCTTAATGGCTCGCAATTTGGTGTGCATAATGAGCTTATGCGATTCAGTCTCCCAAAGCCAAAAAACCTTGCAGCATATAATGAAGGCAGGTCAATTACGGGAATGCCTATCCCTAAAAGCTGTTTCTGTGTAGTCTGTTTGGCCACCTGTTGGCAAGCTCATTTCCATGGATTATGATATGACCAGGAGCCCAGACAAACACCACAGAATGACTGGACCATTCCATGGCATAGATGGACTCCTTGATGGTCGCTACCAAAGTATGACAACCTCTCCAGGGGACACCACCTTGACAAAGAACTGTCTGTGGGGGTGGAGGTGGAGAGGCTTGTGTATCCGCGTGATGCTGAGGGCTATGCCTAAGGTAGAGGATCTACTGCTGGAAAGGCCTCAGATGATGGATCAGACTAAGTGTGTCCCACAACGTCCAATCTTCCCTATCCATTCCTAGTCCTACCCAACTCCCTGACCCAACACAAGGTGTAATGGGATCTGTGCCAACAGTTGCATGGCACATAGGAAGATGTGTTGCAAACAGAGCCTCAGGGATACCGGATGACCTCCCTGAGAAAGTAGCCTTACACTGCATGGGGTATTCATGGTCAGGACCTTTTAGATCCCCAAATCTCATGGGATCAATATGGACACAATCAAAGAAAATATAGAAAAATAAACTGAGGGGAAACTGAGACCTCAGATATCCAAACACTGCATTCAGTACTGATGGAAGGCATTCCCACTACTGAATCATAGTCTAGACCTGAGCCAGAAGGGAGAACTGTAACCAAGGAGCTAGACCACATTAAGATCAAAGGCTTGTCTGGAAAACAGAGGGTGAAACTACTCAGGAAACAGGAAAAAGGCAGGGAAAGAATGGCTTCCTAAAGGCAAGTGGAGGGAATTAAAGTGACATGAACCTAAGACCCCCAGGAAGAAACTGTCAGGTTGAAGGGGATAAGCAGACCCCTACTATGTCAGAGACAGGTAGCAAGTGGATGAGGGAGGAATCAAAGACTCCCTTCTCCCTGGTTAAGAGAATCCAGAAAAATAAAAACAAAGCAAGACTGAGGGAAACACATCTACAGCACTGCAGTCTCTGTTTTTAGGATGGCAGTTATCCAGGAAAGCTATCCACTGGTGGCCATCACCTTGCAGCAGGAGGAATTGGTACAGATGGCCCTCTTTGATAAGACTGGGGGGAGATACTGGACAGGACCCAACTTCAGGAGTGTCTATCTAGATCGTGGTGTCCTCATTTTTGTCTGTGAGTGGGTGCACATGGTGGAATGGCTTGAGGACAAGGTGCCCGTGATATCCTAGTGGGATGATTTGAATCTGATGGCTAAGACAGCAGCAGAGCTTTACAAGACTGCAAAGATATCAATATGGGTACCAAAGATTCTTAACAAAGTCTCTCCTAAGATACTGTTTGGGAAAACAGGGGCCCAGAACCCGAAAGTCTCAACAGAAAACTGGAGAGTGATCAGCCAGAAGGTTGCACCAGAAGGACAAACCCTGGTAGTGGAGGTCGGAGAGAACTCCCTGAAGGTGATGTGGGAGCAGGACCTGATATTGCTTTTAGGGTTCTTGCAGGTCAGTGTCAGGGTTCTCAAAGACCTCAAAGATGGCAGCAAGATGGAGACAGGAGATGCTGAAGATTAATCTGCAGCACAGTAAAGGGTGCCTCTGCTGCCCTGAGTCACTGCCTGGGGAGGCAGGAAGTGGACGTGGCCACAACACAAGAAATCTATTTATATGAAGGGGATGTATTGGGTCTCAGTGATACTGGAGGTAAGCTATTCTATGTTAGAAATCTAAGAAACTACAGACCATGCATCTAGGTAGGAAATGGAATTTCTTTCATGCCAATGATGGACTTCTCCTCTAGGGATTTAGTGACCATTAAATTGCAGCAATTTGATGAAGTTACCACAGTGGAAATCGTTTTGGCCTCAGCACACCTCCCTTATGAAGACAGCTCTCCTCCTCCCTCCTTGGAGGTGAGGAGACTGGTAGAGACTTGCTATCATCAAAGTGACCAACTGCTGGTGGGATGTGACGCCAATGGCCATAACCTACTGTTGGGCAGCAAGGAGACCAACTGTAGAGGTGAATACCTCCTCGAATTCCTTTTAGCTATCAACTTAGAGGTCCTGAATAGGGCAACGAACCCACATTCAGGAATAGCGGGAGGGAAGAAGTAATTGACATAACCTTTGGTTTCATGATGATGGGCAACTACATCAAACAATAGCATGTGGTGCTGGAGCCATCCTCATTGGACCACATCTACATTAAATTCAAGGTTGAAATGGGAATCAGACAGACCATGACCTATAGGAATCCCAGGAGAACAGACTGGGAGAGATATAGGAGGGACCTTGATTTAGGCTTATTGGAAGTTAAAACCTCGATAAGGAATCCAGTAGAATTGGAAGAAGTAGAATTGGAAGAAGTAGCAGAGGCAGAGGCAGTTACCTCAGCCATAATGACCTCATATCAGGACAACTGCATGACCACTAAGAAGTGCACATATAGTACTGTACCTTGATGTAATAACTTAGAAATGCAAAGAAAACAGGTATGGAGACTGTTTAATATTGAAAGACGTAAAGGACAATGGGCTAGGTATCTTGAGGCCCTTGTCAACTACAATCTTGCAATCAGACAAGCAAAGGAGGCATCCTGGAAGGCATTCTGTGAGGATGTAGAGTGCACCGCTGCACAAGCCAGACTGCACAAGATTTTCACTAGAGTACCAACCAATCCAGGAGGTACATTGAGGAAGGAGGATGTGGAATACACCACAACAGAATATGAGATACTGGAACTGCTCCTCAAAACTCACTTTCCTCAGTATGCTCTGCCAGACCCCACAGTCCAAAATGTGATCCCTGAGAGACAACAGTTCTCAGGCACTCAAAGAGAAGACAGGAAATCGGCCAAGGAATGTGTGAACTTTAATAAAATACAATGGGTGGTGGGAACATTCTAACCGTCCATGTTACCTGGCCCAGATGGAATTTTTCCAGCTCTCATGCAACAGGCAGGAGAGCAGCTAATAAGAGTCCTAAGTAGGCTATTCAGGGTTAGCCTATCAGTAGGAATCATTCCCAGTACTTTGAGGGCAGTGAAGGTTGTCTTCATTCCAAAGCCAGAGAATTTATCATACCAAGGCTAAGGATATGAGACCAATCAGTCTGTCCTCCATTCTCAAAACATTGGAAAAACTGGTTAATGTATATATTAAGGAGAGGATGCTAAGTAGTGCCCCCTACATTCAAACCAGCACGCGTATCAACCAGGTAAATCATACGAGTCAGCTCTCCTCCAACTCGTTGGGAAGGTGGAGAAAGCAATTCCTAGAAATAGCCCTGTGTATCTTCCTGCATATCAAGGGGGCCTTCAGTAACATGACCGATTCCATGGTAAGGGTAGCAGAGGTGCATGATCTGGGGACCACTATATGCAGGTGGACCAGGGCCATGCTTAGTGCAAGGAATGTGGAGGCTACCATGATGAATGAAAAGATGGTAATTAACACCACTAGAGGCTGCACACAAGGAGTAGCTCTGTCCCCACTATTGTGGAATCTAGTGGTGAACGAAATCATTGTGGAATTAATTTCCAGACAATGCTTCTGCCAAGGATATGCAAATGACCTTGTCCTAGTAATACTAGGCAAATTTACTCATACAATTAGAAATATGGCACAAGAAAGTTTGGACATTGTGCAAAATTTGTGCATTAAACAGGATCTCAGTGTTAATCCTAAGAAGACTGTTGTGGTGCCATTCACAAAGAGACATATTCAACACTCAAGTTGGAATATAAAGCTCTTCAATGAAACTTTACCTGTGAAGGGGATAGTGAAATATTTAGGGGTAACAGTAGATGAGAAGCTAACATGGACCTCTAACACTAAGAGTATCCATTCCAAGGCAAAAAGTACACTAGTGAGTACTAGAAGGGCTTGTAGCAAAAACTGGGGCCTGGGGCCTAAGCCCCAGGGGTATGCACTGGATATACACCACAGTGGTCAGACCTACGATTTCCTATGGGGCCGTAGTTTGGTGGCAGAAGGTAGAACAGCAGATTGCAGCTAAGGAGCTGGCTAAGGTGCAGAGATTGGCCTGTTTAGCCATAATGAGTGAAATTAGCAGCACACCAACTGCTGAAATGGAAGCCATGCTTGACATGCCTCCAGTATACCTTTGGGTCAGGATGGAAGCAGCAGCTGGGGTGAACAGACTTAAAACTGGCAAAAACTGGGTCTCACTCAGATATCAAGAATCACACACTAACATAGTGAGTGAGGTAAATATAGGAATGGCTGGGGAAATGCCTGCTGACTATATAATAATTCCCAGCTGCTTTGACAAGCCTTACAATATAATTGGAAGCAGGGAGAAGTGAGGAAAGAACAGTTCGACACTGTACGGGGACATAATTTGGTTCACCGATGGATCAAAAATTGACCAAGACATTGGGGCAGGGGTGTACGTGGTTCAGCCAAGACTGGAGGGCATCACCTCTCTACGAAAACTGGCCTCTGTATTCCAAGCTGAAATTACCGCAATCCAGGCACATGTGGAGGAGAATATACATAGGTGCTACAAGAAGCGTAGTATCTGCATCTATTCAGACAGGCAGGCAGCTCTGAAACCATTGGCAGCACCTACAATGAGATCTAAGATTGTTGCAGAATGCCACAGGGCTCTGGTGGAGCTAGGGGGAAGCAATAGGGTAAACCTAGTGTGGGTCCCTGGCCACTCAGGGATCTATGGCAATGAACAAGCCGACAGGTTGGCTAGGATGTGGACAACAACTCCATTTATTGGATTGGAACCTGTCCTGACAATCACCAAGTCTACAATTAAATTAGAACTATTGAACTGGCTTAGGAAACAGCACGTAGGATATTGGACCAAGGTCCATAAACAAAAACATGGGAAGGTAATAATGCCCAAGCCATGTTTTAAAAGCATCTCTTTGATCCTGGGATTGAACAGGAAAGAGATCAAACTCATGAATGGACTTACGACCAGCCATGGGAATCTCAAAAAACACCTACACACAATGGGTAAAATGGAAGAGGGCCCTAAATGTAGGATCTGTGATGAGGGATAAGAAACTTCATCATACCTAATCTTTGAATGCATGGCATTGGAGAGTAAAAGGTACAGAATCTTCAGAAGAACTAGACCTGAAGAAATTGTGTAACAAAAAACTGGTAGTTGGACTCCTTGCAATATTTAAGGGCACTGGTTTGCTTTACTAGGTAGACAGGGAGTGATACCGCACAATAAACTTAGTTTCGATGTGGGTATTGGCGGGTTGGACGTAAGCTGTTTTAGCTTCCCTGATAAAATCAAATCCAATCAAAATCAAAGGATGACAAGGGTAGCACTGGTTGATATATTGTAGGCTGCTCAACGACTCAGCACACAAAAGAAACGACTCCCCAGGGCAAGAACGGATATGCTCAAAAGTACGAAACAGTCACCAGCACTGCAGTGAGAACACTGCAGCCATCAGGGAAGGAATGCTGTTCAATATGGCCTCTGTCAATGGCTGCCATTGAGCCGTTGGTGTAAACCATGTCAGAGCCCCAGAAAACATCAAGAATTGAGAGGAAGTGACAGCAGAGAGCCACTAGAGTAACTGAATCCATAGGGCCATATGAAAGTTTCCAGAGAAAGCCACAGCCAACGTTAACACCACGGATGTGTGTGTGGGTTGACCTGGAATGGAGGTGGTAAAGAGAAGGACTCCAGTTCAGACAGAAGTGACCACATGCAAACTGCAATCATAAACCCTGACCTGGGATGCAGATGTGGGAGATGAAATGCCATGGTTGGGAAGAGTAGACAGTAATTTGGATGCTCAGGAGAACTATGAAGGTGTGCAATGTAACTGTCGAGCAGTTGTGTATGCCTAACCTTCAATGGAGGGTCTCCAGTGTAAACAATGCTAGGGTGCTGACAAACCATGAACCAGACTCCCATAGGGAAGGTGGGATTGAACAAGGGCTCTGTAGAGCTGGAATAGCGTAGAGCGATATGCACCCCAGTTTGTGTTGCTCAGGCAGCGGAGGGCACTGAGGTGCTGCCAGCACTTCCACTTAAGATGATGATGGTGAGGTAGCCAAGTCAACTGGGCTTCGAAAACCAGTCCTAAGAATTGAAGTCTCCGCTACAGTCAGTGGATCATCGTGAAGGTAAAGTTCTGGTTCTGGATGAATGGTGCGACGTTGACAGAAATGCATGACATGACTTCACAGCGTGTCAATGAGCAAAAAAGCATCTCTACATGCTGCAGTCCACCAGGGGACCAGTACGCAACGTGGAGAAGAATTAGTGCGAGGGGTGGAATATTCAGCAGCAGTGAGAATGACTTCCATGAGATGTGTGACCTGACTATCACAGCTTGTGAAGGTTTGATCCTGAAAGGTCGCCCTGGAAGAGAAGAGCCCCCAGTCTGCTTTGGAGATGTTCCAACTAGTTGAGCACGGAGAGCAGGTTTGATGCAGGAGATGGATAACACGGAAAGTGGTCGCTCGAATATGTATCAGAAAGTGCATACCACTCAAACCGGCATGCAAATTGGGTAGTACATATAGAGAGGTCTAAATGGGAATAGGTGTGAGATGTGTCGGAAAGAAAAGTAGGGGCGCCAGTATTGAGGCAGACAAGATTGAGCTGGTTGAAAAGGTCTGCTAACAGGGAGCCCCTCGGGCAGGATGCTGGGGAGCCTCAAAGGGGATGCTGGGCATTGAAGTCCCCAGTGAACAAAAATGGTGCAGGTAGCTGAGCAATAATATGCATCATGTCTGCCCTGGAAATGGCAGACGACGATGGAGTGTAAATGGTACAAATGGAAAATGTAAAAGTGGGGAGAGTAAATCGGACAGCAACTGCCTGCAGGCCGGTGTGCAATGTGATGGGATCATAGTAAATATCACCACAGACCAGCAACATAACCCCTCCATGAGCCAGAATACCTGCCACAGGGGGTAGGTCAAAACGCACAGAGGTGTAGTGCGCCAAGGCAGTTTGATCGCATGGACGTAGCTTCGTTTCCTGGAGGACTACAATGAGCGGACAGTGCAAGTGGAGCAGCAACTTTAAATCCTCTCAGTTGGAGCGAATGCTGCGAATATTCCAGTGAGTAAGTGCCATCGTGAGAAGAAAAAGAAGATGCAAGCAGGGGTCACCTCGAAGGCCGCTGAGGGCCTGGTTTCGAGCGAGCACTGCCACCGCTAACAGTAGGCAGACAGTCATCGTCCATTGGTTCTATAGGGTCATCAGCCATCTTGTTAAGATGGCCAGGAGGGGGAGCTTCCTCCGCCAGTGAACAGCCAGAACTTTGGCTACCAGCGGTGCGGCCAGGCGAAACGGATGACGGCCTGGGGCGGCAACTGCTGGGGGTGCTGGAGAAGAAATACGCCATGGCAGAGAAGGAGAACTGTGCTTCCTATGAGCCTTCTTGGAGGGGCGTTTAGTGGAAGTACTGGTCGATGGCTCTGAGGTCAAGGTACATAGGAAGTCTGCACGGGATGGTTCCTTCTTGAAGGACCGTGCACCTAACTTCTGGGTCTTCATCTTGGCAGAAGCTGATGAAGGTGCTTGTGTCTGAGGGGTGACGGGAGTAAGAGGAGACATTGACCGGGCAATCTTAGCACTGGCCGAATGGACGACTGTAGTGCTGAAGGTCAGATTGCATGTCTGCATCGCCACCTCCCTGGTAGTCCGAGGAGAGGCAATGACAGTACTGTATTTCTCCGCTGGGAGCAGCGTGGGCATCCTACTAGCAAATAGCTTGTAAGCAGCCGAGGTGGACACTTTCTCTTTGACCCGAATTTCCTGTATACAGCGTTCTTCCTTGTAGATGGGACAGTTGCAGGAGGATGCTGCATGGTCACCCTGACAATTCACACAACGAGGAGATGGAGGTGGACAGTCACCCTCATGGGCATCCCTGCCACAAGTGACACATTTAGCCACATTGGAACAAGACTGGCTAGTGTGATTAAAATGCTGACACTGGTAGCAGTGCTTAGGTGTCGGGACATAGGGGCGAACAGAAATAACCTTGTAGCCCGCTTTGATGCGTGACGGCAGCTGAACACTATCAAAGGTCAAGGAAAGCGTCCGGGTCGGTACAAGGTCATTGTTGACCTTTTTTATGACCCTATGGACAGCCGTCACGCCCTGCTCAGTGAGGAAAGTCTGAATCTCCTCGTCAGTCAATCCGTCGAGTGATCTAGTATATACCACACCACGAGACGAATTCAAAGTGTGGTGAGCCTCCACCCGGACAGGGAACGTGTACAGGAGTGTGTCCCAAAGCAGTTTTTGTGCCTGATAGGTGCTCTCAAGAGGAAAATCCTTTCTGTCCTCAGATCGAGAAACTATGAGGAACTGTGGGGCAAGTGGTAGTACTTTTGTCACTGGTGGCTTGTCAAGTTTTCGTTTGTGGGCAGAAGTCGAGAGAGAAGAAGAACAGAAATCCATTGTGGAGCAATCCACCATGATTGCCAGCGTCTCCGATGGCACGCTCCTTCCTTGTGGGGACCCTCACAGAGGGCATCCCACCTTAGGTGAATGTTTACACCTCAGGTCACCCCTCCCGAGAAATGGACGGAGGGACCAATCGGCATGGTCGGAAGGTGTCAGCTCAGGCAATCACCCCTCCCTGGGCCTAGCCTATACCAGGGGGTATGTGCGTGCTTTACTTGTCTACCCAGGGTGGGTAGACAAGTTACCCCGTCACCGGCTACACGTGCCAACGCGTGGGTCGGCCTTCAGGTGAGCACAGGGAGGAAGGAAGAAGGAGAAAAAGAAGGGAGAGAGGGACAGAAGGGACAGACTGTCTCAAACGCTGAGGCAGAGACCAGAGGAGGCAAGGAGAAGGAGGCAAGGCGAAGGAGGCAAGGCGAAGGAGGCAAGGCGAAGGAGGCAAGGAGGAGGAGGCAAGGAGGAGGAGGCAAGGAGAAGGAGGCAAGGAGAAGGAGGCAAGGAGAAGGAGGCAAGGGAAAGAGTAAGTAAGACAGTGAGATGGAGAAGAACAAAGAAAGGAACCAACCAAAGGCAGGAAGAATCCAGAAGAAGTGAAAAACCAAAATGACTGCAAATATAGGTTGTGGACCATTTCATCTCCAGACGCAGGTGCTAACTACCCCCTTGAGGGGGAGGGACTCCTTTTAGTCGCCTCTTATGACAGGTAGGAATACATTGGACCTATTCTAACCCCCAGACCCACAGGGGGGATAGAGCTCTGTGGGGACCCCATTCTTCTGGATATGGGGGGTAACTATGGGAGGCAACAACTTTGAACATATGGAGCGACAGGAAATTTTGGATAAAAATCGAGAGCGGACCCTGAAGACCCCACTCATGTAATATGGAAAGGATACGAGGGACACAGGATTATCAGTGGTAGAACGTCCCAGGTGGAAACTGCCCTGGCATGGAGCCAGAACGCCACGTGACTTGACGACCCAACGCAACCGCTGACACACCATACATTCTAGCAGCTTACAAAGAACATTGGTGAGGCTGATGGGCTGATAGCTATCCACATAAAGTGGGTTTTTAATGGGTTGGAGCAAGGGAATGATGGTGCTCTCCTGCGATTGCGATGGAATGATGCCATTGCACCAGATCAAGCTGAAGATGATGAGATGTCACGTGTAATTGGATGAGATATGTTTAATTATCTGACTGTAGATCAGATCTGGCCCAGGAGCTGTGTTGGGGCAATGTGCAAGGGCACTGAGGAGCTCGCACTTAAAGGGTTCACTGTGGCATGTAGTAAGCAAGAGGACTTTCCCTTCCATCAACCATTTGAGGGCATAAAGGATGGGGAGTAATTCTCCAACACAGAGGCTCGAGCATAGAGCTGAGCGAAGTGCTCAGAAATCACGTTTGCATCAGTAGGTAATATGGCACCTGTTGAGGTCTGTACCCAAAAACAGATATGATCTTTGTCTAGACTCGGGAACGTGACATATGGCACCCAATGGTCGAGACATACCTCTCCAAATGCTCCTGTTTTCATTTTTTTATAAGCTGATGAATGCTGGCATGGAGCCAATTAAATGCGGTTGGGTGCTCCAGAGAAGGGTGCCGTTTATGTCACTGTAGAGCCCACCTGCTCTCTTGAATGGCCTCAGCTACTTTCAGTGACCACCAAGGTACAGTCTTCCGCTGGGGCACCCTAAGGAACAAGGAATCGCGTTTTTTGCCACAGAAACGATTGTTCTGGTAACCAGCTCAACTACCAAATCGATGGTACCATGTGGGGGAGATTCAGTGGTGACAGCAGAAGTGAAAGTTTCTAGGATGCCTTGTTTAAAACCCATCTGGGTAGGTATCTGTTGTCAGGCTGCTGGGGCAGTGAAAGGAAGATGGGAGGGTGGTCACTACCACCCAAGTCACCATCGGCTCTCCAGTGGACAGATGGAAGAAGTCCTGGGCTGCAAAATTGATAAATCAATGGCCAAGTAAGTACCATGAGCCACGCTGCAATGTGTGGGGGTCCCAATATTTAGGAGGCAGAGGTCGAGCTGAGACAGTAAATTTTTGACCTCTGTTTCTGCCAGTAGGCATAGTGGCATCCCACAAAGTGTTATAGGCATTAAAATCTCCAAAAGTAAGAAAAGTTTACAGAGTTGATCAATCAGTGCAACTAAAATGTTTAGGGCTACTGCACCATCTGGAAGGAGATATACGTTGCAAACAGTTATTTCCTGCAGTGTCCTTATCCTAACAGCGACAGCTTTAAGAGTGTGAATGGGCACAGGTTCACTACATACCGAATCCAGGATATAGACAAACTCCAGACAATATATTTGTTACAGTGCTTGTAATATCCTCTATAGCCACAGAGGCAGGGTTCCACATTGCTGGGAACCAGGTTTCCTGGAGGGAAATGCTGAAAGCAGGTGTGAAGCTTAACAATTGCCACAGCTAATCCAGGTGGTGGAAATAACCATTGGAATATGACGATGTCGTGAGGCAGGGAAGGCATGAAACACTCAATGGGGCAGGCTACACCACAGGGTCACTGGCTGCCACCAAGTACCTGTGCAATCGATATCCATTGTGTCTGAGGACCTAGAGAGATCTAGGTCCTCAGGGGACACCAGATTCTCAACCATCCTCAGACACAGAGCTTTTACGGAGTAGTGGTATGGGTGCCACCACAAGGTTCAAGTTCTTGGGGGACTACCACTATTTGGCTCTCTCACTGCTCCTTTGGTTTCTCTAGCTCGGAGGGGTTCACTGAGTCAATCTCATGGACTGAGGACCGTGATGCCCTACAACCAGCTACCTGTTGTTGCTTCATCCACTGGTGGGTGTCTGCTTTGCCACTGGTAGGAACCTGGGAAGGGAGTGACCCAAGGGATCCCTTCCTATCAAGAGGAACCAAAGAAGACGTTGCTTCTCCAGCTGAGAAGTGGGGGACTCATGTCTCCAATGGTTGGGGAGGGGGGGTGGGAGTGTGGGGCAGTGGTGGTATTGCTCCCAAAGTAGGTGGTGCAGGAGCAACAGGGAGGGAAGTGCCCACCACCATCAAGGAGGCAAGTGAAGTCTGACGGCTCAGAGGTAACTGTACACAGCAGAACGGAAGGTGCTAAAACCGTTGTCATAGCAGCAGCTTAAGTCAATGTCATATGCACAGCCTCAGTGTAGGTTGGTCAGTTAAGGGTCTTGCATTCTATTATTTTCCTCTCTTCCTGCAAAATCCTGCAGGCTGGGGAGCAAGGTGAATGCTGCTCTCCACAGTTGACGCAGATGGGAGGCTGGACACATGGTGTACTGGGATGTAACGCATGTCCACAATCTTAACATGTGATGCTGGAAGTACAGCAGGAAGACATACGGCCAAACTTCCAGCACTTAAAGGACCACATCGGGGGAGGGATATATGGCTTGACATCACAATGATAGACCATCACCTTGACCCGCAAAGGCCAAGATGAAGCCACCGGTGGCAACCTGATTATCCCTTTGACACCGGTGGATGCACCAGGTGAAATGAACACCTTGTTGCTCTAAATTGGCGTGCATCTTATCGTCAGACTGCAAATGAAGGTCCCTATGGAGTATAATAACCTTCACCATATTTAAGCTCTTATGTGGCATGATGGTAACAAACATCCCCCAACTTGTCGCAAGTAAGTAATGCCCATGACTGGACGAAGGATGCTGTTTTTCTCATGACTGACCCAGAGCACATTTTGGACAAACCCTCTACCACCCCAAACTTGTCTAACTCTCCACAGAAAACTAAGGCTTCATTAACATGGAAGATTCCCCATAAAGTATTGTACATACAAGGTACTGGAGTGAATAAGCTTTGCTGCCATCCTTAGCCTGGAATTCTTCCCATGGTGTGTCCAGGGAGGGGAACGATTTGGGATCATACTTCTTCACATTGAAATTAAATCTCGACTGCTTAAAGACTTACTACACTTCATGGCATGTCATCCGCCCTGATCCCACCTACTCCAATGCCCATCCCCATATGTGCCACCTAGCCGCAGCAAAGGCCACCTGGCACGATGCCACTGCCGCAAGTCTCGATGGCCCAAGGTGACAAGGAACTATTCCTTGGCATACGTGGGGTGTTAACGGCAAAGGCATCAGCAGAGTGAACTCTGTGGGGTCAAGGGCTACAGCCAACAGGGTACATGGTGGCCCACCACAACAGACTGGCTACCATGCTGGATATGAGGTGCAAATAAGTCTATGGTCGTCATCAGCGCTGAAAAGGACACTGCATAGTGGATGGAGGGAAACACACCCAGGAAGGTGCCCTTGCCCAAGAGATGGAGAATGAGTGGGACTGCAATGCCACGACGAAGTGGGCTAAATGTCTCAGTGCATGATGGACACTATGCATCTTTTAAGGCGGCTTTCCCCAATTGGCTCACTCTTTGGGAAAATTTTGAAAAATGTTCAAACCCTAAAAGGGACCATCACATGAGGCCAAAACATGTGGGACTCCTTTTAGTTGCCTCTTATGACAGGCAGGAATATCTTGGGGCTATTCTAACCCCCAGACCTGCAGGGGGCAGTACAATGGTGGCAAATATCCATCCACATTTATCAATACTGTCCACTTCTTGTCTCCCCCAAACAAGTGGCCCTTCATTCCCTCAAGCTTCCCACCCATTGCTGCTGCTCTGCATCCATCCTTGAGGTCACTGCTTCCTTCCCCACCCAAATATTCTGAGTTTCACTGTAGCATCTGTAACACAATGGATTTCTTCTCCAATAGGCACGTTCTCAGCATGCCATCACCCAGCCTCAGGTCATTGCCATTTGACCCTGGTCATCTCCAATCTTTGTCATCTCCTGAGTGCCAGCCTCTTCTCCAGGGCACCCATTCTGCATCCTCAGTTGTCTTTCACTGTCACTCCTCTTCCCTGATACTGGAAATTTTGCCCCAAGCCTAGCCTCACCATATCGAGCTGCCTTGAGCTATGCAACAGTTTTCCTTAATCATGTCCTTGCCTGATTCCAGTAGTTTTGTTTAAGGTCTGCGCCTCCTGGATGGCACTTCTATCTAATTCATTGAGGTGACAGTTCCCTATTTTTGGCTGTTGGCCCAGTCATAACTATTCCTCCGAATGCAGCACATATCATTGGAATCTAGGACACCCCAAGTGCAGCTGCCAGTGCTCAATTTGCACCTTCAAGCAGGTTCACTGTGTTGGTGACACTAAGCACGACAGGATAATCTTTATGTTTCCTTCACTAGGAAACTGTTTCACTTTCTCAACATTATCATGTACCTTCCATGTTGCAGTGAAGGGCTGCCACTCATTGCCCCTTGAGCACATTTCTTTTGTGCATTCATCACCCACAATACTTGGGACATGTGGCCAGGAGAATCGGTTGCAGATGGCATAAGCAAGTTTTCTGCTGGTCTCCCTGTAGAGATGTGAGACACAAAGATGAGCAGATTGGTCTAGGAACAAACTGTAGTGGAAGTCATATTCTGAAACATTTATGTTCAGATGGAGTGTCACCTAAAATAAAAGAAGGGAACAAGAACTGATACAGTATGTAAATAACCTCTGGTTACTTATCAGCCATTCTTTTCAATGTCAACCCATTTGTCCTATGTGCTATGCTACAGCTGTTTCCATTACACTATTTACTCCCAGCACCATTTCTGAGGTGATTAGCTCTCTTATCTTAACATAGATCACAGAAACCTTATTTTCTGCTGAGAGGTTTCTTTATAACACCCCCCCCCCTTCCCCTCCAATGAAGAATGACAACAGATACCTCCAAGAAAGGCTGTAGCAACTGACAACTCCAAAAAGCTATCAGGACACCCATGATAAAATAAAGATAACAATACAACTGTCCCCAGTGCCTCACCTCACAGTAAGTAAGAAAAATAGTACATGGGAAACAATATATCTACGTTTGTGAGTGCTAACCCCATTTACAGTTGGGATTTTTATATGGTTCCCATTAGTAGATACATGGATTAATTAGCAAGGTTGGTTTGTATAGCATATTACTGCAATACCAGACATGTTGTCCAATGAATGATGATCAGTATTAGCTGTGGTAGCTATTATAAATATAAGAATGTAGTTTTGAATGTGAAGAAATGACGAAAATTTTTATTTCTCTTAACCTTCTGATTAAGAGAGAGATGGACACCTGTTCTCTTCAAGAAAATGTTATCAATGAATATATCACTCCTGGAAATGGAAAAAAGAACACATTGACACCGGTGTGTCAGACCCACCATACTTGCTCCGGACACTGCGAGAGGGCTGTACAAGCAATGATAGAAGGGAGAACCGATAGAGGTACTCAAGGTACCCTCCGCCACACACCGTCAGGTGGCTTGCGGAGTATGGATGTAGATGTAGATGTAGATCACACGCACGGCACAGCGGACACACCAGGAACCGCGGTGTTGGCCGTCGAATGGCGCTAGCTGCGCAGCATTTGTGCACCGCCGCCGTCAGTGTCAGCCAGTTTGCCGTGGCATATGGAGCTCCATCGCAGTCTTTAACACTGGTAGCATGCCACGACAGCGTGGACGTGAACCGTATGTGCAGTTGACGGACTTTGAGTGAGGGCGTATAGTGGGCATGCGGGAGGCCGGGTGGACGTACCGCCGAATTGCTCAACACATGGGGCATGAGGTCTCCACAGTACATCGATGTTGTCGCCAGTGGTCGGCGAAAGGTGCACGTGCCCGTCAACCTGGGACCGGACCGCAGCGACGCACGGATGCACGCCAAGACCGTAGGATCCTACGCAGTGCCGTAGGGGACCGCACCGCCAATTCCCAGCAAATTAGGGACACTGTTGCTCCTGGGGTATCGGCGAGGACCATTCGCAACCGTCCCCATGAAGCTGGGCTACGGTCCCGCACACCGTTAGGCCGTCTTCCGCTCACGCCCCAACATCGTGCAGCCCGCCTCCAGTCGTGTCGTGACAGGTGTAAATGGAAGGATGAATGGAGACATGTCTTCAGCGATGAGAGTCGCTTCTGCCTTGGTGCCAATGATGGTCGTATGCATGTTTGGTGCCGTGCAGGTGAGTGCCACAATCAGGACTGCATACGACCGAGGCACACAGGGCCAACACCCGGCATCATGGTGTGGGGAGGGATCTCCTACACTGGCCGTACACCACTGGTGATTGTCGAGGGGACACTGAATACTGCACGGTACATCCAAACCGTCATCGAACCCATCGTTCTACCATTCCTAGACTGGCAAGAGAACTTGCTGTTCCAACAGGACAATGCACGTCCGCATGTATCCCGTGCCACCCAACGTGCTCTAGAAGGTGTAAGTCAACTATCCTGGCCAGCAATATCTCCGGATCTGTCCCCCATTGAGCATGTTTGGGACTGGATGAAGCGTCGTCTCACGCGGTCTGCACGTCCAGCACGAACGCTGGTGCAACTGAGGCGCCAGGTGGAAATGGCATGGCAAGCCGTTCCACAGGACTACATCCAGCATCTCTACGATTGTCTCCATGGGAGAATAGCAGCCTGCATTGCTGTGAAAGGTGGATATACACTGTACTAGTGCCGACATTGTGCATGCTCTGTTGCTTGTGTCTATGTGCCTGTGGTTCTGTCAGTGTGATCATGTGATGTATCTGACCCCAGGAATGTGTCAATAAAGTTTCCCCTTCCTGGGACAATGAATTCACGGTGTTCTTATTTCAATTTCCAGGAGTGTATATGTTTAACACTATATAGATAGCAAATAATGTAACAGATATTTTGTATCTTCACAGACTTCGTCACTTACAGAAATCAAAGCAAAAGATTGGAAGCTCTTTCTATGAAACATACTGTACACACTACTGTACCAACAAAGCAAAAACATTTCCCCACAGAAATGGGACATTCCTATAGTCCTAAGGACTCAAACAAATGTGTTGATGGGATGCTTACATCTGACTGATCACAATATGGTTGAGGGAGCCTCTGAAAAATGTTAGTACCAAGCACTTCACTTCATATGGTAGTATTTCACTTATCAGCTAGGGCCAGTTATAAACCAGATTCACACCCCAATATTTCATTTCAGTTACTACCTTACTGGGTAGCACATAGATGTTCAATTTTGAAATTCAAATCTTCCTAATTTTTTTCTACTAGCATCATCACTGGAGCCCCACTGTTGGACAAAGCCCCCCTCCAGACTTCTCCTGGTATTCCAGTCTCAAGCTATATGCATGTCCACTCCCCATTTAGTCAGATTATCACCTCAGTTTTTCTCCTCTTCACTATTATAGGGTGTAATTCTCTCACCCCATCTGCAGCCCATTCCCCAACTACATGCCACACCACTTCATTACCATGAAGTCTCCAACTCCAGTCTGTTCCCTGATAATTTTGTTTCCGTGTCTCTCCAGGTAATTCTCTGCTTGGATTTCTCCACTGCTATCCACACAAACTTTCAATTTTGTAAGTCAGTATCTACTTGCTCCAGATTGAACTTCTCAATATTAATGAACATTATTGTAATAAAACATATTGTAATTTGTCAATTCTAATTCATTTTAGTGTGGCCAGATGACAAAGGGGTTACAGATATCACAAATTTGAATTACCAAACACTATCTGATCAAAGTACCTGGACACTTATTTAGGGCAGAATTGACCACTATATTTCTGAAGAGGTGGACCTAACATTACAGAAGGTGCCAGGTGGTACTGCTTTATCAGTTGAGGAGCAGTAATGGCAGACTGGGTCAGTCAGGAGAGCTCAGCACATTTAACATGGTTTTTTCTTTGGATGCCACCTGAATAATTAAAACAGGGAGGCATTTCAACCCTCCTGAATTTGCCCAAGTCAACAGTCATGGATGTGACAGTGAAGAGGGAATATTAAGTAAAAAACAAAGCTAAATAACTTTAAAGCCAGTACCACCATTAGACTTTTTTATTTGCAGTGTTACATTTACACTTACATGATCATGATTTTTGGCTTCAAACCGCCATTATCAATTGTTAAGTTTTATACAGTGACCAAGATGCCATACTCTTGTATTTAAAACACACTATTAGATACATTGTCTAAGGGTTGATATTTTTGGTAAAGCCTACCTGCTTTGTTTCCTCACTGAGTATACCATCTTGACTGAATGACAGTTGGCCAACTGTCATTCAGTCAAGATGGTATACTCAGTGACAAAACAAAGCAGAAGGTTTTACCAGAAATATCGACCCTTAGACAATGTATCTAATAGTGTATTTGAAATATGAGAGTATGCCACCTTAGGCACTGTATAACACTTAAAACACTTGATAATGGCACTTTTAAGACAAAATCATGATCGTGTAAGTGTACATGTAACACTGCAAATAAATAACAGTCTAATGGCAATTTAAGGAAATATATTATGAGTGTGGCCCCACATTATGAAAAAAATTATTAAAAGCTAAATGAAGTCTGGGCAGGCCTAATGTGCTGCTGGACAGGGGGTATCTAACATTGTGGTGGGAGGTGGTAAAATATAGCTGCTGTGGTCACTTAGTTCTGATATGCTACTAGCAGTCCCATAAGAAAAGGTCTGTGCACAGGGAGTTACAAGAAACTAGTCACAATGGCTGAGCAGCTTCTGAAAACCACACATTTCTGTTCTCAACATTAAGCCATTCTCCAGGTAGTGTAAAGAGCAATGACCACAGGACAGTGGACTTTTGGAGACAATACCCCACAGTAATCCAATGGAAGAATTTGGGTTTGTTGAATCCAATGTGAACATTACGTGTCATCTTTCATGCCAACGATGAAGTGCAGGAAGGCAGTATTACAGCATGCAGTTTCTCCTTATTAATTTGTTCTCTCCTTATTGCACTTTAGGAAATGTCAAATGTAGAAGAACAAGTACATATTTGGCAGTATTGTGTACTATATGCAGCAGAGGAACAATTCAGAGGCAATGATTGCTTGAATTGTTTCAAAAATGCCACCTGTCATCAAGCAGTATTGTGACAATGGTTTGTGGATGTGGCACTCAAAGTGACCTTTCCTGCCCCATGTGCCACCCTGAATGGAATGGAACACCTCTGGGATGAGTTAGAAAGGTGACTTCACTCTAAATCCAGCACCCAACATCCGTACTTTCTCTGGTTTCCGCCCTAGAGGAAGAATGTGCTGCCATTCCTTCTAACAGATTAAGGCATCTCACTGAAAGTGCCCCCAGAGGAGTTCAAGCCATCATAAAGGGGAAGGGTGGACACACACAGTCTTAATGTCCACTAATAAGTGTCCAGATACATTTCATTCACTGGTGTATAGAGTAGGAACACAAGCCTCCCACTGTGGGCTCTTTCTATTACTCACTGAGTACATCTGTAGCTGTCCTGGCCCCAGCCTCAGTATCACTTCCAGCCTCTTGTGTGGGAAGCTGCTGTGGTTCAGCTGTGCCTACGGTTGTACAAAGGGAAACATCTTTTAAGAACTTTATGTATTGCTTTACTGACATGCTGCTCCTACTATTCCTAAATGGTTGCAGTGACAGGTATACACATATTTTAAAACACACAATGGTATACTGTCCCTGTAACTAATGTCAAATGCCATTAGTAAGAAACAGTAATCAGTATCATGCCATTTGTGTAATAAAAAAAGAAAGACAAATAAACTGAGTCCATTGGGATACAACTTTTCTGGACTGTGCATATACACTCCTGGAAATGGAAAAAAGAACACATTGACACCGGTGTGTCACACCCACCATACTTGCTCCGGACACTGCGAGAGGGCTGTACAAGCAATGATCACACGCACAACACAGCGGACACACCAGGAACCGCGGTGTTGGCCGTCGAATGGCACTAGCTGCGCAGCATTTGTGCACCGCCGCCGTCAGTGTCAGCCAGTTTGCCGTGGCATATGGAGCTCCATCGCAGTCTTTAACACTGGTAGCATGCCACGACAGCGTGGACGTGAACCGTATGTGCAGTTGACGGACTTTGAGTGAGGGCGTATAGTGGGCATGCGGGAGGCCGGGTGGACGTACCGCCGAATTGCTCAACACATGGGGCATGAGGTCTCCACAGTACATCGATGTTGTCGCCAGTGGTCGGCGAAAGGTGCACGTGCCCGTCAACCTGGGACCGGACCGCAGCGACGCACGGATGCACGCCAAGACCGTAGGATCCTACGCAGTGCCGTAGGGGACCGCACCGCCAATTCCCAGCAAATTAGGGACACTGTTGCTCCTGGGGTATCGGCGAGGACCATTCGCAACCGTCCCCATGAAGCTGGGCTACGGTCCCGCACACCGTTAGGCCGTCTTCCGCTCACGCCCCAACATCGTGCAGCCCGCCTCCAGTCGTGTCGTGACAGGTGTAAATGGAAGGATGAATGGAGACATGTCTTCAGCGATGAGAGTCGCTTCTGCCTTGGTGCCAATGATGGTCGTATGCATGTTTGGTGCCGTGCAGGTGAGTGCCACAATCAGGACTGCATACGACCGAGGCACACAGGGCCAACACCCGGCATCATGGTGTGGGGAGGGATCTCCTACACTGGCCGTACACCACTGGTGATTGTCGAGGGGACACTGAATACTGCACGGTACATCCAAACCGTCATCGAACCCATCGTTCTACCATTCCTAGACTGGCAAGAGAACTTGCTGTTCCAACAGGACAATGCACGTCCGCATGTATCCCGTGCCACCCAACGTGCTCTAGAAGGTGTAAGTCAACTATCCTGGCCAGCAATATCTCCGGATCTGTCCCCCATTGAGCATGTTTGGGACTGGATGAAGCGTCGTCTCACGCGGTCTGCACGTCCAGCACGAACGCTGGTGCAACTGAGGCGCCAGGTGGAAATGGCATGGCAAGCCGTTCCACAGGACTACATCCAGCATCTCTACGATTGTCTCCATGGGAGAATAGCAGCCTGCATTGCTGTGAAAGGTGGATATACACTGTACTAGTGCCGACATTGTGCATGCTCTGTTGCTTGTGTCTATGTGCCTGTGGTTCTGTCAGTGTGATCATGTGATGTATCTGACCCCAGGAATGTGTCAATAAAGTTTCCCCTTCCTGGGACAATGAATTCACGGTGTTCTTATTTCAATTTCCAGGAGTGTATATGTTTAACACTATATAGATAGCAAATAATGTAACAGATATTTTGTATCTTCACAGACTTCGTCACTTACAGAAATCAAAGCAAAAGATTGGAAGCTCTTTCTATGAAACATACTGTACACACTACTGTACCAACAAAGCAAAAACATTTCCCCACAGAAATGGGACATTCCTATAGTCCTAAGGACTCAAACAAATGTGTTGATGGGATGCTTACATCTGACTGATCACAATATGGTTGAGGGAGCCTCTGAAAAATGTTAGTACCAAGCACTTCACTTCATATGGTAGTATTTCACTTATCAGCTAGGGCCACTTATAAACCAGATTCACACCCCAATATTTCATTTCAGTTACTACCTTACTGGGTAGCACATAGATGTTCAATTTTGAAATTCAAATCTTCCTAATTTTTTTCTACTAGCATCATCACTGGAGCCCCACTGTTGGACAAAGCCCCCCTCCAGACTTCTCCTGGTATTCCAGTCTCAAGCTATATGCATGTCCACTCCCCATTTAGTCAGATTATCACCTCAGTTTTTCTCCTCTTCACTATTATAGGGTGTAATTCTCTCACCCCATCTGCAGCCCATTCCCCAACTACATGCCACACCACTTCATTACCATGAAGTCTCCAACTCCAGTCTGTTCCCTGATAATTTTGTTTCCGTGTCTCTCCAGGTAATTCTCTGCTTGGATTTCTCCACTGCTATCCACACAAACTTTCAATTTTGTAAGTCAGTATCTACTTGCTCCAGATTGAACTTCTCAATATTAATGAACATTATTGTAATAAAACATATTGTAATTTGTCAATTCTAATTCATTTTAGTGTGGCCAGATGACAAAGGGGTTACAGATATCACAAATTTGAATTACCAAACACTATCTGATCAAAGTACCTGGACACTTATTTAGGGCAGAATTGACCACTATATTTCTGAAGAGGTGGACCTAACATTACAGAAGGTGCCAGGTGGTACTGCTTTATCAGTTGAGGAGCAGTAATGGCAGACTGGGTCAGTCAGGAGAGCTCAGCACATTTAACATGGTTTTTTCTTTGGATGCCACCTGAATAATTAAAACAGGGAGGCATTTCAACCCTCCTGAATTTGCCCAAGTCAACAGTCATGGATGTGACAGTGAAGAGGGAATATTAAGTAAAAAACAAAGCTAAATAACTTTAAAGCCAGTACCACCATTAGACTTTTTTATTTGCAGTGTTACATTTACACTTACATGATCATGATTTTTGGCTTCAAACCGCCATTATCAATTGTTAAGTTTTATACAGTGACCAAGATGCCATACTCTTGTATTTAAAACACACTATTAGATACATTGTCTAAGGGTTGATATTTTTGGTAAAGCCTACCTGCTTTGTTTCCTCACTGAGTATACCATCTTGACTGAATGACAGTTGGCCAACTGTCATTCAGTCAAGATGGTATACTCAGTGACAAAACAAAGCAGAAGGTTTTACCAGAAATATCGACCCTTAGACAATGTATCTAATAGTGTATTTGAAATATGAGAGTATGCCACCTTAGGCACTGTATAACACTTAAAACACTTGATAATGGCACTTTTAAGACAAAATCATGATTGTGTAAGTGTACATGTAACACTGCAAATAAATAACAGTCTAATGGCAATTTAAGGAAATATATTATGAGTGTGGCCCCACATTATGAAAAAAATTATTAAAAGCTAAATGAAGTCTGGGCAGGCCTAATGTGCTGCTGGACAGGGGGTATCTAACATTGTGGTGGGAGGTGGTAAAATATAGCTGCTGTGGTCACTTAGTTCTGATATGCTACTAGCAGTCCCATAAGAAAAGGTCTGTGCACAGGGAGTTACAAGAAACTAGTCACAATGGCTGAGCAGCTTCTGAAAACCACACATTTCTGTTCTCAACATTAAGCCATTCTCCAGGTAGTGTAAAGAGCAATGACCACAGGACAGTGGACTTTTGGAGACAATACCCCACAGTAATCCAATGGAAGAATTTGGGTTTGTTGAATCCAATGTGAACATTACGTGTCATCTTTCATGCCAACGATGAAGTGCAGGAAGGCAGTATTACAGCATGCAGTTTCTCCTTATTAATTTGTTCTCTCCTTATTGCACTTTAGGAAATGTCAAATGTAGAAGAACAAGTACATATTTGGCAGTATTGTGTACTATATGCAGCAGAGGAACAATTCAGAGGCAATGATTGCTTGAATTGTTTCAAAAATGCCACCTGTCATCAAGCAGTATTGTGACAATGGTTTGTGGATGTGGCACTCAAAGTGACCTTTCCTGCCCCATGTGCCACCCTGAATGGAATGGAACACCTCTGGGATGAGTTAGAAAGGTGACTTCACTCTAAATCCAGCACCCAACATCCGTACTTTCTCTGGTTTCCGCCCTAGAGGAAGAATGTGCTGCCATTCCTTCTAACAGATTAAGGCATCTCACTGAAAGTGCCCCCAGAGGAGTTCAAGCCATCATAAAGGGGAAGGGTGGACACACACAGTCTTAATGTCCACTAATAAGTGTCCAGATACATTTCATTCACTGGTGTATAGAGTAGGAACACAAGCCTCCCACTGTGGGCTCTTTCTATTACTCACTGAGTACATCTGTAGCTGTCCTGGCCCCAGCCTCAGTATCACTTCCAGCCTCTTGTGTGGGAAGCTGCTGTGGTTCAGCTGTGCCTACGGTTGTACAAAGGGAAACATCTTTTAAGAACTTTATGTATTGCTTTACTGACATGCTGCTCCTACTATTCCTAAATGGTTGCAGTGACAGGTATACACATATTTTAAAACACACAATGGTATACTGTCCCTGTAACTAATGTCAAATGCCATTAGTAAGAAACAGTAATCAGTATCATGCCATTTGTGTAATAAAAAAAGAAAGACAAATAAACTGAGTCCATTGGGATACAACTTTTCTGGACTGTGCATATACACTCCTGGAAATGGAAAAAAGAACACATTGACACCGGTGTGTCAGACCCACCATACTTGCTCCGGACACTGCGAGAGGGCTGTACAAGCAATGATCACACGCACAGCACAGCGGACACACCAGGAACCGCGGTGTTGGCCGTCGAATGGCACTAGCTGCGCAGCATTTGTGCACCGCCGCCGTCAGTGTCAGCCAGTTTGCCGTGGCATATGGAGCTCCATCGCAGTCTTTAACACTGGTAGCATGCTGCGACAGCGTGGACGTGAACCGTATGTGCAGTTGACGGACTTTGAGTGAGGGCGTATAGTGGGCATGCGGGAGGCCAGGTGGACGTACCGCCGAATTGCTCAACACATGGGGCATGAGGTCTCCACAGTACATCGATGTTGTCGCCAGTGGTCGGCGAAAGGTGCACGTGCCCGTCAACCTGGGACCGGACCGCAGCGACGCACGGATGCACGCCAAGACCGTAGGATCCTACGCAGTGCCGTAGGGGACCGCACCGCCAATTCCCAGCAAATTAGGGACACTGTTGCTCCTGGGGTATCGGCGAGGACCATTCGCAACCGTCCCCATGAAGCTGGGCTACGGTCCCGCACACCGTTAGGCCGTCTTCCGCTCACGCCCCAACATCGTGCAGCCCGCCTCCAGTCGTGTCGTGACAGGTGTAAATGGAAGGATGAATGGAGACATGTCTTCAGCGATGAGAGTCGCTTCTGCCTTGGTGCCAATGATGGTCGTATGCATGTTTGGTGCCGTGCAGGTGAGTGCCACAATCAGGACTGCATACGACCGAGGCACACAGGGCCAACACCCGGCATCATGGTGTGGGGAGGGATCTCCTACACTGGCCGTACACCACTGGTGATTGTCGAGGGGACACTGAATACTGCACGGTACATCCAAACCGTCATCGAACCCATCGTTCTACCATTCCTAGACTGGCAAGAGAACTTGCTGTTCCAACAGGACAATGCACGTCCGCATGTATCCCGTGCCACCCAACGTGCTCTAGAAGGTGTAAGTCAACTATCCTGGCCAGCAATATCTCCGGATCTGTCCCCCATTGAGCATGTTTGGGACTGGATGAAGCGTCGTCTCACGCGGTCTGCACGTCCAGCACGAACGCTGGTGCAACTGAGGCGCCAGGTGGAAATGGCATGGCAAGCCGTTCCACAGGACTACATCCAGCATCTCTACGATTGTCTCCATGGGAGAATAGCAGCCTGCATTGCTGTGAAAGGTGGATATACACTGTACTAGTGCCGACATTGTGCATGCTCTGTTGCTTGTGTCTATGTGCCTGTGGTTCTGTCAGTGTGATCATGTGATGTATCTGACCCCAGGAATGTGTCAATAAAGTTTCCCCTTCCTGGGACAATGAATTCACGGTGTTCTTATTTCAATTTCCAGGAGTGTATATGTTTAACACTATATAGATAGCAAATAATGTAACAGATATTTTGTATCTTCACAGACTTCGTCACTTACAGAAATCAAAGCAAAAGATTGGAAGCTCTTTCTATGAAACATACTGTACACACTACTGTACCAACAAAGCAAAAACATTTCCCCACAGAAATGGGACATTCCTATAGTCCTAAGGACTCAAACAAATGTGTTGATGGGATGCTTACATCTGACTGATCACAATATGGTTGAGGGAGCCTCTGAAAAATGTTAGTACCAAGCACTTCACTTCATATGGTAGTATTTCACTTATCAGCTAGGGCCAGTTATAAACCAGATTCACACCCCAATATTTCATTTCAGTTACTACCTTACTGGGTAGCACATAGATGTTCAATTTTGAAATTCAAATCTTCCTAATTTTTTTCTACTAGCATCATCACTGGAGCCCCACTGTTGGACAAAGCCCCCCTCCAGACTTCTCCTGGTATTCCAGTCTCAAGCTATATGCATGTCCACTCCCCATTTAGTCAGATTATCACCTCAGTTTTTCTCCTCTTCACTATTATAGGGTGTAATTCTCTCACCCCATCTGCAGCCCATTCCCCAACTACATGCCACACCACTTCATTACCATGAAGTCTCCAACTCCAGTCTGTTCCCTGATAATTTTGTTTCCGTGTCTCTCCAGGTAATTCTCTGCTTGGATTTCTCCACTGCTATCCACACAAACTTTCAATTTTGTAAGTCAGTATCTACTTGCTCCAGATTGAACTTCTCAATATTAATGAACATTATTGTAATAAAACATATTGTAATTTGTCAATTCTAATTCATTTTAGTGTGGCCAGATGACAAAGGGGTTACAGATATCACAAATTTGAATTACCAAACACTATCTGATCAAAGTACCTGGACACTTATTTAGGGCAGAATTGACCACTATATTTCTGAAGAGGTGGACCTAACATTACAGAAGGTGCCAGGTGGTACTGCTTTATCAGTTGAGGAGCAGTAATGGCAGACTGGGTCAGTCAGGAGAGCTCAGCACATTTAACATGGTTTTTTCTTTGGATGCCACCTGAATAATTAAAACAGGGAGGCATTTCAACCCTCCTGAATTTGCCCAAGTCAACAGTCATGGATGTGACAGTGAAGAGGGAATATTAAGTAAAAAACAAAGCTAAATAACTTTAAAGCCAGTACCACCATTAGACTTTTTTATTTGCAGTGTTACATTTACACTTACATGATCATGATTTTTGGCTTCAAACCGCCATTATCAATTGTTAAGTTTTATACAGTGACCAAGATGCCATACTCTTGTATTTAAAACACACTATTAGATACATTGTCTAAGGGTTGATATTTTTGGTAAAGCCTACCTGCTTTGTTTCCTCACTGAGTATACCATCTTGACTGAATGACAGTTGGCCAACTGTCATTCAGTCAAGATGGTATACTCAGTGACAAAACAAAGCAGAAGGTTTTACCAGAAATATCGACCCTTAGACAATGTATCTAATAGTGTATTTGAAATATGAGAGTATGCCACCTTAGGCACTGTATAACACTTAAAACACTTGATAATGGCACTTTTAAGACAAAATCATGATCGTGTAAGTGTACATGTAACACTGCAAATAAATAACAGTCTAATGGCAATTTAAGGAAATATATTATGAGTGTGGCCCCACATTATGAAAAAAATTATTAAAAGCTAAATGAAGTCTGGGCAGGCCTAATGTGCTGCTGGACAGGGGGTATCTAACATTGTGGTGGGAGGTGGTAAAATATAGCTGCTGTGGTCACTTAGTTCTGATATGCTACTAGCAGTCCCATAAGAAAAGGTCTGTGCACAGGGAGTTACAAGAAACTAGTCACAATGGCTGAGCAGCTTCTGAAAACCACACATTTCTGTTCTCAACATTAAGCCATTCTCCAGGTAGTGTAAAGAGCAATGACCACAGGACAGTGGACTTTTGGAGACAATACCCCACAGTAATCCAATGGAAGAATTTGGGTTTGTTGAATCCAATGTGAACATTACGTGTCATCTTTCATGCCAACGATGAAGTGCAGGAAGGCAGTATTACAGCATGCAGTTTCTCCTTATTAATTTGTTCTCTCCTTATTGCACTTTAGGAAATGTCAAATGTAGAAGAACAAGTACATATTTGGCAGTATTGTGTACTATATGCAGCAGAGGAACAATTCAGAGGCAATGATTGCTTGAATTGTTTCAAAAATGCCACCTGTCATCAAGCAGTATTGTGACAATGGTTTGTGGATGTGGCACTCAAAGTGACCTTTCCTGCCCCATGTGCCACCCTGAATGGAATGGAACACCTCTGGGATGAGTTAGAAAGGTGACTTCACTCTAAATCCAGCACCCAACATCCGTACTTTCTCTGGTTTCCGCCCTAGAGGAAGAATGTGCTGCCATTCCTTCTAACAGATTAAGGCATCTCACTGAAAGTGCCCCCAGAGGAGTTCAAGCCATCATAAAGGGGAAGGGTGGACACATACAGTCTTAATGTCCACTAATAAGTGTCCAGATACATTTCATTCACTGGTGTATAGAGTAGGAACACAAGCCTCCCACTGTGGGCTCTTTCTATTACTCACTGAGTACATCTGTAGCTGTCCTGGCCCCAGCCTCAGTATCACTTCCAGCCTCTTGTGTGGGAAGCTGCTGTGGTTCAGCTGTGCCTACGGTTGTACAAAGGGAAACATCTTTTAAGAACTTTATGTATTGCTTTACTGACATGCTGCTCCTACTATTCCTAAATGGTTGCAGTGACAGGTATACACATATTTTAAAACACACAATGGTATACTGTCCCTGTAACTAATGTCAAATGCCATTAGTAAGAAACAGTAATCAGTATCATGCCATTTGTGTAATAAAAAAAGAAAGACAAATAAACTGAGTCCATTGGGATACAACTTTTCTGGACTGTGCATATACACTCCTGGAAATGGAAAAAAGAACACATTGACACCGGTGTGTCAGACCCACCATACTTGCTCCGGACACTGCGAGAGGGCTGTACAAGCAATGATCACACGCACAGCACAGCGGACACACCAGGAACCGCGGTGTTGGCCGTCGAATGGCACTAGCTGCGCAGCATTTGTGCACCGCCGCCGTCAGTGTCAGCCAGTTTGCCGTGGCATACGGAGCTCCATCGCAGTCTTTAACACTGGTAGCATGCTGCGACAGCGTGGACGTGAACCGTATGTGCAGTTGACGGACTTTGAGCGAGGGCGTATAGTGGGCATGCGGGAGGCCGGGTGGACGTACCGCCGAATTGCTCAACACGTGGGGCGTGAGGTCTCCACAGTACATCGATGTTGTCGCCAGTGGTCGGCGGAAGGTGCACGTGCCCGTCGACCTGGGACCGGACCGCAGCGACGCACGGATGCACGCCAAGACCGTAGGATCCTACGCAGTGCCGTAGGGGACCGCACCGCCACTTCCCAGCAAATTAGGGACACTGTTGCTCCTGGGGTGTCGGCGAGGACCATTCGCAACTGTCTCCATGAAGCTGGGATACGGTCCCGCACACCGTTAGGCCGTCTTCCGCTCACGCCCCAACATCGTGCAGCCCGCCTCCAGTGGTGTCGCGACAGGCGTGAATGGAGGGACGAATGGAGACGTGTCGTCTTCAGCGATGAGAGTTGCTTCTGCCTTGGTGCCAATGATGGTCGTATGCGTGTTTGGCGCCGTGCAGGTGAGCGCCACAATCAGGACTGCATACGACCGAGGCACACAGGGCCAACACCCGGCATCATGGTGTGGGGAGCGATCTCCTACACTGGCCGTACACCACTGGTGATCGTCGAGGGGACACTGAATAGTGCACGGTACATCCAAACCGTCATCGAACCCATCGTTCTACCATTTCTAGACCGGCAAGGGAACTTGCTGTTCCAACAGGACAATGCACGTCCGCATGTATCCCGTGCCACCCAACGTGCTCTAGAAGGTATAAGTCAACTACCCTGGCCAGCAAGATCTCCGGATCTGTCCCCCATTGAGCATGTTTGGGACTGGATGAAGCGTCGTCTCACGCGGTCTGCACGTCCAGCACGAACGCTGGTCCAACTGAGGCGCCAGGTGGAAATGGCATGGCAAGCCGTTCCACAGGACTACATCCAGCATCTCTACGATCGTCTCCATGGGAGAATAGCAGCCTGCATTGCTGCGAAAGGTGGATATACACTGTACTAGTGCCGACATTGTGCATGCTCTGTTGCCTGTGTCTATGTGCCTGTGGTTCTATCAGTGTGATCATGTGATGTATCTCACCCCAGGAATGTGTCAATAAAGTTTCCCCTTCCTGGGACAATGAATTCACGGTGTTCTTATTTCAATTTCCAGGAGTGTACATACCACTCCAGGAGTGATGCACATACCTATGAATTGTTAACAATGAATGACATTTTCAAAAAAGGAATTACTTATACCTCATGTAAATAGCAACCTAATAGAACATGTCAAACATAAATGTGCATATGTTGTGCATTAGTTTTATTTCTATTTTATGTGTGGTGATTTATGTCAGGGGCCAATATTAACCTTCAGCACAGGACAGCTATTGCAGCAGCTTTCATGAGAAAGTACCTGCCCAGCTGTAGAAATAGGTATTCTGTGGGTCACCACACTGTCCTGCAGATGCATGGACTTCCAAAGGACAGTTATTGTGAGATACAGAAGGGGAAAATTGGAAATTGTCTCTCTTTTATACTGAGTGAATGAAGGTGGTGTTTTAGTGTTGTTCATAAATGTAAAGATGAAAGAAAGAAATTATTTGTCAAGTCAAAAGTAATATAGAAAGTAATTAAAAAATGTGGTGTAGCAATGACACACAATCCAAATTTTAAAGTACTTTTAATACATTTTGGGAAGACGTACGGAAGATAAGACGTGTACTAAATAGTTTCACCACAAGACACCTGCAGCCATAGGAATGTACAACATGAGAAGGAAACTGCAGTTCACAGATGAATCACACAGGGGTTGGAGTCCCGCCCAACCAAGTAAGCGAGTAAGCGAGTACAAAATGTGAGATTTGATAGTTGCAGCCTATCTATTCTGAAGGAATGGGTGCCACACCTATCTAAATATATGTGCCTGACAGCATACCAGCCTCTCATGCAGATGGACTGTAATGTCTTGTGTCCCTCACAAATACAGTAGATCTAGAAGCAAGGCAGAGTAACATACTGGGTACACTAGTCTGCAGTTTCCAGAATATGGAGATTAATAGGGAACACACACTGATAACCCAAGCAGTCAAGGCAACAAATGGCATAAAATGAAAAATTTCTGTTTGTATCCTGGTGTGGCACAAATGTTCATGTGTCATGATTGTGTTGTTTCTATCCACTACTCCAGTAAAAGTCAAATTTCTTTTGTCAGCCCTAAATAGTTTTCACTGCAAATGTGTTAAATGTGTCTACAATGCCCGATTATCTCCAGTACTGTCTTCTGCTTTGTGCATGAATAATCCTGTAGCATGAGAAAACCAATTCAGTGAGAAGTAAGACTGAAACCAATGCATACACATTGAAGAAGTAAATATGGTGGATCCAAACAGTGAAGTATGGAATAAATTTCGATAGGTTGTGTATGAAAACATGAATTTTACTAAGTACACATGCTGCTTTGCAATATTGTGTTTCCCGACAGGATCAACTCATTTAAACTGACACATTTGCTGTAAAACTGACACTGACACAGCTCTTTCAGTGATACCAGCAGTAATAAACGATAGTGTAACAGGGAGATGTGTTACAATGTGTTGTAAAGTCATTTCTGGTGAAGATTTCAAATAATTACACCAATGATTAATAAATCTAGTTGCACATGATAGAGGAATCAGTATTTTGGATGTCATGCTGCATGTCATCTCTCATGAATAGGGTTTTCCATAGAACTAAATTTCTGGATGTTAGGGAGATGGCAATGAATATTATGAATATCAGAGGTAAGGCACACTGATTCACTGGACATATTTCATAATTTTCTCACAGTCTCCACACACAGTCCCAAAATAATAAAACCTTTGGATCACCACATAAGGTTTTTTGCATTGTTCTGATTTCTGTGTTGTTAGTTCTAATTTAAAACCAAAGAAATCACTGAATAAAATAAGGTTATCATTCTTTTACATTTATTAGCTTTCAAAATAAGCTAGGTGCTCTGACAATGTAGCACAATTCTCAGTATGCTTTATCAGAGAGTTAGTTTTGGAACCCCTGCCATAGCAAAATAAAATACGGAACAGGAAAGAGAGCATTAGAAGTTTCCCTCTCAAACTAGAACATGGAAAGTTCATTACAATAACCATAAACAGCTCTCCACTAGAATGATCACACCATATCCTCCTCACATTCCCCGTGTTGCCCTGAGCTCTCAGAAAATTTGTTTCAAGACTTCATTTTAGCAAGTAACATTAAACACAATGATCATATACACTAAAAATCAGATAATGTTACTCACCTGCGGAGTGAGTGCCATCATCCACATGGCGACTAAAGACTTCATCACGATGGAGCAGTTGCTGCAGTATTTTTTTCCTGAACTTCTTTATTTTGCTTTCGTACTTATCAATTATGTTAAGTATGCAGCAACAGTCATCGCAGACTACTCCATCGTGATTTATCTCTATGTCTAAAATGTCTTCTACAAGAAGCTGGAGACACTTATGAAGTTTTATTTTTCGTGTCTCTGTCTGTGATGACAGTGGTGATGGATTTAATACAGCTGCTTTCCCACACATGAAGCACAATGCACTCAAGGGTGATGACTGATGTAACTGCAAATACGAGCAAATAAATATCTGTAGTAAGTGCTCATTAATATTCCACTTATGTTAGACTGGGTTACGATACTGTATATTCTAGAAGGAGCAACTACTATTACCACCAGTTAGAAGTAGTACAAAATATGATACAATGACCTCTCCCACACTATTTGTGGCTGACAACCATTACTTTCAACACTCACTCTAGCTCCTCAATCTTTATTTTAACACACACTTTAGTAGGCTGAACCAAACATTGATTTTATTCAGTTTCTATTGCATCAAGCTATAAAACAAATATTTCATCTTTGAATATCATTAAATTGGACCATGCAGAACTGGACAGTCTCTCAGAAATTATAGGGGATCACAAACAGTAATAAAACAGGAAGCGACTGTCACAAATGCTTATATTGCTACTAGAGCAGAGGAATCCAGTCAAAGCCATCTGCTTACAATACACAGCTACAGCAGCTAACTGTGTTTGAGAGTAGGATTCTGTTTGGTGCTGTGAGAGGAGACACACATGGAACAAATAGCAACTATGTCAAGTGGCATCAGTATGCCTTTTACCAAATGGACTACAATGAAAGTTAATTGGCAGCTGGAACGCAATCAGTTAAAGTATACTACTATGGGAAATACCTCCACTCAATAGTCTAAACCTGATTAAACATGATTTTAAGTACTAGTCTGCTTCTGTGCTACCACCTTTCAAAATCATTTAGCTGTAAAGTTCAAAATTTGTGTATAATTTTTGTTTGAAAGACATGACAGGGACTACAGAAATAAGCCACTGAAGAAACAATAGTATGTAGCAAATCCTTACTACCTCAAGATTCCAAAATCATAGATGTGGTACTATTTGGCAAGAAACTAAAACATCTGTACGATTAATACATGCTCACACATCCAATATGTGTGTCGTGGTTTTTCCCAAAACAGACATTTCTTTTCACCTATGTTCTTCCACTATTCAGCATTAAAATGTAAGTGTGGCATTTCAGTGAAGTAATTAAAGCACAGTAGAACATAACACTATTCTCACTTGGTTAGTACAACTTGTGGATACGCTACATAATTTTAGGTGCATCTGCAACACTGTATTCCAATATCAAAAGCCACAATGAACTCCTTATCCAGCTCCTTGATATGACCTCTTCTATCCTATTGTGTTTTAATCACTCCATTGAAACTCCACAGTTAAGAAAGCACAATGGTGTCATCCTCAAACCTTACACTGGAGCAGCAGGTGGTGATTTCATCCTTCGGTGCAACAAAATTCATCTGTATGAGGCTTGGCTTTTAGGTATGTATTTCACATGGCAATTTAGCACACTCTTTTAGCTTAAGCACCAAAGACTTGCATAAAAGATCAAGTGTTACCTGCTGATGGAAGGTGTGTTGCAGTTCATAGTGTTCATCATCACACACTAGCCACACGGACAACAGCCTTTAAAAAATAGCACTCCCTCCCACTTTGGCAGTTAGGAAGGTGACAGCAGAACACTGTACTCTTCAGCTAGGTTGAATCACTTTATAAAAATAAAATACTAGCATCATCATTAAAAATACACTCAATGCCAGTGATGAATTCTGAAAGGCACTACAAAGTTATGATTTCCGAGCAGAACCAAAACCCAGGAAATAGACAGGAGGCCAAATGGAGGAGTAAAGGAAGAAACTGACAATGTGTGATCTGACAGGAAAACAAGACCTAGACCCTGTAAATTATACTGATTTCATATGATAGCACTTCCTACCTTTCAGTGCACAGCAACTCAAAACAAAAATAATGTTCTTGTTGTCTTCAGTCAGAACATTGGATTGATGCAGCTCTCCACACCAGCTCTCTAATCCAAATCCCACATGTCACAGTGGGCTCCCACTCATCAATATTTTTTGAAATATAATTTGAAATTTTGAGTCCCAGTTGACAAAAAATGACACCATTAAATGCATGTATCCAAGCTTAAGAAACTACACACACCAAAAGTACTTGTGCAGTAATAATTAATGGTTTGTGGCAGTAAATCAATCTTAAATGATTCATTAAAAAGACAATATTCTGCATTAAAATGAATTGTATTGGTGAAAGTACAAGTGATGAGGGAATAGGATTGATAAGCATCAATCTGCATGATTTTGCTGTGAATTTGTAGTGGTGTGGCCAGGAGGCAGACAGCTAACAATCTAATGCCATTCAACAATCACTTACAGTACTATGTTGATGTAACAACAAACTTTTCATCAGTGCATGTGTCAAGAGGAACTGCTATGAACAGAATTCTTCACAGTTCAGCAATACTGTCTGTTGTTAAAAGGTGAAAGAATGATAAATAAATGTTTATTGCAAAATGTATTCCAATTTACTGAATTTTAACTGTGATGGAATACATCAAGTATTTTATAGGAACTGATCAACTGTTTTTTTTTTTTAATAATGTCATACAGCACATTGTGTTTTATATGTATCTTCTCTTTATTCTTTCCTACAAAAAGTTATAAAATAGAGTATTTTTAGCAACAAATTATGGCCACAAAGGGACAAGAAGTTTCTAAACATAATACCAAAAGCTGCTGATGAAATCACTTCCATTTGATTTTTATCAGCTACATTCAATTTGTTTGCCCCATTTAAAGGCTTATGTCACTTCAATGTTTTTACACATCAAGTCGCAGACATTTTGAGGTCAATAGTTCCTTATACATGGAAAAATCCTACTTGACTTCTACAGAACCCAATAGTAGATTTCTTGTCAGCACCCATAAAGGCAGCCCAGTCCAAGTTGTGAAGAGAGAGAGAGAGAGAGAGAGAGAGAGAGAGAGAGAGAGAGAGAGAGAGAGAGAGGGGGGGGGGGGGGGGCAAGCAAGCGAGCGAGGAATTAAAGAAAAGCAGCAGAGGAAGAGAGAGGAAAGGAGAGGGGAAAGGAGAGGGAAAAGGAGAGGGAAAAGGAGAGGGAAAAGGAGAGGGAAAAGGAGAGGGAAAAGGAGAGGGAAAAGGAGAGGGAAAAGGAGAGGGAAAAGGAGAGGGAAAAGGAGAGGGAAAAGGAGAGGGAAAAGGAGAGGGAAAAGGAGAGGGAAAAGGAGAGGGAAAAGGAGAGGGAAAAGGAGAGGGAAAAGGAGAGGGAAAAGGAGAGGGAAAAGGAGAGGGAAAAGGAGAGGGAAAAGGAGAGGGAAAAGGAGAGGGAAAAGGAGAGGGAAAAGGAGAGGGAAAAGGAGAGGGAAAAGGAGAGGGAAAAGGAGAGGGAAAAGGAGAGGGAAAAGGAGAGGGAAAAGGAGAGGGAAAAGGAGAGGGAAAAGGAGAGGGAAAAGGAGAGGGAAAAGGAGAGGGAAAAGGAGAGGGAAAAGGAGAGGGAAAAGGAGAGGGAAAAGGAGAGGGAAAAGGAGAGGGAAAAGGAGAGGGAAAAGGAGAGGGAAAAGGAGAGGGAAAAGGAGAGGGAAAAGGAGAGGGAAAAGGAGAGGGAAAAGGAGAGGGAAAGGAGAGGGAAAGGAGAGGGAAAGGAGAGGGAAAGGAGAGGGAAAGGAGAGGGAAAGGAGAGGGAAAGGAGAGGGAAAGGAGAGGGAAAGGAGAGGGAAAGGAGAGGGAAAGGAGAGTGAAAGGAGAGTGAAAGGAGAGGGAAAGGAGAGGGAAAGGAAGGAAAGGAAAGGAAAAGAGTGGAAAGGAAAGGAAAAGAGAGGAAAGGAAAGGAAAAGAGAGGAAAGGAAAGGAAAAGAGAG
Organism: Schistocerca cancellata; assembly: GCF_023864275.1. Taxonomy (NCBI): domain Eukaryota; kingdom Metazoa; phylum Arthropoda; class Insecta; order Orthoptera; family Acrididae; genus Schistocerca; species Schistocerca cancellata. The sequence goes on along the minus strand of NC_064629.1, from coordinate 10,088,295 downwards.
GAAAGGAAAGGAAAAGAGAGGAAAGGAAAGGAAAAGAGAGGAAAGGAAAGGAAAAGAGAGGAAAGGAAAGGAAAAGAGAGGAAAGGAAAGGAAAAGAGAGGAAAGGAAAAGAGAGGAAAGGAAAAGAGAGGAAAGGAAAAGAGAGGAAAGGAAAAGAGAGGAAAGGAAAAGAGAGGAAAGGAAAAGAGAGGAAAGGAAAAGAGAGGAAAGGAAAATAGAGGAAAGGAAAATAGAGGAAAGGAAAAGAGAGGAAAGGGAAGGAAAGAACAGCTGAGGGCATGCTCTTAAGTCATGCTACTTAAAAATTCAGAACATATTCCCAAAAATATCCCGTTTGTGGTCCCCAAGGGAGAGGAAGAAAGAATAGCAGGAGGAGAGAGAGGCAGCACATAAGGAAAAGGTGTCCAAAGGATGGTGCCCTGTGGTAGCCAAGCATGAATGCTCAAAATAGCAGTCAGCCTCATGGGGGAGTTAACACACTTATGACTGACACCTCCAATAGGCCCCTCATGACACATTCAAGATTATTACCTCTGTAGTGCTGAGGGAGTCAACCCTATATCCAGCTGATCCCCCCTATCACTGACACTGTTTCAACCAACACTTACAACACCTCTGCCCCCACCATGAAGTACCTCGGGTGTCCTCTAGCCACATCATCAGATCATGGCAGTAATGTTTCCCCAGTGCTCCTCACTAACTGAGCTCAGTGGGATGGGGTGGGAGAGGGAGGAGTGGGAGGGGGGGGGGGGGGTGCACAGCTGACAGGACATCAAATTGTATAACCCCAGTGACTATCAAGTGTGGATCCCAATCAACTGTCTCTTGTTGACTGTGCATTCATTGGTGGTTTTTGATGTTTCCAGGTCATCCTTACCCTACTCCACACTACAGACCAAGAAAAATATGAGGGATTACTGTCATGAAAACAAACAAATTTTTTTCCATTCTCTGACTGTTCTCTCATCTCTCTCTGTCCTATATCGCATGAAGCATATTCTGGTGAGTATACTGAACTCCCAATCATTTTTGTCTGTCTGATCAAACAATGCTCACCATCAGCATTACATTACATTCTGCTGCACAGACAATTAACTATTCAGCATCCTTTCCAAAGCAACTAGAATGCAAAGCTTTATGGTAGTGTAATAACACTAGAGAAGTAAGTTGCTCAGAGCAGTTTACCTAAGATACACGTCATGACCTTTTACAGTGTAATATGAGCATGAAGGGGGCGCAAACAGTCGGCAGAGCATTGTGATGACAGCTGACAGCTCACTACTGATAAGGAGACTACTCCAAGTTCAAACAGCTACAACTGATGGTAAACATACTTAAAATTTAGTATCGACGGTATCCACTCTTAAAAACAGTGTTCGCCCTCACTGCATTGCAACTGAACACAGTATAAGTGAGGCTGCTGTTGTATTTGGTAGTGAATGAGTAGATGAAAGCCAGTTAATCCTGTTAATGTTTTTAAGCTACTGCACCATAACCCAAGTCAGATTTACACATTCAATAGTGGAGATTTAAGTAAAATGGAGGATAAGGCAGTATATGGTATAATGGAAAAAGCACTATGACCGCTTAAAAGTTATTTATACTAATACAAAGGGAAGGAATTTTGAGTGAGCATGGAGGAATAGCACATAGCTATGACAGTTCCAACAGTTCCAAAATGCCGTATCCAGTAACTAAAGAAACTGTGTTGAAGTGAATAGGCAGCTGAACCCCCAAAGGTATCACAAATGAAAGTGGCGCTTATGACTTAACAATGGACAATAGTTATAGAGAATACTGTGACTGAAGTTAAAACTCTTGTAAGAAACCCATCAACAATTTTCTCAAAATCAAACTGCAATGTAATTTTATGTTTTGTGATATGTGAAATTCAGGTTCTACATCACTTCAAGGGAAACTAAACATCAAAACTGAAGGGTTAAAGTTAAAATGTAACACTACAGCTAGACAGAGTTGCCATAATGGATGGATGCTCTATTGTTGGCACACTCAAGCATGTGCTACGGAAGCTGCTAGAGTAGCTGCTCTGGACAATTTTTAAGGCTTCTTTGGATTTCATCCAGGCAAATCACTTTCGTGAGCAGGGGCGTGACTGGAATGGGGCAGCCAAAGGACTAGCAGTGCACTGGCACCCACAACAAGGAAAATACTGTAAAGTTGAAATGGAAGCAAAAGTGGAGGAATAGAAAATGCAACACGTGTCTAGGAAAGACAACGTATTGTAAAATATACTTTCTCTCAGGAAATGTGGATGATGAGAGAGCAGCAAAGAAAACTATACAAGTATCTGGAGTAGAGCGGTAGATGGGTTAATGACTTAACTCACTTCAACCAGAAGTGCACATTCTATAATAATATGGGGTATCATTTGGTTCATTTGTTAACAGTGGTTTCCAGTATTTTCAAGTGTAAAGACAATTTCCACCTGAAATAAAATTTTCTAATGTGACAAATGCTGAAAAAATTACTTCTTTTAGCAGTTAATGCCATTCATGGAGGTACTGCTGAGCATGTGTGTATAGATTTCACTGTTGGAAGTAAAAGTAAATACACTGAAAAAGCAATTCAAAACAACATTGGCAGCATCTGTGGAACATTACAAACAGTAGTAACTTGGCACTAAAATCATTTTTATTGTATTTCACTGCTGGATTTAGTATCTTCTGTGGTACATCATTTTCCTTTGGAATTCTGTAACAATGAAGCATAGAGAGGAAAAATTACTACAACACTGGAAAATTTTGCTAGGTTAATTTTTTTCTTACAACAGAAGGGAATGAGCATTTCAAGTACTCTATTGTTGAGAACACTGTTTCAAGTGGCGACCAAATCAAAGGCTATAGGCCTGACACATCATCTGAGAAATCATTGCCCATAGAGAATGGGCAACAGGTTGACTGACTTCCTGAGGACAGCTAGAATGGAAACCTCACGCAGCACGAAACTCCCTACATGGGACATGTTCAGACAAGTTGCAGGGAGTACATTCATCATAAAATGACTGTAATTCATTAATTAACCAATATCAAGTAGGTGTGAACATCCTGATATTTAAACTGCTGTCTTTATTAATGTTTACTTAAACAAAAGTGATTTTTTTTTTAAAATTGGAGTACTATTGATGGGTATTTGCTGTTCAGGGGAAGACTCAGCCAGCAAACCCATGTCTACTTATTATGGTAGGTGTGTCCCACCCCACAATACCAACTGCACCACAACTATGAAGTTAGAGGGATGTAGGAAAAACACTATCATCATTTAGATCTGCAGTGGGAGAAGAAGACAGACAAGACCTGTCACAGCTAAAGGGGCTGCATGCTTAATAGGCTATAAGTAACTCCATCATAGATCAGCATGAGGTTGTGATGCAGCTGGAAGCATCTAGGGCTCTTATTGTGGTAATATCCTCTGCCTTCAGATTCTTGACAAACTCTGTCATGAAGCTGAGAGGATCTTCAAATTTCATGGAGAAATCCACTATGAATCTCAGGACCTGCCCAACAGCTGTTTCATTGTACATCAGTATGAATCCATCTCTCCTCGGGCCAGCCAGGGTAAGATAATTTGTCAGTATATGAGCCAATACACTGAACTTGGGTGTGTTCTCTGACAAAGAAAATCGCGAGTGAACTTAGTGTGGACAGACCAGTCTGCATAAAGAGAGAAGATCCTTTCCACAAAGTTTGGCAGTGGTTTCTGTGTCCATTTTCAAGTTATTAAGGGTAGTAGAAGTTTACCAATTCCTATCCTAAACCTTCAGAATTAGAAGCTCTCCTTGCTTTGTAAGTCAGTACCAAGTATTCTTACATCTAGTAATTCCCTCTTGCATGCCTCCTCAGTAAGTTGGTAAGTTAACTCATTCCTGATATACTGATGTGCCTCAGTCATCATACAAACATCATGGTAGCACTAAACTGGCAAAGTTCAAAAAATTTTTTCCACATGTTAGTGATCGCTAATAGCCTGAAAGTAGCATAATGAGTCACACCAGGACAGGAGTTTCTCATTGTCAGTGTTATTTGTTCCAAAGAGTAACTGTTGGCTTCACAGTCTACATTCTGCATCCATTTGGAAGGGACTGCAGTTTGTAACTACCAGTGCACAAAAGCACATACTGAACTCTTATTAGTCCTGTAGGTGGGTGGGTTATGTAGAAAGGAGATTATTTGATGAAATAAATTGTGAATATTATCAGAAATAATGCACTGGGGCACATTTTGTCTCAAATGAAAAAATAGTTACGGAAAGGGATAGCAGCACACAAAAGGATGGTGTATTTTCAATGCTTTGAGCTCCATGCACAAGAAAAGAGTGGGTGCCCTGGAACGAAAATGGGAATGAGTGTAGGGGTACTCGTATGCTGCCAATTAAACTCACCATTAGTGCTTCTCTTTCTTCTTGTCCTCCCCTGTGAACACCAGTCTCCTCCATAACTGGTATTGTGGGTCCTGATTGTCAGGAAGAAAGATCAATTTAAAGTTACTGTCAAAATTTAGGCACAAATATAAGACAACTATAATACACGTGAAAGAGGGACAAAGGGTTTTTAATCATGGAGTGAAAATGGCACAAATTAAACAATAGAAAACCCAGGTTGGAATATTAACAATATTATGAAAATTATAGATTTATACTCACCATAAAGATGACATGTTGAGCTGCAGACAGGCATGATCAAAAGACTATTGTATCAGGCTGCATGAACATATGAACATGTATGCGTGTGCATGTGAGGGGACTTACATCCCTTTTAAGAGTCACCAGGTGCATTTTCTTTGGAATTTTCCATGCATTAGTGATACTGAGCCATAGATGCCACCATAAAGAAGGAGTATTTCTTGTGGGACTAGTCAAAAGTGTAGTTCCTTAAAAGGGCACAGCATCCTTTTCAGTAGTACATAAATAAGCCACTATAAGTAACAGATCTGGCCTTGTGACAACTTAAATGGTCTTTCTGTGCTGGTACAGCAAACATCTCAAAGCAAGAGGAAACTACAGCCATTATCTCTCCAAGGACATGCAGCTCTACTGTTTGGTTAAATGATGGTATCCTCTTTAGGAAGAGACTCCAGAGCTAAAAATGATCCCCCATTTGGATTTCCAGGTAAGAACCACTCAGGAGTTTGTTGCCATATCAGGAGAAACAAAACTGGAAGTAGACAAGTCTGAGCTGGTAAATTGTATCCTTTAATCTTTCAGGGACACTAGAAAATGTATAAAGGGAAATGTACAGGTTGAAGTTAGATGTCATGGGAATTAGAGTAGTTTGATGGTAGGAGGAACAAAATTTCTGGTTAAGTGAATATAGGGCTGTAGAAAGGAACTAAATAGTAGTAATGCAGGAATAGGTGTAATAATGAATAAGAAAATAACAATGCAAGTAAGCTACTAAGAACAACACTTTAACATTATTGCAGCCAAGATATGTGAAGCCCAAACCCACAGCTGTGGTACAAGTTTACAATACAGCTGGCTCAGCATATGGAGAAATTGAATGCGAGTGTGGTGAGAAAATAAAATATTTGGATAGTTAAGGAACACAGAAATTTAATTGTGACAGCGGTTGAAAATTCAATAGTAGGAAAAGAAAGAGGACATATAGTAGAGGAATGTGGACTGGGAAAAGGAATGAAAGAGGAAGCTGCCTGGTACAATTTTTCACAGAATAATTTAATCATCAGTAACACTTGGTTTAAGAATCATGAAAGAAGGTTACACACATAGAAGATTTGCAGCCACCACAAGGTTTAAGATTGATTATATGATTTTGGGAGAAGTGAATTAGAAATCTGTGTCCAAATTCAAAGATATATCAAGGTGCAATGCATAATGATCATGATATATATTGTAGATTAAAATTTAAGCAATGTCAAAAAGGTAGGAACTACCTGGATAAGCTGAAAGAGCCAGAGGTTGCTGCAAGTAATGGAGGGAGCATTATGCAATGACTGACAATACCAGGAGAAAAGGAACACAATAAGACAAGTGTGGGCTAATAGCAGCCCACCAGTGGTTTTTGTGAGGCCTGCCAATACAGTCAGAATTTTTTGTAACTCTCTATAACTTTCTTGAAATGCATATTGAACTATTGCATGCTATCATTTAAGAGATGCAACCCTCTGCTAACCTCTGCCTACACAATAATGGCCGCAAAGCAAATGATATTGCCCATTACCGCAGTAGCAGAGCAATAGGTAGCTTTGAGAGCTGGAATTATGAAAGCAAAAGAGGACCAATTATGTGAAAAGAAAAGGCTCAGTAGAAATCATTTGACAACACATGAGATCAGAATTCAGTTGTTGAAAAAAATATAAAAATGCAGCAAATGAATCATGCAAAAGTGAATAAAAAGTCAATGAGAGAAATGCAGTAAAAAATTGCTAAGCAGGAAAGGCTACAGTTCAAATTTAAGGATTCAGAAGCAGATGTCACTAGGGGAAACTGAAGAGGCCTTTGGAGGTAACAGAAGCAGAAGTATGAATATCAAGAATCGAGATAAACAGCAATTTTTAAATAATGAAGAAAAAGCTGAGAGTATATAGACAGTCTGTACATAGGACGTCAACCTGAGGGCAATGTTCTAGAAATGGAAGAGGATGTGGACAAAGGTGAGATGGGAGATATGCTACATCAAGAACCTGAAGGATCTTAGTCAAAACAAGGTTCCTGGAGTGGACAACACCTTGTCATAATTACTAACAGTCTTGGGAGAGTAGCCGTAATGAAACAGAACTATTCCATCTGGTGTGAATATGTATGAGACAGATGATTGATAGTTGATTTAAAGGTGGGATAAGGGACCAAACTACAAGGTCACTTGTTATTTGTTCCTAATAAAACAATGCCACAAGGGTTAGAATAAAATGGATGAAACATGTAACGTAAAATGGAAAGAAAGGAAAAGCCACAAGAACAAAGGGAAGGCAACAAATACTAAAAGGAACAAAAGAGAACAAGAAAAGAGATAGAAGCTAGAAACAGAAGGGAGTAAAACATGAAAGCAGATTCAGTGGCTTGCCAACCACGAGAATAAAAAGGAAAAGTCAGACACCACAATACTTTAAAACCTCCACCCTAAAACCATTAGGTTGGAGGACCCTGAGGGATGAAGGACATGTGCTAAAACTTACATAGAAGTATAAAACCCACTCATGGATAAAACTTAAAACTAAAGCTGATGTGGAGGCATTGTCACCCAACACCGAAGACAATGTGCTGGGAAAGTTAGAAGTCTACCGCAGAGCGGCTAAAAGTGGGCAGTCCAGCAAGAGGTGGACGACTGTCATTTGGGAGCCACAGCGATACTGAGATGGGTCCTCACAACAGAGTAGGTAACCATGCGTTAGCCATGTTTGGCCAATGAGGAGCCGGCAGAGGACAACTGACTCCCTGTGAGAGGCCTGCATGGATACCTTCCACACATTCATTGTCCCCTTAATGGTTGGTTGGTTGGTTTGGGGAAGGAGACCAGACAGCGGGGTCATCAGTCTCATCGGATTAGGGAAGGATTGGGAAGGAAGTTGGCCGTGCCCTTTCAGAGGAACCATCCCGGCATTTGCCTGGAGTGATTTAGGGAAATCACGGAAAACCTAAATCAGGATGGCCGGACGCGGGATTGAACCGTCGTCCTCCCGAATGCGAGTCCAGTGTCTAACCACTGCGCCACCCCGCTCAGTGTCTCCTTAATGACACACAGTTTTGTTGTGTGTGCTGTTATGCTATTCCATCACACTAAGCTGGAAAACCCATGCAGTGTAAGACAGAACGCAGGTCACCTTCAGAGATGCTGATCTCAGAAGCGATTTCTGCATCACCTGTTTGGCCAGCTTGTCGGCAATTTCGTTGCCAGGGATTCGGACGTGTCCTGGGGTTCACACAAACACCACGGAATGGTGGGACTGTTCTAGGGAATAGATGGACTCCTGAATGGACGCTACCTGAGGATGGAGAAGGTAGCACTGGTCAATAGCTTGCTGGCTGCTCAGTGAGTCAGTATGCTGGAGAAATGACTCTCCAGGGCATGAGTGGATGTACTCAAGAGCACGATATATGGTCGCCAGCACTGCAGTGAAAACACTGCAGCCAACTGGCAAGGAGTGCTGCTCAACATGTCCTCCATGAACATATGTGAAGCCTATGTGACCATCAGCCATTGAGCTGTTGGTGTAAACCACTTCAGAGCCCCCTAACTCGTCAAGAATCCAGAGGAAGTGACAGCAGAGAGCAGCGGGGTTAATGGCGTCCTTAGGGCCATGCAAAATGTCCAGACGAAGCTGTGGTCAAGGCGTACACCATGGAGGTATACATGAATGGACCGCAAGTAGAGGTGGTAAAGGGAAGGACTCCAGTTCAGAGAGAAGGGACCACACACAAACCACAAACGTTGGACTCTATCTGGGCCACTGATGTGGGAGATGGACTGCCACTAGGAAAAGGAGATGGTAATTCCGATGGTCAGGGGAACTATGAATGTGAGCTGTGTAACTGGTGAGCAGTTGCGCACGGCTGATCTACAGTGGAGGGACACCAGCCTCCTCCAGTATGCTGGTCACCAGACTCGTTCTAAAAGCTCCTGCCTCTAATCAAACCCCACAGTGGCGCACAGGGTCGAGTAATTGCAATGCTGAAGTTGTTGCAGAACCATGAACCAACGCCAATAGTCAATTCGGGATTGTGCAAGGGCTCTGTCGAGCTGCAGCAGTGTACAGCGATCTGCATCCCAAATGGTGTTGCTCAGGCAACAGAGGGAATTGAGGTGCTGCCAGCACTTCTGCTTAAGCTGACAAAGATGAGTGAGCCAAGTCAATCGAGCATCAAAAACCAATCCTAGAAACTGATATGTCACCACTGCAGTGAGTGGATCGTCAATAAGGTAAAGTGCGGGTTTCAGGTGAACAATACAACACCGACAGAAGTGCATGACACACGACTTTGCGGGTGGAAACTGGAAGACGTGGGCTGGAGCCCATGACTGCGCCTGGAGGCGCCGCTCAGCAACAATAGTACTGGAGCAGCAGTATGAAATGCCAAAGTCGTCTGCATACAGAGAAGGTGAGTCTGAGGGCCCGACAGCTGCTGCTAGACCAGTAATGGCCACGTGACTCCAGAACCCAACCCAACTGCCGACATACCATATGTTCCAGCAGCTTACAAAGAACGTTGGTGAGGCTAATGGGCCAATAGCTATCCACATCAAGCAGGTTTTTACCGGGTTTGAGCACCAGAATGATAGTGCTGTCCGGCCATTGCGACAGAAAGATGCTATCGCACCAAATCTGGTTGAAGATGACGGGAAGATGTCGCTTGTAGTCAGATGAGAGATGTTTTATCATCTGGCTGTGGATCCAATCAGACCCAGGAGCTGTGTCGGGGCAATGTGCAAGGGCACCGAGGAGCTCCCACTCCGTAAATTGGGTGTTATAGGATACACTGCGGCATGTAGTGAAAGAGGGTGTTCCCTTCCAGCTGCTGTATGAGTGTGCAAAAGGCTGGGGGATAGTTCTCTGAAGCAATGTGCCCAGCAAAGTGAGACATTTAAAGGCTTTTTTTCGTTTTGTTTTGGTTTTAGGGCGCAAAACTGCTATGGTCATTAGCACCCGGTCAGTGACTTAGCAAACAGTAAAAACCGAAAATGGAAACCAGCAGAATGGGAACAAAACTCAAAAAAATTGGAAAAACTAAAAGCAAAAGGAAGGCTTAAAAATCCACTACAGAAAGGGGTTGGTTGTCCCCAAAAAAAAGCTTCAAATGACTGACGTCATTTCACTGGCACTAATAAACTCGAGAACGCGATCGGCCGAGCGCGTGTCATCTGCTAAAATGGACGATATATCAGGCGACAGCTGTAGACGGGCATGTAACGGAGTAAAATAGGGGCACTCAATTAAAAGGTGTCTTACCGTCCACAGCTGAGAGCAGTGGGGACAGAGTGGGGGAGGATCGCCGCTTAAAAGATGTCGATGACTAAAAAGACAGTGCCCTATCCGGAGTCTAGTTAAAATTACCTCCTCCCGACGACGCATTCGGTAGGAAGAGGTCCAAGCACAGGGAAGAGGTCCAAGCACAGGGAAGAGGTCCAAGCACAGGGAAGAGGTCCAAGCACAGGGAAGAGGTCCAAGCACAGGGAAGAGGTCCAAGCACAGGGAAGAGGTCCACGCACAGGGAAGAGGTCCAAGCACAGGGAAGAGGTCCAAGCACAGGGAAGAGGTCCAAGCACAGGGAAGAGCTTTCACGTCCCGCAATTAATGGGGAAGTGTCGACCAATGTGCGTGCTATAAAAGAACGACACGACGACATAAAACGCTCCGCAGATGGGCGAAGGGAATCGATTGAATAGCTAGCCGAAGTAGAGAGACTGCAGCCTTGGCCGCATTATCAGCCGCCTCATTTCCACAGATACCAACGTGTCCCGGGAGCCAGAGGAACGCCACAGAGACGCCCCCCAGGTGGACCAAGCGCAGACAGTACTGAATCCGGTGGACCAGAGGGTGCACACGGTCAAGAGCTTGGAGACTGAGGAGAGAGCTGAGAGAATCTGAGCAGATAACGTGCTGTATCCGCTGATGGCGGCGGATGTAGTGGACAGCCTGGAGAACAGCGTAAAGCTCCGCAGTATAAACCGAACACTGGTCGGGTAGCCGAAATTGATATGGGGTGTCGCCAACAATATAGGCACTCCCTACACCTAACGATGTTTTCGAGCTGTCAGTGTAAATAAATGTGGCTTCCTTCATTTGTGCACATAGAGCAGCAAATGCCCGACGATAAACAAGTGAAGGTGTGCCATCCTTGCGAAATTGACAAAGGTCACAGAGCAGGCAGATCCGGGGACGGAGCCAAGGCGGTAAGGCGGTGCTGTACCCCAAGTTGTCAAGAAGGCTTTAGGAAAGCGGAAGGAAAGAGAATGGAGCAGTTGACGGAAGCGGACTCCCGGTGGTAGTAGGGAGGAGGGGCGGCCTGCATACCCTACATCAAAGGAGGCGTAGAAAAAAATGTCATGGGCTGGATTAGCAGCCATGGAAGACAGATGGCTAGCATAACGACTCAGAAGGACTGCTCGCTGATTGGACAGTGGAGGTTCAGCAGTCTCAGCATAAAGGCTTTCCACAGGGCTGGTGTAAAAAGCTCCAGACACTAAACGTAATCCACAGTGGTGGATATAGTCGAGACGACGAAGAATAGACGGCCGAGCAGAGGAGTAAACTATGCTTCCATAGTCCAATTTCGAGCACACTAAGGCGCGATAGAGGTGGAGCAGGACCACTCCGTCCGCTCCCCGGGAGGTACCATACAGGACACGGAGGGTGTTGAGCGATCGCAGAGAGCGAGCCGAAAGATAGGAAACGTGGGAGGACCAGCACAGTTTTCTGTCAAACATAAGCCCCAAGAATTTAGCGACGTCGGAAAATGGAAGGTTGACTGGTCCTAGATGTAAGGAAGGTGGAAGGAACCCAGTACAACGCCAAAAATTAACACAAATGGTCTTACTGGAAGAAAAGCGAAAGCCTGTTTCGGTGCTCCAAGAGTAGAGACGATCGAGATATCCTTGAAGACATCGTTCAAGAAGGCTGGTCCGTTGAGAGCTGTAGTAGATCGCAAAATCGTCCAGAAAGAGGGAGCCCGAGACATCAGGAAGGAGACAATCCATAACTGGATTTATGGGAATAGGAACACTTAGCACGGAGCCCTGGTGTACCCCGTTTTCTTGGGAGAAAGTACGGGAGAGAGTAGTGTTCACCCGCACTCTAAATGTGCGCTTTGCCATAAATTCGCGAAGAAAAAGGGGCAGCCGACCTCGAAAGCCCCAAGAGAACAGTGTGCGGATGATGCCTGTCCTCCAACAGGTACCGTATGCTCTCTCCAGATCAAAAAATATTGCTAGTGTTTGGCGTTTCCGGAGAAAATTGTTCATGATAACAGTGGAGAGAGAAAAAAGATGGTCAACTGCAGAACGATGCTTTCGGAAACCGCATTTGGCAGGTGTTAAAAGACTGCGGGACTCCAGCCACCAAGCTAAACGGCAATTCACCATACGCTCCAAACCCTTACATACACCACTCGTGAGAGAAATGGGGCGATAGCTAGAGGGGAGATGTTTGTCATTTCCAGGTTTCGTAACAGGAACGACTATAGCTTCCCGCCATCGTCTGGGAAAAGTACTGTCGGTCCAAATTTGATTATAAAGGCGAAGGAGGTAACGCAGACTATGAGTTGATAAATGTAGCAACATTTGGATGTGGATACCATCCGGTCCTGGGGCGGAAGAGCGAGAAGAATAGAGTGCATGTTGGAGTTCCCGCATGGAGGAAACGGAAGTATAGCTTTCGCGCTTTTGAGTGAAGAAAGCAAGAGGTTGCACTTCCGCTGCACGTTTCTTCGAGAGAAACGCTGGCGGGCAATTTGAAGAGCTCGAAATCTCAGCAAAGTGTTTACCCAATGAGTTAGGAATTGCGACGGGGTCCACTAACGTATCATGTGCGACAGTGAGCCCAGAGACCGGGGAGAAACTACGCGCGCCAGATAACCGTCGAATCCGACTCCAAACTTCCGAGGAGGAAGTAAAGGTGTTAAATGAGCTATAAAAGAAGTCCCAGCTTGCCTTCTTGCTATCGTGGATGACGCGACGACATCGCGCACGGAACTGCTTATAGCGGATACAGCTGGCCAAAGTGACGGAAAATGCGAAGAGCACGTTGCCGCTCACGTATAGCGTCACGGCATGCCTTGTTCCACCAAGGAACTGGGGGGGCGCCAGGGCAATTCGGAGTTGTGAGGTATTGAACGTTCCGCAGCTGTAAGAATAACGTCGGTAATATGTGTGACCTCATCGTCGACGCTAGGAAAGTGACGGTCATCGAATGTCGCTAGAGACGAAAAAAGTGTCCCATCGGCTTGGGCAAACTTCCAGCATCGCGGGCGCATATAGAGCAGTGGAGGCTGCAGTCTAAGGACACATGGAAAGTGGTCACTCGAGTGTGTATCATCAAGGGCGAACCATTGGAGGCGCCGAGCTAGCGGAACAGTACTGACCGGAAGGTCCAAATGAGAGAAATTTGTCGTGGAGGCAGACAAAAATGTAGGGACCCCAGTGTTGAGGCAAACTAGATCCACTTGGTGGAAGACGTCTAGCAATAGTGAGCCATGTGCACGAGGATGTGGAGATCCCCAAAGCGGGTGGTGGGCATTGAAGTCACCAACCAGCAAATAGGGGGGGTGGAAGCTGACCAAGAAGATGAAGGAGATCAGCTCGTGCCATTGGTGTGGACGATGGAATGTATACAGTACAAAGAGAAAAGGTGTATCCAGAAAGGAAAAGATGGACAGCGACAGCTTGGAAGGAAGTGTTTAAGGGGATTGGGTGATAATGGAGAGTATCATGGAGAAGAATCATGAGTCCTCCATGGGCTTGAGTGCCTTCAACAGAGGGGAGACCAAAACGGACTGAAAATGGGGGAGAACAAAGCGGTCATGGGGACGCAGCTTTGTTTCCTGAAGACAGAAGATGACCAGCGAGTAGGATCGTAAGAGGATCGACAATTCATCCCGATTGGCTCGAATGCCGCGGATATTCCAGTGGATAATGGACATAGGGTGAACAGAAAATGGAGGAATGTGACCAAGGTTGCAGCCAACTCAATGACTGCTCAGAGCTTGCTACCGACAGCATGGAATGGCATTCAGCCGAAGGCAGAAGATCCTGATCCATAGGTTGTTCAGGAGCAGCTCCTGGCACCAGCGATCGGCCGGTTGATCGGCCGCCAGCAGTGCGCCTCGGCGACACAGAAGATGGCCGAGGCCGATTTCCGCCAGGTGGTGCTGTAGATGGGACACGCCTTGGCGGAGAAGGAGAGGAACTGGGTTTCTTATTAGCCTTCTTGGAAATATGATGTTTAGATGAAGGAGGAACCGATGGTTGTGAAGTGGGGGTACATAAAAAATCTTCACGAGTATGCTCTTTTTTCGAAGACTTGGCATCTGACTTTTGGGCTCGAGATTTAGCAGAACCCGATGAAGGGTGAGCCATAGAGTGGGCAGGCGAAAGTGTTGAGGTTGAACGGGCGATCGTTGCGCTGGCCGATTTGACGACCGTGGCACTAAAGGTGAGGTCGCAAGTCTGTGTGGCCGCCTCCTTTGTTGGCCAAGGAGAAGCAAGGACAGTGCTTTATTTTCCTGTCTGAGGCACGGTGGGCTGTCGACTGGCGAATAATTTTCGAGCAGCAAAGGTAGACACCTTTTCCTTCACTCTCATTTCCTGGATGAGCTTTTGATCTTTAAAAATGGGGCAATCTCGAGAGGAAGCAGCGTGGTCACCCGTACAGTTGATACAGCGAGGGGATGGAGGTGGACAAGCACCCTCATGGGTATCCTTGCCACACTTAACACATTTGGCTGGATTGGAACAGGACTGGCTGGTGTGATTGAACCGCTGAGATCGATAGCAACGCGTAGGGTTTGGGACGTAAGGGCGAACGGAAATTATCTCATAGCCTGCTTTGATTTTCGATGGGAGTTGAACTTTGTCAAATGTCAAGAAGACAGTGCGGGTTGGAATGATGTTCGTGTTAACCCTTTTCATAACTCTATGAACAGCCGTTACGCCCAGGTCAGACAGGTAGTGCTGAATTTCGTTGTCAGACAATCCATCAAGGGAGCATGTATAAACGACTCCACGCGAGGAATTTAAAGTACGGTGCAGTTCCACCCGGACAGTGAAGGTGTGGAGAAGTGAAGTACGCAGCAATTTTTGTGCCTGGAAGACACTGACTGTTTCTAACAACAAGGTGCCATTCCGTAATCTGGAACAAGACTTTACAGGACCTGCAATTGTGTCGACACCTTTCTGAATAATGAAAGGGTTGACCATGGAGAAGTCGTGCCCATCAGACCGAGAAACAACAAGGAACTGTGGCAACGATGGAAGAACTGTCTGTGGCTGAGACTCAGTGAACTTACGCTTGTGAGCAGACATAGTGGAAGGTGAGGAAACCATTGCGGAAGAATCCCCCATGATTACCAGCGTCTCCGATGGTGCGCTCCTTCCTTTTGGGGGCCCTCTCTGAGGGCACTCCCGCCTTAGGTGATTGTTCACACCTCAGGTGACACCTCCCTACAAACGGATGGAGGGAGCAATCGGCAGTTTCGGAAGGTATCAGCTCGGGTAACCAACCCTCCCTGGGCCTGGCCGTTACCAGGGGGTACGTATGTGTCCTACCTGTCTACCCAGGGTGGGGAATTACGCGTTACCCTGTCACCGGCTACGCACGAAAATGCGTGGGTCGGCCTTCAGACACGGACAGGGAGGAAGAAAGAGAAAGGGAAAGGGAAAAACAGAGAAAGGGAAAGGAAAGAGGAGAGTTCTCAAACGCTGCAGCGGAGAAAAGGGTAAAGGGAAGAGGTAAGGAAAAGAGCACCAAGGAAGGATGAAGACATACAAGCAGAGAAGGCGAAGAATGCGTTACATTTACGAGCGTCCGTCTCCGGACGTAGGCACAAACCATACTCCCAGAGGGGGAGAAAGGGAAGGAAGAGGCAGCTGTGAGGGGAAGGGGGGGCGAAGACGGGGGATAGGCAAGGATGCGGGAAAGGAAGGTATGCAGCCCAGAAAGGAAGGAAGGACACATTAGCTCGGGGTCCCGTGCTCGCTATGCACGTATCCACAAAAGAGTTGGGGACCCCCTGGGGCGACGTTTAAAGGCTGTGTGGTGCCCCAGGGAAGGGTGCCGCTTATGCCGCTGTAGAGCTCGCCAACTCTCTTTAATTGCTTCAATGATTTCCGGCGACCACCAATGGACTTCCTCACACTTTGGGCACCCTGAAGAGCGAGGGATCGCGTTTTCTGCCAAAGAAACAATTGTGCTAGTCATCTGCTCAACCATCACATCAATGTTACCATATGGGGGAGATTCAGCGGTGACAGTAGAGGCGAAAGCTCCCCACTTCTCTTTGATCAAAGCCAATTCGGGCAGGCGTCCATGTGCCTGACACTGGGGCAGTGACAGGAAGATGGGGAAGTGGTCACTACCACATAGGTCGTCATGTGCTCTCCAGTGGATAGATGGGAAAAGTCCTGGGCTCCAAATTGATAAATCAATGACCGAGTAACTAACATGAGGCACACTGAAATGTGTGGTCGCCCCAGTATTTAAGAGGCAGAGGTCGAATTGTGACAGTAAAGTTTCGACATCTCTGCCTCGGCCAGTAATCTTGGTACCACCTGAGAAGTGGTTATTGGCATTAGAAGCTCCCAAAAGTATTAAAGGTTTAGGGAGTTTATCAATCAGTGCAGCTAATGCATTCATTCAAGGGTACTGCACCCTCTGGAAGAAGATATGTATTGCAGATAGTTATTTCCGGTGTCGTCCTTATTCTGACAGCCATAGCTTCAAGAGGGGTGTGAAGGGGCACAGTGTCACTACAGACTGAGTTTAGGACATAGACGCAAACTACACTTGACAGTATTACAGTTGCTACGGTTCTTTTAATATCCCTTATAGCCACTTAGTGCAGGGGTCCACATTGCTGGGAACCAGGTTTTCCTGGAGGGCAATGCAGATAGTAGGTGTAAAGCTTAATGGTCGCCATAGCTCAGCCATCCGGTGGAAAAAACTGCCGCAATTCCACTGGAGGAGGACATGAGACTGGGAAGCAACATTTAATGAGGCAGTTTACGCCTCAGTCACCTGCTGCCACCGATTTATGGCCTCCACAGTCTATATCCATAGTGTGAGGGTCTGGCGAGTTCTAGGTCCTCAGCAGACGCCAAAATTTTCCATTCCATCAACAGTCACAGAGCTTGTAGGTAGCGATGGTGTGGGTGCCACTGCAATTTCCTTGGCATTAGGAGGCTTCGTTTTGGATTTCTCTCGCTGCTCCTTGTGTTTCTCTGGCTGGGAGGACTTCACTGGCTCAGTCTCTGGGACTGAAGCCATACAACCAGCTGCTTTTGGGCTCTTCAGCCACTGGCGGGTGTCATCTTTCCCACTAGAAGAAAGCTGGGAAGGGAGTGACCCACAGGACCCCTTCCTAGCGAGAGAAACTGAAGAAGACTTAAGAAGACTTACACTTCTCTGGCTTAGAATTGGGGACAGATGTCCCTGATGGTTGGGGGTGGGGGGAAGGTGTTGCTCCCATAGTAGGTGGTGCAGGATCAACAGGGAAGGAAATTCTCCCACCATCGAAGGGGCAGGTGTAGTCTTCCGGCTCAGAGGTGACCTGGATTGTCGGAGCTGATGGTGCCAGAACTGTTGTACTGGTGGCTTAAGAGAATGTCATATGTACAGGAAGCAGGTGTTCAAATTTTCTCTTAGCCTCAGTGTACGTCAGTTTGTCCATGGTCTTGTACTCCCTCTCTTTCCTACTCTTGCTGCCCAGCCTTGGTTCATGGGAACAAAAACTGCCTTTTATTCATGGTCATCCAGTTGTCAGCATCTTCACACTGTGAAACGATTAGCAGTCTATCAACAATGGCATCATGATTCATGAGTGTTGTGTAATATGGCATAGCGCAACCAGCAGGTTTTGCATCTATTTCAATTTTTTTATGTTTCCTGTAACTCTCCATTGAAGGTACCACAAAATGTTCAATAATACTGTTCTTATATCAATGCTGAATGGCACAGAGTACTTTTTATTCCAAGTTAAATCTCGTTTTCAGAAAAAGATTAACTGTATTGAAAATTAAATTTATGTAAGTTCTTTAACTAGCACAAAAATACCGAAACTGTACAATATCACTTTCATTTTGAATTGTGTTTGAGAATTTCACTTCAAACAGGTTCAGAGAAGTCTTAGAATGTGTTTTTTTTTATTATAGTAACTGTGACTCAAAGAACGAAGTGTCTACTTATGACAGCTGTGAGTTTGTAGAAGATAAACTCAATGTCCATGTTAGGTTACACTAAACTGAACTCACAGAAAAAAGAATGTTTCCTGTTTTCCAAATCAAAATGGAACAGCCCATATGTGGCCCAGCCATTGGCAGAGCGGGGAAGTTGCATGTGGTACACAGCTCAGTGTGGATGATTTTTTTCTTTTTTTTTTGGTTTTAGGGCGCAAAACTTCTATGGTCATTAGCGCCCAGCCCGTGACTTAAGACAGTAAAAAACCGAAATTGAAAACCAGCAGCAATGGGAACAAAGTCATAAAATTGGAGAAACTAAAAATAGAAGGAATGCTTAAAAATCCACTACAGAAAGGGGGTGGTTGTCCCCAAAAAAAGCTTCAAATGACTGACGTCATTTCACTGTCACTAATAAACTGGAGAACGCGGTCGACTGAGCGCGTGTCATCTGCTAAAATCGACGATAGATCAGGCGATAGCTGTAGACGGGAGCGTAACGGATTAAAATAGGGGCATTCAATTAAAAGGTGTCTTACCGTCCACAGCTGAGAGCAGTGGGGACAGAGTGGGGGAGGATCGCCGCTTAAAAGATGTCGATGGCTAAAAAGACAGTGCCCTATCCGGAGTCTAGCTAAAATTACCTCCTCCCGACAATGCGTTCGGGAGGAAGAGGTCCAAGCGCAAGGAAGGGCTTTCACTTCCCGCAATTTATTACGGGGAAGTGCCGACCAATGCGCATGCCATAAAAGAGCAACTTTGCGACATAAACCGCTCCGTAGATCGGTGAAGGCAAGCGACTGAATAGCTGGCCGAGGAAGAGAGACTGCAGCCTTGGCCGCTGTATCGGCCGCCTCATTCCCACAGATACCAGCGTGTCCCGGGAGCCAGAGGAACGCCAACGAGACGCCCCCCAGGTGGAGCAAGCGCAGACAGTCCTGAATCCGGTGGACCAGAGGGTGCACAGGGTAAAGAGCTTGGAGACTGAGGAGAGAGCTGAGAGAATCTGAGCAGATAACGTACTGTATCCGCTGATGGCGGCGGATGTAGTGGACAGCCTGGAGAACAGCGTAAAGCTCCGCAGTATAAATCGAACACTGGTCGGGAAGCCGAAAGCGATTTGGGGTGTCGCCAACACGTGTCACGACGCGTACGGACGTGTCTCGCGCGCGCTCCCGCAACTACGGTCTTTTTGTCGGTTCTATCGGGAACAATCACGCCAGTGAACGAAAAAACAGTGATCAGTGATGGATAATAGTGAAGTGAAGCAGTCCTACAAAATTTTCTCGTGTTTAGACTAGAGAAATAGTGCATTAGTGACTTTGCGGGCACATTTACAGCATGTCGGACCTCATCAAAGGTATTTCACTACAACTAACATCCAAAAACACTACTAATACGATTAGGAACGCTTGACATTACTAACATTACTAACCGCAGTGCTGTGAAAGTGTTAAAAACAATATGAAAGGAAAGTTACCGTGTGACGAATCATCAAAGTAACGTATGGTAGGATTTTTCCCCGTAATTAGACGTTAAATACCCACCAAACTCACGATAACGTGTTAGAACAGTGAAGGGTAGCTTCCAAAAGGGTCCCGAATAAAAAAACTGATAATAACGGACTTAGACTAAAAACGAAGACTAACATATGGTAGCAAATCTCGCAGAAAAGACTAGCTTAATATGAAGAAAACCAGTGTGAACAATACCCATACAGTGAAGGGAAACGATCATAATGCTGAATTATAGACATATTATAGGTAAAAGTCATAAACTGTCGATAGTGAAGAAAATTGATTACGAGTAACGTAAAGCGATACGCCGAGCGACGGAACGCAAAGTCCCGAGAGTAGGTCGCAGTGCGCCAGCTGACACGCACTACGCGTGAGTTTCGCAAGTAGGCCAAACTGCGCTGGCCACAGCAAACCGGTGTTGCTAAGCACGACTCGTGTTTCCGCGCCCAACCGCGGGAGTCAGCAGCTTACGCGAGCTCACAGTCCCCACCTGGTCCCGCGAAGCACGTGGCCGGCTGACGCGCGGAGCTGACCGCGGCGCTCGGTGTCGATCGGACATCGCCGGCGAAGCCACCCAGCCCACATTCGGCCTCGTTCTGTGACGTATCGCTTTTGGGACTTACGTATCCCAATGTGGTGCCGCACACGCAACACCTACCAAATAACGGTCACTCTTTAAGAACAATAACACAGATCCGCAATCCTGGATCGAGCACGCCAACTAAGTGGTGCCAACACCACACCCAAGTCCACGAAAGGGACGCTTAGTAGAGCGCAGAGCAGCACCAGTTGCAAAGTATCGCCTATAGGCATGGCGTCTGGTGTCCACGAATATGCCGTCATGTCACCGAGCCAGAAGATCGCTGCAATTGACGAGCTATTAAATGACATTGGGGCGGAATTAAAGGCCAAACACGTATCGAGTAGCGTACTGAATACGATAAGGAATAAAATATTCCCTTTGGCTTTCCAACTCACGTCAGCAGAAGCAAAGGTCGAGCTGCTGCAAGAGCAGAACAAAGATCTACTGCGCGAACTTCAGCACTCAGCTGACCCAGTTAAGCACCTTAGAATTGAGTCTCTCACAGAACAGGTCAACAAACTCGAGGAAGACAATACAAAACTCGCTGAAATAAACCAAGAGCTCAGGGACCAAATTAGGGATCTGACAGGATAGGTTACTGAACAGGCACAGCAACAGGCCAAGACACTAACATACGCTGCGGCACTCTCCACCGCACCCAAAGAACATAAACGCATTGAGGTGGCAAAAGCCAAGCAGGCAACCACTCTCTTCATAAAGTCTACCAACAACCAAGACACGAAAACAATAAAACAAACGTTGACAAAAAACATCAACCCAAGACGAGACAACCTACACATTAAGTCAATAAGAAACACGAAGACAGCTGTGATTGTCGAAGCAGCAACACTGGAGGACTGTAGGAAAATAATAGAAAAGACGAAAGATATTGAGAATATCGCGTGTGAGGGGCCCAGAAAGCGGCAACCTTTGGTGATAGTCTATCGAGTGACAGACACTATCTCGGATAGAGAATTTCTTGAGTGTTTATACGACCATAATCTTAGTGACGATTTCACAAAAGACGAATTCGACAAAGACGTGAAAATCAGATTCCGCACAGGGCCCAAAGGAAAGGGATACAACCACCAAGTGTTAGAAGTCACACCAAGAATTTATTGGTACCTCACCAAAAAAGGAAGGCTGTACATAGACTTCCAATCCCTATCTGTCAAAGACTTTACGTCAGTGAGCCAGTGTTACAACTGTTGTGACCTTGGCCATACAACCAAAGCCTGCGCAGACACAGGTACGACCTGTTCAAGGTGTGGCAAAAAGGGCCACAAACGCGCGGACTGTCGAGCATCAGAGCCCATCGATTGCATCCCGTGCAGGAACAGAAACCGAATTTGCAATAAGAGCAGGGGTGGCGTCTGCCAGACCTACAAACAGCTGCTTGATAGACTAATTGACAGTACTGACTATGGCAACTGAAAACCCCCCTGAGTCAAACAACATGCTCCATAAATCAACCCCTGTAAAAATAAGATCATACAAGTCACCATCCACCAGGCACAGAAACCATCTACGTGCAATACTCTGGCGTAAGAGGCAAAAACTATTACCTGACGACTACCCCAACAATGGTCACATTCCAGGCTTGATACACAACACAAACCTGGAGGACAGCCATCATGCAATCAATGAATACATAGACGACCTAACACTCACAGGACAAATGTCACCAGAAGCCGCCAAACTAATCAAAAGACAAATAATGTACTGGATGACATTCCAGACGACCCTTATGAACAGGATAGACGAACTCGAAGACGAACTACTGAGAATAGACATGATAACCCCAAATCCTGATACCGACAGACCAGAAAACCATACCACACATGACCAACCAAAGCAACTGCACAAAACAGCGTTGCTAACCACTCAAGACCACCCATCCACTCCAGCACAGCGACGCACATACGACACTACAAAATGCGAAGGACGCATCAAACCAATCAAATTCATACAATGTGAGACCTTGAACCCAACGGTGCTAAACACAACCGTAACGCAAGCAAGCACAACTGGAATCCAAACGGAAAACATGGACAAATCAGACACCTCAGACTGTAATCAAATCAAACGCAAAATAACTCTCTCTGACTCACTGACAGAGGAAGAAGACGACGTCTATTATTGCCCTTACGCCAGAGATTGTAGTGTTCATAACAATGATATTCGAAACCGTAATACCGACCTTGAACAGGCCACAGCGCCGGCAGACACCACGAATGCCACACAAAAAGCCGAAGCAACAACCGCAACAAAAGTTTGCGGAGGGTCTGGCAACAGAGGCGACAGTGGGCATAACATACCAAAAGCTGTTATGTCTGTCACAGGTAGCGCAGACGAGCAGTCAAGTGGGAACCAAATCACGTCAAATCAATGCAGAATGGAGGCACAAACAACCAACACATCTGATAGACATCAAGACTGCACAAACGAAACACACACAAAAAACAAACGAATCATCGCAGCCTTTAGGAAACTAAAACCGCATAGAAAACCCAAACAGCCCAAGCGAGTCCCGAAAGTGAAAGCGTGTGACGACCAATCTCGGCAATCGCAGGCTGCCTCAAAACCTAGTGATACGAAAGTGCATACCCCTGATGATACCAACACCTTCGCAACCCCCCAACCAACAGCCTCAATGCCGACGCCCAAGGAAACCCCCACAACAACCAACGAGGAAGCCAATCCAGCGCCCCCGGCAGAGGTGCACAACAACGCCACTACACCATCACGACACGTCACGGCTGCAGAGACGCCAACACACGCCATCGACACCGATAGTTTTAGTTACGACAAGCTAGATATAAATGTAAAATTAAGTAGGCTAGAAAAAAGAGACATCTTAGAGACGGCACAGCGGATGCTCATCCGCACCCTACACCCGTACGGCCAATCTGTTTGTTTCCGTACATCAGAGCAAACCGATAGAGTGATTCTCAAAACGGAGAATATTCCAACAGATCCAGACAGCCTACTAGACCTGCTCATGCAAGTGTGCGCCCGCAGGGAGGAACCATTCGATATGGACAAGCTTTACAAGGATCACGTAAGGGCTCATGGGAGAACATACTTCGATTACAGTCAAACTGGCAGCAAGTGCTACGCCACAGTTAAACACCCAAACTGCTAATAGCACAGCTTAATGCTATGCGGAGTATACTTGTAAATTCGGAGCTCCCACGGGTCCTACGTGAACTAAAAAGTGACATTCTGTGCATACAGGAGCCCTACACTAGACAAGGGCATATCCCCAACTTTCCTCCAAGTGCGGTGACGGTTGCGGAGGGGACAGGCTGCATGGCATCTGTCATAATCCTAAACAAAGAAATACATCCAGTGAAAATTACAGAACTCTGTTCCGAGCACCTAGTTACAGTTGAAGTCACACACAAGGGGGATACTTGGATCATCGCGTCGCTTTACGCCCAATTCTGTCATTGCATCAAACCATACGCAGACCTCATCAGAGATGTTGCGCAATACGCTGGCAACAAAAAACTTCTCATCTGTGCAGACATAAATGCCAGATCAACCCTGTGGCATTCAGACAGAACTGACGACAGAGGTAGAATAATAAATGACATCATCCAAGAAAACAGACTACACGTACTCAACAAGGAAGGACATCACCCGACTCACATCGGA
Source organism: Schistocerca cancellata (assembly GCF_023864275.1). NCBI lineage: Eukaryota > Metazoa > Arthropoda > Insecta > Orthoptera > Acrididae > Schistocerca > Schistocerca cancellata. Next base: position 10,064,678 of record NC_064629.1, on the reverse strand, counting down.
CACAACGGTCATTCATCAAACATAGACATCACCCTCGTTAATAACGCCGCCATCAACCACGTACGAGACTGGACCGTACATGACCAGATCACTGCTAGCGACCACAACATCATCACACTAACCTTAAGTGGCACACCAAACGTCAACACAGAAACACTACCAAAAAGACTATTATTTGACAAAACAGACTGGGACAGGGTCAGACAGAAAATACATGAGCACATACCGCAAGACATCACCGGCAGTGTTGATTACAGAGCACACATGCTGACAGATATCATCACACACACACAGAACACCTGCATACCCACACAAAGAATGACAAAACACCAAAATATTCCCTGGACTACACAATTAACACGACTCAAACAAGACTCAAAACGTAAACGTAAACTTTACCAACGAGCAATTTCAGATAGAGAAAGACAACTACGACTACACGACTACCGGCTTGCCAAGGATAAATATAAACTTGAGCTGAATAAGACCAGGAAAGACCATTGGAACAGCCATGTAGCAGCACAAACACATTTGGGGGGAACCATACAAAATCGTGACAGAGAAAATTAAGAGCCCACTGGTTCTGGGAACGCTGCGACAGGAGGATGGTGAGATGACTAAGGGCTGGAGACGCACAGCGGAGTTCCTGCTGAGCAAACTCCTGCCCGACGACATCGCCGACTCGGACACACCACAACATGCAGCGGTGAGACGCGAAGTAGACACAGTATACACCACACCAACCGTCACCTGTCCATTTGCGCAGGAAGAAGTGGCGACAGCGATCTCAGAACTCAAAAACAAAAAGGCGCCTGGACCGGATGGTATCCACTCTGAGGTACTGAAACAAATTGCACCGCAGATCATCCCGTTTCTCACAACGTTGTTAAACGATGCATTAAGGCTGGGCCGTGTGCCTGCAGTGTGGAAGACCTCGAAGGCGGTTATCATCAAAAAGGCTCCAGACAAAGACACATCAGACCCCAAGTCATACAGACCAATTTGCCTTATCAATACACTCGGTAAAGTACAAGAAAAACTACTCTGCAAAAGACTAAAAGCACACCGAACACTACGGGGACTGACACCACACCAATATGGCTTCAGGGAAGGGAAATCTATAGACGACGCAATTAACAGAGCACTCCAAATAGTACACGACACACCCTCCAAATACACACTTGCAATTATGATAGACATCTCAGGTGCCTTCGACAACCTCTGGTGGCCGGCCTTGTTCAAGAGGCTCAGACACCTGCAGGTACCGGAGTCTCTGTATAATAGTTTCATGGACTACTGCAGAGACAGAGCGATCGTTTGGCAAATGGACAACCAGAAAGTGATTAAACGAATTACAAAAGGCTGTCCACAAGGATCGATCTGCGGCCCCATCTTCTGGGACATAGTTATAGAACCGCTCCTACTGTGACTAGAGGAGCACATCTTGACAGATGGAGCTGTCGCTTATGCTGATGATCTACTCGTCGTAGTTTCAGCAAATAACCGTGCCCAGCTAGAAGAAAGAGCCAATGGAACACTTAGGACAATAACCCAATGGTGCACAGATAATAAATTAAAGATATCAGGAAACAAAACAACTTATACATTGCTAAAGGGTATCCTGCGCAGGAACCCAATAGTCAAAATCGGGGACACTAACATAAAAAGACTAGCAGTCACACGCTATCTAGGAGTGTACATTGATGAACGATTGAACTTCCACGAACACATGCGAATATGCACAAACAAAGCAGAAAAGATACTACACAAACTGGCTAGGCTAAATTCGGAACAATTCAGACTACCCCTGTCAGTGACACGAACATACCATTGCGCTCTCTTCGAGTCAGTACTATGCTTTGCTGCCAGTACGTGGGCCCACAGGTTAAATCTCTCAACCAACAGAACCATTGTACGTCGAGGCCAAAGAAATGTTCTACTTCGACTAACTGGGGCATTTAACACAACATCAAATGACGCACTATGTGTCGTCATGGGAATTTTCCCCATAGATATCACCATCAGGTACCGCGCAGCAATGTACTGGCTTAGGATGGGGAGAATAGACCAGGTTCGGCAGATCACTGGTGTACCGATTGAGACAACACGCCAACTCAGAGCATGGCGAGTGGATACCTGGCAGAGCGAGTGGGCCAACAGCGATAAGGGCCGCCGTGTATACAACTTCTTCCCTGACATCCGGGAAAGACTAAAACTAAAACATATTGATCCCAGCCGCGGTATGGTACATTTCATCACAGGACATGGCCCTTATCCCACGCACCTGTACCGCGTGAGTCTGCAGCAGACTAATAGTTGCACATGCGGGGAAGAAGGTTCCCCTGAACATACTGTCTTCTTCTGCGGACAACGCACGAACATAAGACACACAGTACACATAAATCGCCTGAACACACAGAACGAACTACATGCCATAATACGCGACCCGGAAAAGTGGACTGAACTCAACAAACTAACGGACGAAATCTCGAAGATCCAACAAATAGAATACTTGCGCAACAGACCCTACAGAAGGCAAGTCGGTCCAAACAGACGTCACGATGCCCAGGGGGACACAGATATGATTAGCACCACGAGTGATGAAGAAGAAACAGATACAGACCAGGACACCAACACAGATATTGAAGCGTCCAGCGCGGATGATCCATAGTGTCAACCAAGTTAAATTCAAAGAATAGAGTGTAACAACCGACAAGAGGTGCACAAGTCACACACAATCCTAAAAACAGATTGCACCTTATATATAAACAGTTAACAGCATCTCCATGTTCAATAAGAGCTTAAAGCTAGGTACCTCTTCAAGGGACCTACGCCTTCCGTTACGAGGCAGCGCACAGTCTGTATGGAAGGATCTTAATTGTGGTCCCTCTCTTTTGAGCCCAACCCGATGGATACCTATGGTAGATCGGGGAAAACCACCGCGCAGGCTGTGTTGCTGGCGGGGCCGGAAGGTGCTAACTGCCGCACCACGTATCACTTTAAGTCTCATTGGCTCAATGTGAACTGTTTGTACAACTAACCAACACAGCCTATACCTCAACCTCCACTATACTAAGAACTTCTCATGTGAAGCTTAAAGTTGGGCACCTCTTCAAGGGACCCACGCCCCCCTGGTAAGAGGCGGCGCACGTCCTGGATGGAAGGATCTTAATTGTGGTTCCTCTCTTTTGAGCCCAACCCGACGGATACCTATGGTAGATCGGGGAAAACCACCGTTCAGGTCGTGTTGTCGGCGGGGCCGGGAAGTGCTTGCGCCTGATGTACTCTACTAGGAGCCTTGTAGGCTCAACACAAACCGTTAGCGTCATTACCCTATTACTTTTACTACGAGTACCCTTTCATTAGCAACGTTGAGCCAAGCACAAAATCAGTTACCTCTCTATTGTATATCGTAAATAGTTTAGTAGGCTGGACATGGAGGTCTTAGTCTTAGTTTCTAGCTTTAACGTACCCTAATCTCTTCTAGTTAAGGTAGTTTTTAGGATAGTAGATGTTAAAGGCATGGTGAGCAACGGCCAGCGTCTTGAGGTTCATTCCAAGACCCGGGCTGCCGCCCACAACCAGGTGACGGGCAATATTATACCTATAACTTCCCTATTCAGTTCTCTTCCTTCCTTCTTTCTAAATATTTAATTTCGTTTTGTTTATTAATATCTTACTTGATTTTGTAGTAGTTATACGTTTTTCTAATGCTGCACAAAAAAAAAAGATATCAAATGGATCTAAACAGAGCCCGCCTCCACGTGGCGGGACACGGGCAACGGTGTGAGTGGGGACGGGAGCCGGTGTGGTGTTACTTTCGGTCACTGCGGACCCCGGACACAGTCACAGCGGCTAAGTGGCAATATACGACCCACCATAAGAAATTAGACAGTGGGTCATAAAATATAAGCAGCTAGTGAAAAAAAAAAAAGTGTCGCCAACAATATAGGCACTCCCTACACCTAACGATGTTTTCGAGCCGTCGGTGTAAATAAATGTGGCGTCCGTCATTTGTGCACATAGAGCAGCAAATGCCCGACGATAAACAAGTGTAGGGGTACCATCCTTGGGAAATTGACAAAGGTCACGGAGCAGGCAGATCCGGGGACGGAGCCAAGGCGGTGCTGTACCCCAAGTTGTCAAGAAGGTTTTAGGAAAGCGGAAGGAAAGAGAATGGAACAGTTGACGGAAGCGGACTCCCGGGGGTAGTAGGGAGGAGGAGCGGCCTGCATACCCTACATCAAAGGAGGCGTCGAAAAAAAAGTCATGGGCTGGATTAGCAGGCATGGAAGACAGATGGCTAGCATAACGACTCAGGAGGACTGCTCGCTGATTGGACAGCGGAGGTTCAGCAGTCTCAGCATAAAGGCTTTCCACAGGGCTAGTGTAAAAAGCTCCAGACACTAAACGTAATCCACGGTGGTGGAAAGAGTCGAGACGCCGAAGAATAGACAGCCGAGCAGAGGAGTAGACTATGCGCTTCCATAATCCAATTTCGAGCGCACTAAGGCGCGATACAGGCGGAGAAGGACCACTCGGTCCGCTCCCCAGGAGGTACCATTCAGGACACGGAGGGTGTTAAGCGATCGCAGACAGCGAGCCGAAAGATAGGAAACGTGGGAGGACCAGCACAGTTTTCTGTCAAACACAAGACCCAAGAATTTAGCGACGTCTGAAAACGGAAGGTCGACAGGACCTAGATGTAAGGAGGGCGGAAGAAACTCCTTAAGTCGCCAAAAATTGACACAAACGGACTTACTGGGTGAGAAACGGAAGCAGGTTTCGATGCTCCACGAGTGGAGGCGATCGAGACATCCTTGAAGACGCCGTTCAAGAAGGCTGGTCCGTTGAGAGCAGTAGTAGATCGCAAAATCGTCCACAAAGAGGGAGCCCGAGACATCAGGAAGGAGACAATCCATAATTGGATCGATGGCGATGGCAAACAGTACAACACTCAGCACGGATCCCTGGGGTACCCCGTTTTCTTGGGAGAAATGACGGGAGAGAGTAGTGTTCACCCGCACCCTAAAAGTGCGCTCTGCCATAAATTCGCGAAGAAAAAGGGGCAGCCGGCCTCGAAAGCCCCAAGAGAACAGTGTGCGGAGGATGCCTGTCCTCCAACAGGTATCGTATGCTCTCTCCAGATCAAAAAATATTGCTACCGTTTGGCGTTTCCGGAGAAAACTGTTCATGATATAAGTGGAGAGAGCAACAAGATGGTCAACTGCAGAACGATGCTTCCGAAATCCGCATTGGGCTGGTGTTAAAAGACTGCGGGATTCCAGCCACCAAGCTAAACGGTATTCACCATACGCTCCAAAACCTTACAGACACTACTCGTGAGAGAAATGGGGCGATAGCTAGAGGGGAGATGTTTGTCCTTTCCAGGTTTCGGAACGGGAACGACAACAGCTTCCCGCCACCATCTGGGAAACGTACTGTCGGTCCAAATTCCATTATAAAGGCGAAGGAGGTAATGCAGACTATGGGTTGATAAATGCAGCAACATTTGGACATGGATACCATCCGGTCCTGGGGCGGAGGAGCGAGAAGAAGAGAGGGCATGTTGGAGTTCCCGCATGGAGAAAACAGTATTGTAGCTTTCGTGACTTTTGAGAGGAGAAAGCAAGATGTCGCACTTCCGCTGCACGTTTCTTCGGGAGAAACGCTGGCGGGTAATTGGAAGAGCTCGAAATCTCAGCAAAGTGCTGACCCAACGAGTTAGAAATTGCGACGGGGTCCACTAAGGTATCATGTGCGACAGTGAGCCCAGAGACCGGGGAGAAACTAGGCGCGCCTGAGAACCGTCGAATCCGACTCCAAACTTCCGAGGAGGGAGTGGAGGTTTTAAATGAGCTAATAAAGAATTTCCAGCTTGCATTCTTGCTATCGCGGATGACGCGACGGCATCGCGCACGGAGCTGCTTATAGCGGATACAGTTGGCCAAAGTAGGATGGTGACGGAAAATGCGAAGAGCACGTTGCCGCTCACGTATAGCGTCACGGCATGCCTTGTTCCACCAAGGAACTGGGGGGCGCCAGGGCAATTCGGAGGTGCGTGGTATTGAACGTTCCGCAGCTGTAAGAATAACGTCAGTAATATGTGTGACCTCATCGTCGACGCTGGGAAAGCGACGGTCATCGAATGTCGCTAGAGACGAAAAAAGTGTCCAATCGGCTTGGGCAAATTTCTAGCGTCGCGAGCGCATATATGGCAGTGGAGGCTGCACCCTAAGGACACATGGAAAGGGGTCACTCGAGTGTGTATCAAGGGCGAACCATTCGAAGCGCCGAGCTAGCGGAATAGTACCGACCACAAGGTCCAAATGAGATAAATGTGTCGTGGAGGCAGACAAAAATGTGGGGACCCCAGTGTTGAGGCAAACTAGATCCGCTTGGTGGAAGACGTCTAGCAATAGAGAGCCACATGGACAAGGATGTGGAGATCCCCAAAGCGGGTGGTGGGCATTGAAGTCCCCAACCAGCAAATAGGGGGGTGGAAGCTGACCAAGAAGATGAAGGAGATCAGCTCGTGCCATTGGTGTGGACGATGGAATGTATTCAGTACAAAGAGAGAACGTGTATCCAGAAAGGGAAAGACGGATGGTGACAGCTTGGAAGGAACTGTTTAAGGGGATTGGGTGATAATGGAGAGTATCATGGAGAAGAATCATGAGTCCTCCATGGGCTGGAGTGCCTTCAACAGAGGGGAGGTCATATCGGACGGACTGAAAATGAGGGAGAACAAAGCGGTCATGGGGATGCAGCTTTGTTTCCTGAAGACAGAAGATGACCGGCGAGTAGGATCATAAGAGGACCGACAATTCATCCCGATTGGCTCGAATGCCGCGGATATTCCAATGGATAATGGACATAGGGTGAACAGAAAATGGAGGAATGTGACCAAGGGTGCTGTCAACTCAACGACTGCTCAGAGCTTGCGACCGACAGCATGGAATGGCATTCAGCCGAAGGCAGAAGATCCTGATCCATAGGTTGGTCAGGAGCAGCCCCTGCTCCTGCAGTAGAGAGAGTTTTCGCAACTGTAATTTTGACACACATTCAAACAGCCCACTCTGAGCACCAGGAACTCACAGACATTCATCCTTAATGAAAGTTTACAGTTGTCAATCTGACACAGGAAGCTGAACACTGGTTATTAGGTAAGTTGGTGTGTGACATGAGCAGCCAGTCCCATTCTGAGGACACAAACCAGCAAAACGACTGTCCGCTGAACTGCAAAAGTTGGCAATGAAAAGCTGTGTGTTGAGATGACAGTAGATGTGATGGATCTTCTTCCAGGATATATCACACTTGGCTGCAAAATTCCCAATTCAAAAAAATTTGTTTGGCAAATAATTGAGTCCTCTGATGTCTTCCACATGAATCAAAGCTTTTTCTTCTGAACTGAGCCTCTGGGTTATATGTAACTCAAGGCAGTGATTTGGGTCACTGGTGCAGTGAGTTATTTTTGGAAAAGTTAAATTTAATTCAAGTGTCAAGAACACAATGAAAAGGAAAATTTGATCTGGAAAGAATCATTGTCCACTTACCAATAAAAACATGAGGGAAATAAGTACTGGTGTCAATGGTGTTGAGTAAGAGCTTACATTATTAAAACTGAATGAAGCTCCAGGCCCAGTGGAATCCATTGATGATACTATACTGAATTTGGAGTTGAATTAGCCCCTCCTTACTATCATCAATCATAGACACCAGGAAGAAAAAACAGTGCCCAGAAGTCTATGTCACACCTGTCTAGAAGAAGGTAGTAGAACTGGTCCACAAAACTTATGTCCAATATTCATGACATTGAGTTGTTGTAGAATGTTAAAACATGTTCTCAGCTCAAATATAATGAGGTACCCCTAGCAGAATGATCTCCATGCCAATCACACATTCTGATAACACTCACACACTCACCTGAACCTTAACTTGCACATTTCACATGACATGCTGAAAGCTTTGTATGGACGCAGTGAACTAAAAGCAGTATTTTCCAAGAAGCATTTGAATCAATACCATATCTGTTTGTTACCAAAAGTACAATCATTAGGGAATATCACGCAAAAGATTTGACAGGATTAACTTCTTTTGAAGGGAGGACAGGGCTTGTGTCATGAACAGATGTTGAGGTAACTTTGGGTGTGGCACAGGGAAGTTAGTTGGGGCTCTATGTTTTTATATTAATGACCTTGTAGACGTTACTAGCAGTGATCTCTCATTTTTGCAGGTGATGCATTTAGCTGTAACAGATGACAAATGTCATGGGATTACTCCTACTGTTGCGTCAGACTTACTTTGTCTGGCATAGTGCAGCAACTCAACATAGCACGATTCAGCAAGTCATTGGAAAACCCTGCAGAAATACTGAGCCATGTTTCTTCTATAGCCATCCATAATTCTGTAAGTGTTGCCAGTGCAAGATTTTAGGCACGAAATGACCTCTCTATCCCCCATAAATGTTCAATAGGGTTCATGTCTGACAATCTGGGTGGAAAAATCCTTTATTCAAATTGACCAAAATGTTTAACATGGCACACTGTCATCCATAAAAATTCTATTATTGTATTGGAATATGGAGGCCATAAATGACTGCAGATGGTCTCCAAGTAGCCAAACAAAACCATCTCCAATCAATGATCGGTTCAGTTGGACCAGAGAACCCATTCCACTATTATGGAGCCACCATCAGCTTTCACAGTTCCTAGTTGACAATTTGGATCCATGGATTTGTGGAGTCTGCATCACATAATAATCCTACTATATGCTATTACCAACTGAATTCTGGGCTCATCTGACCAGGCCACAGTTTTCCAGTTACCTAGTGTGCAACTTATATGGTCACTAGCCCAGGAGGGGTGCTGCAGGCCACACCATGCTGTTAGCAACCATGTCCTAATCAGTAATCTGTTGGCATAGCATATTAATGTCCTAATGGATGTATTTGTCACACATACCACATTGATTTCTGCAGTTATTTCACACAGTGTTGCCTGTGTCAGCAATGACAACTCTGTGCTGCTCTCTCATTAAGTGAAGGCTGTTTGCCATGTTGTCCATGGTGCAAGGTAAAGCCTGAAACCTGGTATTTCAGCATGCTCTTGACACTATCTTTTAATATTGAATCCCTAAATGATTTCCAAAATGGAATGACTTGCATGTCTAGCTCCAACTGCAATCAGTGTTTGAAGTCTCTTACTGTCATGCTCACAATCATGCCTTATACCATTTCACATGAACCACTTTAACAAAAACGACAGCTCAGCTCCGCTCAGCCAATGCACTGGCCTTTTATACCCTGCATAAGCAATACTACCGCCATCTATGTATGTGCATATCACTATCCCATGAATTGTCACCTCATTGTAATGAAGTAAAGTGTGACATAAGTAACAATCTTCAGTTTGATCATGTCAAGATTTAGAGCTGCTGCAAAAAAATGGCATCTTGTTTTAAATGTTGAGAAATGAAATACTGAGCACTTCACTTCACAAAATGAAAAACTTAACGTCCTATGACTGTCACATCAATAGTCAGAACTTCTGTTGTGAGTAATGCTGCTAGCGGATTTCAGTTTATTGGTAGTATACTAGGGAAATGCAATCAGTCTACAAAGGGGATTGCTGGCAAATCACTCTTGTAACCCATGCAAGAATATTACTGATGTGTATGGGACCCACATCAATTAGGACCTACAGGTGATACTGAATGTGTACAGAGACTAGTGGCACAAATAGTCACAGGTTTGTTTGATCTGTGGGAGTGTGACAGAGATGCTGACAAAACTGAAGCAGCAGACTCTTGAAGATGGAAAAATTATCCTAAGAAAGCTTACTTATGAAGTATAAGGAACTGGATTCAAATGATGACACTCAGAATGTACTACAACCCCTTGATGTATTGCTCCCACAGGGATTGCAAGGAGAAGGTTAAATTGATTAAAGCATGCATGGAGACATGCAAACAATTTTTCTTCTTGCACTCTGTATGTGAATGGAACAAGTAAAAACTAATATCTGGTACAATGGGATGCACCCTCTGCCATGAACTTCACAGTTGCTCGCAGAGTATAGATTTAGATGATGTGTGTAGATAGTGTTATTAGATGGGCAAATCAACAAGGAATGGTGTCAAGTAACCACCATCAAATATATAGACTACCAAAGGTGACTTTAGATGAACAAAGTATTAAATGCCAAACATGAAAGTTTGTGCTCTAGAAAATTCTGATTTTTTTCCACTTCTAGTGACCTCTGATTCCTTGAAGGCAGACAGTCACTAAATGAAATGCCCAATATGGACCTTTTACAACGTTTATGCTTGTTTCTTTCTGAGACAGTTGTTGAATTATCAAGTGGGTGGCAGGAGGCATGGATGTAATGGAGAATCACAATCTGGAAGACCAAATTTCACACAATTCTCACAACAAACAGATTGCAGTGGGATGTAAACAGCTTACCTGCATCATCAGATCTCCTTCTCTTTCTTCGAAAATCTGATGAATGAGAAGACTGTCTTCCCTGAAAGAACAAAAGTTCAGCACTTTAATAAATGTAAATGAACAAAATTTGAGTGCAAATACTGAATACTGCAATACATCTACATTTATACTCTGCAAACCACTTTATTTTAACAGAAGAGGTTACATATCATACTACTTATTAGGGTTATGAGAGAAGATTAACTGTTACCATACAGATGTGGTGTCAAACAATAGTCAGCAAGCCAAGACAGTGTTTGGACAGTATACGCAGTGTGTTCTTTCATCTGCCTCTACCTTCCCACTTCATTTCCATTCCCCAACACCACTGACACTAGCTGGAAGAGGCCCTTCAACATGAGTGTAAAAAGGAACTATCTGTCTCCACATTCCACAGGTTAGCACGCTTGGTTCAAGAAAATCTGAGTGTAGTACTAAAAGACAAATTTATTACTTGCCCATTGAATAGTAGGCACTTTTGTGGTAATTGTTGCAGAGCTTAAGAAGGTGACTTTAATGAAAAACCTGTATGAGCATTCAATCATATGATAAATTGATGCACTAGGTAAATGAACTATGAAATTTTGGAAGGAGACTCATCGAACCAAGTAAAAGTAGCCCCTGGCTTGCACAAAAGGAGTGTGTTGGAACCCTCATCATTCTTGTTTTATGTTAGCAAGCTGACCAACAGTACAAATAGTAACCACAGACCTTTCACAGATGACACTTATCAATGAGTAATTATTGTCAGGAAAGAAGTTGCAGGAATAAGCAACTGGATCTGGAAAAATATCCAAGTGTAGCAGACTGGTACCAATATTTGATGTACAGAAAGGTAAAACTATGCATCTCATAAAATAAGAAAGAACCCTACCCTATTACTACATTATCAATGATTCAATATTATAATCAATAAACTGAGGCAATAATTTGTAGGGATACAAATTGTATAAGCTCCATCACAAGTGGGTGACTCAAATTCGTGTGTAAGGCCAATCTTAGGTAACTGCTAAAGTATGAGGGACCAGGCCATTTGTTCAGCTGATTCTCAATGTATACAAAGAAGGAAGGCACAAATGGTCACAGATTTTCTTGACTGATGAGAGCCATACTCTTCAAAAGATAGATACTAATTATTCCACAAAAGTCAACTTCTGAAAGTACAAGAACCAGTGTTAGTGAATAACCTAGAAATATTCTTCAGCCTCATCCTTGTATCTGCCTTAGGAACTCTGAAAACAAAATTAGACTATTTACTGTACACGTGGAAGCATTTATGCATTCATTATTCCTCACTCCAAGCATTCATGCTTCCACTCTGGGACAGAGCTGAAAGACCTCGAGACTCAAGGAGCCAACACAATTGCCAGCTTACCTCTGCATTCAAGCAAATTACAGAGAACATTGGTGAAACTAATTGGGCTATAGCTGTCCCATCTCTATACAGTGCTTACTCAGTTTCAGTACTGGGAAGATAATGCTTTCTCACTATTGTGATGGAACTCACCCTTGTGCATATACGGTTTAAGATGCAAGGCTATGACACTGACAATAAGCTGATAGGTGATTATTTGGTTGTGCATGCAGTCTGGCCCTGGGGCGGTGTCAGGACAGTGGGCTAGGACACTAACTCCCACTTGCTGAATGGAGCATTATATGGCTCCAGGTGGAAGACAGCAAAAGATAATTGCTTTTGCCATTCACTCCTTTGGGACACTAACAGATTCCTGGAGCACAAGCCGTCAAAAGGCAATAAGGGATTGCAACTCTGGGAGGTGACGATAATTTCCATTACAGTTCCACTGAATAAGCACATCATGGGTATCTAAATGGATGGTGAACAGATGAGCCAATCACATCACCAGATCACCACCCATCACTGATGAGGGCAGGTGGCATCCATCAATAATTGGTCAGACTCAGGTTGTGAGGGGAAGATGGCACATCTGGAAGTACCATGGGGACATTGTCCTGAGACAGATGTTCCTTTTTCTTCAATTCTATCACCCAAAAGCATGTGACCTTGGGGAATACAGACCATGTCCCATGGCCAAGTTGTGATACCTGGCCTCCGACCAGGAAGACCCCAGGGGGAGGTCCCAGGAGGGAACCCAATCACAAGTGGTTTGCCAAAAACTTAACACTTCTCTGCCCAGTAAGGGAGAGTGGCTTGTGGAGGGGAGGGCATGGGAACTGCAGAGAAGGGAAAATGAAAGGGGGTGGGGGGAGAAGACTAGGGTACAGAGAAAGGAGGAAGGGGAAAGGATGTAACAGAGACAAAGGCAGAAGCCATCGAGACAGGTGAAGTCTGTCATTTTTTGACGAACCTCAGTGTAAGATAAACAATCAAGGGACTTTTCTCTCTTTTTCCTTCTTATAAAACAGGCAATCTGGTGAACATCGAGATTTTTTTTTTTTATGGTTTTAGGGCGCAAAACTGCTACGGTCATTAGCGCCCGGTCTGTGACTTAGGAAACAGTAAAAAAACGAAAACGGAAACCAGCAGCGATGGGAACGAAAGTCATATAATTGGAGAAACTAAAAGCAGAAGGATGGCTTAAAAATCCACTACAGAAGGGGGTTGGTTGTCCCAAAAAAACTTCAAATGACTGACGTCATTTCACTGGCACGAATGAACTCTAGAACGTGATCGGCTGATCGCGTGTCATCTGCTAAAATTGACGATAGATCAGGTGACAGTTGTAGACGGGCGCGTAACGGATTAAAATAGGGGCACTCAATTAAAAGGTGTCTTACCGTCCACAGCTGAGAGCAGTGCGGACAGAGTGGGGGAGGATCGCCGCTTAAAAGATGTCGATGGCTAAAAAGACAGTGCCCTATCCGGAGTCTAGTTAAAATTACCTCCTCCCGACGACGCGTTCGGGCGGAAGAGGTCCAAGCACAAGGAAGAGTTTTCACGTCCCGCAATTTATTTTGGGGAAGTATCGACCAATGCGCGTGCCATAAGAGAGTAACACGACGACATAAAATGCTCCGTAGATTGGCGACGGGAATTGATTGAATAGCTGGCCGGAAAAGAGAGACTGCAGCCTTGGCTGCAATATCGGCCGCCTCATTTCCGCTGATACCAACGTGTCCCGGGAGCCAGAGGAATGCCACCGAGATGCCCCCCAGGTGGAGCAAGCACAGACAGTCCTGGATCCGGTGGACCAGAGGGTGCACAGGGTAAAGAGCTTGGAGACTGAGGAGAGAGCTGAGAGAATCAGAGCAGATATCGTACTGTATCCGCTGATGGCGGCGGATGTAGTGGACAGCCTGGAGAACAGCGTAAAGCTCCACAGTATAGACCGAACACTGGTCGGAAAGCCGAAAGTGATTTGGGGTGTCGCTAACAACACAGGCACTCCCTACACCTAACGATGTTTTCGAGCCATCGGTGTAAATAAATGCGGCTTCCGTCATTTGTGCACATAGAGCAGCAAATGCCCGACGATAAACAGGTGAAGGGGTACCATCCTTGGGAAATCGACAAAGGTCACGGAGCAGGCAGATCCGGGGACAGAGCCAAGGCGGTGCTGTACCCCAAGTTGTCAAGAAGGTTTTAGGAAAGCGGAAGGAAAGAGAACGGAGCAGTTGACAGAAGCGGACTCCCGGTGGTAGTAGGGAGGAGGGGCGGCCTGCATACACTACATCAAAGGAGGCATCGAAAAAAAAAGAAAAATATGTCATGGGCTGGATTAGCAGGCATAGAAGACAGATGGCTGGCATAACGGCTCAGAAGGACTGCTCGCCGATTGGACAGCGGAGGTTCAGCAGTCTCAGCATAAAGGCTTTCCACAGGGCTGGTGTGAAAAGCTCCAGACACTAAACATCGAGTGTGTTGGTTGGACCAATAAACACACCTGGCTGGCAGATTGTAGGGGCTCCACTCATGGGTGGGTGTCCATGTTCATCTAATAGAGTGGGAAGATGTGCCTGAAACACAAGCTGCATAAACACCACATGTGTGGCAAAACATATGGCTTCATGACTCACCAGTAATACAAAAGCCTTGCCCTTCTCCAGGAGCATATCTCCCTCAAATGCCAGCATAACTGCATCAGTACCATTGCAATTCGCATTACAACCTGAACCATATTCAAAGACTGGTGGAGAGTAATGGACAGAGGGATGTTCTCATGTTGCCAAGACACGCAGAAGCACAAAAGGCACCGAGTGGCAGAAATAGTTCTTATCAACAGTGAAGCCAACCACAACTTACCAAGAGAACCCACATTGACAAATTTATGTGATATTTTATGCAAACAATAATGGTGTGGTGGTGGTGGTGGTATTCACCACCACCACCACCACCACCACCACCACCACCACCACCACCACCACCACCACACCATTATTGTTTGCGTACATGAGCATGCAACAGCTCAGCATCAGCAGTCAGGTCACTGTGTTGTCAAGGGGCTTAGCCAGATGGGTACATATAAGCCCCATCACACTGATTGGCCACATGTGCTGGCGACGAAAGGGGAGAGGTGATGAAAGGGGAGAGGCGACGAAAGGGAAGAGATTTCATTGAATGCCCATGTGTTCTGCTCATGGTTCAATGTAATTCAAGACCAATGGAGGAGAAGTGACATATGTTACAATTTACATTATTGAACAATATGATGCAATCTTCTTGCAACTGTGAAGAAACTACAAATATTAATTTCTGGACAAATTAAAGAAGCATATAAAACACTTATTAAAAACTTAAATTCAAAGTATAGATGTTCCACAAAAGCAAGGAAAGATGCCAGTTAGTATTTTGGGTATTGTGATGAAAGCTTCAGTTTCCAAAATTCTCGTAAATTTTTCACACTGGGGCAAGTGTAACTCATTTTCAAAGAAGAATTACATTTTTGAATAGTTTTATAGTGCAACATCAATACCACATATTTAAGTTTTTAATTATGTGTATGTTGTTCACAGTACTGACTTAATATCCCACAGAAACACTTACATCATCTGATGAAGCTATAACATTCAGCTCCAGGCTTTTTCTGTGTTCCATGATGGGACTGTAACAAACACACACACATTGCGCACTGGAATAATTTAATTTATTACTATTGTCAGTAATGTAATTAAACATAAAATTAAGATAATATCCCTGGTACTGATGTAACACATGATTTAATTTCCAATACAGTTGAAAATTTTTCATACCGAGACAAATTTAATGAATTCTAATAAACTAAAGTTCCAGATGAAGGTGAAAACAATTTGTTACGAAAACACCACATTTTCATGATGATATAAAAAATGGTCATTGATGTCTGTTTGCAGAGTTTCATAGGTAAATTGCCCTCTGAAACTGATTTTCATTGTGTATAGATGACCAGTAAATTGTCAAGTATACTATATGAACTAAACCCTAGGTGCCCAGTGCTCAAAATGTTAATATCCACTTCCTTTCACAGCATGTCTCGATACAGGAGGAAAATTCATTTCAAAACAAAAAGACACCATATGGTGTGATACCTTCCATGACAAAGAAAGGTGGGGCACCTGTTACAATTATTGCACAATCTACCGATGCTCCACAGGAATCTGGTTGCTTGAGTCAACACCATAGTTACAGAAATATTATGTACTTACTATATGCACTAATGATTCTGAAAATTTCATCCCCAAAAATACTCACATGAGTGAAATGCACTTTGACTGTACATACGACAGTAGTGTGTGTTTTAGATTTGAAGGGATATGCATCTCCAGAGAACAGGAGTTATCAGGACAATTTAAATGTGCAACAGTACAGCAGTGTGTTTTCAGCTGAGATAATCTGACCTCGAAGTCTAGGATACCATAAGGGGTTGTCAAATTGCATATCCAGTGTCAGATTACCCACTTGGACAATTTATATTCAAGGTCACCCCCAGTCCCCTTCTCCCATGTAGCAACTGGGAATTTATCAAGGTCAGATAAATTGATTTCTAAGTGAGTTAAAAGTATTGTTAGATAAGGCTAACAGGGAATTGAATTATGTAATTGTAATTAGTGATCTAAACATTAACACACTGAAATACAATTGTTATATAAGGTGTTAAGATCTGTAAAACTTATGGACTTAATTTAGCAGTAAGCAGCCCCATGAGGTGCTGTGAAAATACAGAAGCATTGCTAGATCATGTAATCACTAGTACACAACAGAGCAGGCAGACAGTACAATTCATATACATAAGCATTGTAGACCATTATAGGATATTAGTTAAATCAGCAAACAGCATAGGCAGGCCAGAAAAAATGTTTAAAGGCCTTAGACAAACTAAGCATACAAACATATGTAGGCTAGAAAGGCTATTGGAAACCCAACATTTTAGTGAACTATACTTAACAGAAAACCTAGATGAAGGATGGGAATCCCTCTGAAGTAAATTAGGCCATTACATAGATTTTTCATGACCATTAATACATAGGGAAATAAATGAGAAGTATAATGAAAGTAGAGGTAAAAAGGAAGAGGTGGAAATTGTGTATGAAAATTGTTGGCTAAGACCAACCCAAATGAATAGGGATGCATGTAGCGAAAAGAAGAAATCCTACACCCAACTGATGAAAGAAACTATTGACATTATTCAAACAAGACAGCAACCTCAACAAAGGTCACTAAAATCATAGGGTCTCTCATAAATGAGGAGAGGGAAGGTGAATGTGTGGAAATGATGACTTAACGCTGGAGGTAAATCTGAGGGAATTCAGGGATGCACAAAATGTCATCAGTACTTCAAACAAACATACTGAAGTTGTGGACTCATTAGTAAATAAAAATTATACCTCCAAAATAAAAACCAACATTCCATATGCTTATTCCTGACCACAACTAATAAATCAGAAATCGCAAAAAGAATATATAGTCTGAAAACATACAACACTGTGGGACTAGATGGTACATCCACTAAACTAATTAAATGCTGTTTACAGTGGGTAGTAAAGTCATTAGCCAGTCTGATAAACTTATCTTAAAAAATAAAAAGGTATATTTCAAATGTGTCTCAAAAGGAGTAAAGTAATCCCTATACATTAAGAAGGTTGCAAAGAAGATCCAGGAAATTACAAACCTGTAACTATTACATCTCTCCCTTCTAAAATAATAGAAACCATAATAAATGACAATATTAAATTTTATACAAACATGCAATATTCTCAACAATGAACAACATGGGTTCAGAAAGGGCAAATCCATCAAAACAGCATTTGCTGAATTCAGAACACTTAACTAAAGCACTTTGTGAATGGAACTTCTGCAATATGTTTCTGGACCTATCTGAAGCATTTGACAGTGTTCTATTAGAAAATCTCCATTGTTATGTTGTAAGAGGGAAAGCAGTATACAACATTCAACTGTTATTGGAAACTAGTAACTGGTGTGCTGAAATAAAGTGAAAAGTGAAAATAATACTGTGTGTTTTCAAATTTTGAAATTGTGAAGCACATGATTCCTCCAGGATCTGTCCTTTGTCCACCATTCATTCTGTATGTCAATGATATGACCAAAACTGTATCTGATAGTGTAGTCATGTTGACTATATTTGTTATTACCAGTTCTACAACAAATGACCTGCAAGAGAAGGCTTTGCTAAATATAAAAATTGTAAACAATTATTTCAAGGGAAACAGTTTTTATAAAGGGAAACAAAACAACATATATATGCAGATACATCAGACAAAAAACCACACTGTTGACAATATTACTGTCAGGCTTGGAAACACACAACTAAAGGAGAGACAGACAGCTATACATTTCTAGGTTTAAGAATTGATAGGTATATGACACGGGAGAATCATAAGTAACATTTGTAGCAAAACAGGTTCAAGCACATTTCTGAAGAGAAAAATGTCAAAATCAGAAAATAGACACACACTACAAACAATGCACTACAAACTAGCCCATTTGCACCTCTCATATGGTATTCTGCCTTGGATGGTGTGCTGCAAATGTGCACACACAGATTATTAAGTTTACAAAAGAGAACTGTACAACACACTTCAAAAGTATCCCCTAGAGAATCCTGCAGCAATAAATTGAGGTAGCTAAAGTTTTAACAGTAGCATCAGTGTTTGTATATATGTATGTATATTAAACAATTATCTACCTAAAAACTGTGCTGCATTGCTGAACAGTGGTTACCATGAACATAATACAAGAAGAAAAAATGACTATCATGCAGAACAAAGTAAGCCAAAATTAACAGAGAACATGTAAATTCTGGACACATTGTACATCAGCTTACCATAGTGTATCAAGATGGTACAAAATATGCCCCTTTTTAAAAGAAAAAAAGCCATCCGGTCAATAGTTGCCCTTACAGTGTTAAAGAATATCTTGAAATAAAAAATTAAATAGTGTGTCAGTATCCACTGCAAAGAGAAACTGCAACAGATTTGAAACTACATATAAAATCACTTCAATTATGAATTATGTACCTAAGAATAATTCATGTCAAAATGCTAATTCGACTGTACTTTTTTTCTATTTTTCTTTAGAGTTCAGAGTGAAGATCACATAATTACATTTTGTAAGTAGCTAATATGAAGTCAGATTATGAATGTGATATATATCACAGTATTTTTGCTATGTATATGTAAGCTTTATGTAAACATGGTGTCTGACATTATAAGACATGATCCACAGACATATACAGAAAGAAGATGTCATCCACGGGAACTCCCACACACCCTAGGCAATTGTAGAAGCTATATTCCATCTCCTGACATAACTCAAAGGTCACATGATATACCCTAAAATTGCAAAGTAACCCCTCCACATGCCTCAGTCAACTGAAGCATAATAAAATGGCAGGAATCCCGTCTAACAAATAAGATCAGAGCTCACCCTCCTCCATTACTATAATCCTCAACTGTGTAAGCTTCTCCCTTTGAGGTCTGAGTATTAATGGGGAGATCTTCAGGCCTGCTATAACCAATAATTATCTAGTGGAAGGGATTGGAACTGATTATTATATAACAAATTCAGTAACAGATTATGAACAACTGTTTTCACAATACATGCTTATCTTTGTTGTTTATTAACATTTTTCATTTTTATTTACAATGTTATGCATTTGATGTAGACAATATACACTCCTGGAAATTGAAATAAGAACACCGTGAATTCATTGTCCCAGGAAGGGGAAACTTTATTGACACATTCCTGGGGTCAGATACATCACATGATCACACTGACAGAACCACAGGCACATAGACACAGGCAACAGAGCATGCACAATGTCGGCACTAGTACAGTGTATATCCACCTTTCGCAGCAATGCAGGCTGCTATTCTCCCATGGAGACGATCGTAGAGATGCTGGATGTAGTCCTGTGGAACGGCTTGCCATGCCATTTCCACCTGGCGCCTCAGTTGGACCAGCATTCGTGCTGGACGTGCAGACCGCATGAGACGACGCTTCATCCAGTCCCAAAGCTGCTCAATGGGGGACAGATCCGGAGATCTTGCTGGCCAGGGTAGTTGACGTACACCTTCTAGAGCACGTTGGGTGGCACGGGATACATGTGGACGTGCATTGTCCTGTTGGAACAGCAAGTTCCCTTGCCGGTCTAGGAATGGTAGAACGATGGGTTCAATGACGGTTTGGATGTACCGCGCACTATTCAGTGTCCCCTCAACGATCACCAGTGGTGTACGGCCAGTGTAGGAGATCGCTCCCCACACCATGATGCCAGGTGTTGGCCCTGTGTGCCTCAGTCGTATGCAGTCCTGATTGTGGCGCTCACCTGCACGGCGCCAAACACGCATACGACCATCATTGGCACCAAGGCAGAAGCGACTCATCACTGAAGACGACACGTCTCCATTCGTCCCTCCATTCACGCCTGTCGCGACACCACTGGAGGCGGGCTGCACGATGTTGGGGCATGAGCGGAAGATGGCCTAACGGTGTGCGGGACCGTAGCCCAGCTTCATGGAGACGGTTGCGAATGGTCCTCGCCGATACCCCAGGAGCAACAGTGTCCCTAATTTGCTGGGAAGTGGCAGTGCGGTCCCCTACGGCACTGCGTAGGATCCTACGGTCTTGGCGTGCATCCGTGCGTCGCTGCGGTCCGGTCCCAGGTCGACGGGCACGTGCACCTTCCGCCGACCACTGGCGACAAAATCGATGTACTGTGGAGACCTCACGCCCCACGTGTTGAGCAATTCGGCAGTACGTCCACCCGGCCTCCCGCATGCCCACTATACGCCCTCGCTCAAAGTCCGTCAACTGCACATACGGTACATGTCCGCGCTGTCGCGGCATGCTACCAGTGTTAAAGACTGCGATGGAGCTCCGTATGCCACGGCAAACTGGCTGACACTGACGGCGGCGGTGCACAAATGCTGCGCAGCTAGCGCCATTCGACGGCCAACACCGCGGTTCCTGGTGAGTCCGCTGTGCCGTGCGTGTGATCATTGCTTGTACAGCCCTCTTGCAGTGTCCGGAGCAAGTATGGTGGCTCTGACACACCGGTGTCAATGTGTTCTTTTTTCCATTTCCAGGAGTGTATTTTTATTTACTATCTTTTGTTATTGTTTATTAATAATATTTCTCTACAAAACTGTCACATGCAGTGGTTTCCTTACAAAACTAATTTTTCTTACAAATAATACTCAAGTTTTCTTCTTGTTTTATTTGCACATATGTATGCACACTATATTTATGGACCAAGTACTTTTCCGGATGCCTTATTACTCTCCAGTACATGAAAGCTAGGGACACTACTTTAATACTACATTTTCCACTTTGTTTCTTTATACAATACCATATTAATTTTCTTTCTGATCATTATATACATAGTACTTACATTTTAGCAGTATATTTCTGATGTATTTTTTTCATGTGTACAGGGTGGGCAGAAACAGTCCATCAGATCAGTGGCAGATACAGAAAAACCTCAAGGAGGGGATGCTAAAGATATCTTGCACTACCTTTACTTTTACCATAACAAAAATAATCAAGTCGCATGCAAAGTCTTACTTCAACTTATTAAACACACATCAAAAAACGTTTTGCATCACCTCGGTTCTGAGAGTTCCAGAACCTGTGCAGAAAACTGGTATAGAGAGCGATGATGATGATAGTGTCCCATACTCCTTTACAGAGCGTAGGGGAGCGACGTGGAAGACCCACGCCGCCTTGCTAGGCAAGGTCCTAGTGGAGGTGGTTTGCCATTGCCTTCCTCCGACCATAATGGGGATGAATGATGATGATGAAGACGACACAACAACACCCAGTCATCTCAAGGCAGAAAAAATCCCTGACCCCACCGGGAATCGAACCCGGGACCCCGTGCTCGGGAAGCGAGAACGCTACCGCGAGTCATCAAGTTCTTTGTGGTGCACCACTTTAATTACATAGACATTAAGATGAGAATATACATTTCCCTTATCTGCATTGTTGTCTTTAGTGTACTATTTTTTCTGCTTGTGGGTTTGTCATGTTGATGTAAGTATGAACATCATTTCTGCCCTTTTTATTGCTCATGAAAACCATACATTGCATGTTTTACCACCACCCAGCGAGACCTTCAGACATGGTGGTCCAGATTGTTCTCTTGCATTGATGCATGCCTGTATTCGTCGTCGTGTACTATCAAGTCACTGTTTGTCCAGATTGTCCCACTCATCAATGGCGATTTAGCATAGATCCCTCAGAATGGTCGGTGGCTCACATCATCCATAAACAGCATGTTCGATAGGGTTCATGTATGGAGAACATGCTGGCCACTCTAGTAGAGCGATGTCATTATCCTGAAGGAAATCATTCACAAGATCTGCATGATGGGGGCACGAATTGTCTTCACTGAAGACTAAAGCCTCACCAATATGCTGCTGATATGGTTGCACTGTCAGAGGATGGCATTCACATATCAAACAGCACTTACGGTGCCTTCTGTGACCACCAACGGCGTACACTAGCCCCACATAATGGCACCCCAAAACTGCAAGGAACCTCCACCTTGCTGCAATTGCTGGATAGTGCATCTAATGAGTTCAGGCTAACTGGGTTGCCTCCAAACATGTCTCCATCAGTTGTCTGGTTGAAGGCATATACAACACTCATCGGTGAATAGAAAATGATGCCATTCCCGAATGGTCTATTCAGCATGTTGGGCCCCCACCTGTACCACGCTGCATGCTGTCCTGCTGTCTTGGTGTCTTGGTTGCAAATATGGACCTTAACATGGTGGTTGGGAGTGAAGTTGCACACCATGCAGCCTATTGCGCACAGTTTGAGTCATAGCAAGACGTCCTGTGACTGCATGAAAAGCATTATTCAACATGGTGGCATTGCTGTCAGGGTTCCACAGAGCCATAATTCGTAGGTAGCAGTAATCCGTTGCAGTAGTAGCCCTTGTGCGGCCTGTGTGAGGTATGTCATCAACAGTTCCTGTCTACCTCCTCCATGTCTGAACAACATTGTTTTGGTTCACTCCAAGACACCTGGACACTTCCCTTGTTGAGAACACTTCCTGGCACAAAGTAACAATGCAGATATGATCGAACCACAGTAGTGACCCTCTAGGCATGGTTGAACTGCAGACAACACGAGCAATGTACCTCCTTCCTGGTGGAATGATGAACTGATCGGCTGTGGGACAGACTCCATGTAATAGGTGCTGCTCGTGTGTGGCTGTTTACATCTTTGTGAGGGTTTTGTGACATCTCTGAACAGTCGAAGGGGCTGTCTGTGATGCAACATCCACAGACCATGTTTATCTTCAGGAGTTCTGGAAACCTGGGTGACGCAAAACTTTTCGTCGTGCGTACACATTTACAAGACAATGCCATCTTATGATACAAGAAGTTCCAATTGTGGTTCTCTTCCTAAAATAATAAGTTCTATGCAACTACTCTTCATGGCAATAGGACAACCAATGTCATGATGAGTGTTCAACAGAGCTAAGTCATTAAGTTGATCCTCCTCCATTATCGACCTCAGCCATGTTTTTGTATACCGCAATGTTAAAAAACTTCTTTCTACTGTATTGAGATCAGTAGAATTACTGCGACTTTTCTCACAGATGTGTGTTAGCTAACTGTGTGTCAGATAGAAATGTATAAAATACAATAATGTGGACACGCGTGCTACATAGGTAAGTACAACTACCTGATAACTCAATTCAGTTGAGCAAACTGACTAAAGAAATGAATGAATGAATAGCATGCGGACTGACTGGCAGGGGTGGCATGGATGGCAATATGAGTGGCTCCACAATTGGTGGGGGGGGGGGGGGGAGGGGGACACGTGCCCCCCGTATGTATCTGCCACATCACCGGATACAATTAGTGTGTCAGTTCTCATATTTGATGATGCACCACACACACACACACACACACACACACACACACACACACACACACACACACTGATAAGGGGGGGGGGGGGGTTGGTGGTAGGGTGGCTGGTTTAGGGGTTTGATGGGGGCAAAACAGAGGTCATCAGTCCCCTGCTCCAAACAGACATACTTGTAAAAGGCCTATACAGTAAAAGAGTAACCTCTGTACCCAGAGGGAGGGAACACCAACGGGTACAGAGCTAAAATGAACACCGCAGTAACACAAAATAGAGGACACTTTAAAGGAGCAAAGCAAATAGTTGACTAGAGTAAAACCGACTACAGTGGTTGATGGAGCAGTTAAAAGGTCAAACACTCAACTACAAACGAAGAACGTCCAGCTGGAAAGCGTTGATAGAGGCACCAACACAACTTTTTACCATAAAAGACACTATTTTGGTAGCCACGTCACAAAAATCGCTGGAGTGGGTGTAGCTTGAGAAATCATGCGAGAGCGCCCACACTAGAGTGAGTGATAAAACGCAGCTGCAGGGATAAAACTTAAAACTGAGTCAGCTATAGAGGCATCATCACCTAGAATTAAAGGAAGTGCAGCTGGTAAATTAAAGGACTGCCGCAAGGGGGCTCAAAGGGGGCAGTCTATCAGAAGATGGACCACTGTCAGCCCTGCATCACAGCGATACTTGGGCGGGTTCTCAAGGCGAAGGAGGTAGCTGTGGGTCAATCGCCTATGTCCAACTCGGAGACGTCAGAGAACAACTGAGTCCCTACGCGTGCTCCTCAAGGATGAATTCAAGACGGCCGTGGATGACTTTACCACGTGGAGCTTATTTGGCGTGTTCAAGACAGACCATTCAGAGCTCCAGATATCGCGGACCCTGCAATGTAGTGCTAACCGGAGGTCTCTTTCCACGAGACCAAGCTCCAGGGGTGGCGAAGTGATGGCGTGGTGGCTGCTTGGCCAACCGATCGACACGTTCGTTTCCTGGAATTTCGATATGGCCCGGGGTCCACACAACGATCGCATTTTTTGTTTGTGGTTTTAAGGCGCACAACTACAGTGGTCATTAGCGCCCAGACGAAATTATGAATGCACTGCGAGGCACAATGTTAAAACAGCAACTAAAGAGGACAACACTATAAAAGGCACATTATCAGGCAAGGGATTAAAAGACAACAGCATAATCAAATGTCCTTAGACAGGTTTGCCAAGTGTATAAAACGAAGAACGCGAGAAGCTGCTCCTGGGTCATCCGCTAAAATTCATCCAGAGTACATGGCAGGCCAAGATCAATGCGCGGTGTATTAAAATTCGGACAGGACGTTAAAATGTGGCGTACCGTCAGCAATTGCCCACATGGGCAGAACGGCGCCGGCGCTGCTGTCAGCAGATGGCGGTGGTTGATCCGGCAGCGTCCAATCCGTAACCGGGCCAAAACGACCTCCTCCCGCCGAGAAGGGCGTGAAGAGGTCGTCCAAGCCGTGGGGAGAGGTTTCTAGGCCCGAAGCTTGTTTTCAGTAAGTGTAGACCAATCGGCATGCCACAGCGATAAAATGCGCTGGCAAATGACCCTGCTAAAATTAGATGAACGCACACAACGAGAAGCTGTCCGAGGCTGGAGGACTGCAGCCTTGGCCGCGGCATCTGCAGCTTTGTTCCCAGGGATACCGACATGGCCAGGAACCCACATAAACGTAACCGAAGAACCGTCGTCCGCCAGCTGTTGAAGAGAGCGTTGGATCCGGTGTACGAAAGGGTGAACCGGATACGGATCACTGAGGCTCTGGATGGCGCTCAGGGAATCGGAGCAGAACGTCGGTGGCGGCGGATGTAAAGAACAGCCTGGTAGAGGGCAAAGAGCTCAGCTGTGAAGACCGAACAATGGCCATGGAGCCAGTATTTGAAACTGTGTGCCCCGACAATAAAAGAACACCCGAAACCGTCATTGGTCTTAGAGCCATCTGTATAAATGAAGATCATATTAATGAACTTCGAACGAAGTTCGACAAACCGGGAGCGGTATACCGAAGCTGGGGTAACCTCCTTTGGGAGCGAGCTGAGGTTAAGGTGAGAGCGAACCTGAGCCTGGAGCCAAGGTGGCGTGTGGCTGTCGCCCACTCGAAAGGTTGCAGGGAGTGAAAAATCGAGGTGTTGAAGGAGGCGACGAAAGCGAACTCCAGGGGGTAGAAGGGCAGAGACATATAACCGGTATTGACGGTCGAGAGAGTCGTCAAAAAACGAACGATAGGACGGGTGGTCGGGCATTGATAATAGCCGACAGGCATACCGACAAAGCAGTATATCGCGCTGGTAGGTTAGTGACAATTCACCGGCTTCAGCATGAAGACTCTCGACGGGAATAGTATAGAACACTCCGATCGCAAGACGTAACCCCCGATGTTGTATAGAGTTGGGGAGGCGTAAGATGGACGGCCGTGCAGAGGAGTATACAAAGCTCCCATAATCCAGCTTTGAGCGGACGATCGACCGATATACGCGAAGTAGGACGGTTCAATCCGCTCCCCACGACGTACCGCTGAGAACACGGAGGGCGTTTAGGGAACGGGTACAACGGGCAGCCAAATATGACATGTGGAGAGCAGCTAAGTTTCCTGTCAAATGTAAGACCTAAGAATTCTGTTGTTTCCACGAATGGGAGAACGAGTCGTAAGGACGGTGGGCGCCAGAAGTTAACACAGACCGTCTTCTCGGCAGAAAAACGGAAGCCATTGGTGACACTCCAGGAGTAAAGACGGTCAAGACAAAGCTGAAGACCGCGCTCCAGGAAACATGTATGCTGCGCGCTGCAGTAGACGGAAAAATCGTCCACGAAAGGGGAGCCTGATACATCAGCTGGGAGGCAATCCATTATTGGATTGATCACTGTGGCAAAGAGAGTGTCGCTCAAAACTTAACCCTGTGGCACATTCTCCTGGCGAAAGGCGCCGGACAGGACAGAACCCACACGTACCCTGAACTTTCGATCCATTAAAAACGGACGATTAAAAAGAGGGAGGCGACCGAGAAGGCCCCATGTATGCATGGTGCGGAGAATGCCCGCCCTCCAACAGGCGTCTTAAGCCTTCTCCAGATCAAAGAACACAGCCGCGGTCGGGCGCTTCTGCAAGAAGTTATTCATAATGAAGTTCGACAAGGTAACCGGATGGTCAACAGCAGAGTGGCGATTACGAAATCCACATTGTACATTGGTAAGTAGGCGTCGAGATTCGAGCACCCAAACCAAACGCGAGTTAACCATTCGCTCCATCACCTTACAGAGACAGCTGCTAAGGGAAATGGGTCGATAACTGGAAGGCAAGTACTTGTCCTTCCCCGGCTTAGGAATTGGCACAATAATAGACTCGCGCCAGCATGTGGGAACATGACCCGCAATCCAGATGCGATTATAAGTACGAAGAAGAAAACCTTTACCCGCAGAAGAAAGGTTCTTCAGCATCTGAATATGAATAAAATCAGGCCCTGAAGCGGAGGACCTTGACCGGGCAAGTGTATTTTCCAGTTTCCGCGTGCTGAATGAGGCATTATAACATTAATATGACATTATAACTTTCATGATTCGATAAGCGGAAGTTAGGTGGCCTTGCCTCCTCTGGCTGTTTTAGGGGGAGGAAGGCAGGGTGGTAATGAGCGGAGCTCGAAACCTCTGCGAAAAATCGGCCGAAGGCATTGGAGACATCCTCAGGGGCCACAAGGACGTCATTCGCGACCGTCAAGCCAGAAACTGGTGAGTGGACCTTAGTGCCAGATAGCCGGCGCAGGCTACCCCAGACAACAGAAGAAGGAGTAAAACTGTTGAAGGTGCTTGTGAAAGCAGCCCAGCTGGCTTTCTTTAATAACGCGATGACACTGCGCACGTAATCTTTTATAATACAATTCACCATCTTAGGGTGGCGTTTAAAGGTGCGTAGAGCACGTCGACGAGCACGTAAAGCGTCTGTACATGCTGCGGTCCACCAGGGGACCGGTACGCGACGTAGAGAAGAAGTAGTATGAGGGATGGAATATTCAGCAGCAGTGAGAATAACTTCCGTGAGGTGTGCGACATGACTATGGCAGCTTGCGAAGTTTTGATCCTGAAATGTCGCCCTGGAAGAGAAGAGCCCCCAGTCTGCTTTCGAGATGTTCCAACTAGTTGAGCATGGAGATGGGGTATGATGCAGGAGATGGATAACACAAGGGAAGTGGTCGATCGAATACGTATCAGAAAGTGTGTACCACTCAAACCGGCGTGCAAGTTGGGTAGTACTTATAGAGAGGTCTAAATGGGAATAGGTGAGAGTTGTGTCCGAAAGAAAAGTAGGGGCGCCAGTATTGAGGCAGACAAGATTGAGGTGGTTGAAAAGGTCTGCTAACAGGGAGCCTCTCGGGCAGGATGCTGGAGAGCCCCAAAGGGGATGGTGGGCATTGAAGTCTCCAGTCATCAAAAATGGTGCAGGTAGCTGAGCAATAATTTGCATCATGTCTGCCCTAGTAACGGCAGACGACGATGGAGCGTAAACAGTACAAATGGAAAATGTGAAAATGGGGAGAGTAATTCGGACGGCAACTGCCTGCAGATCGGTGTGCAATGTGATGGAATCATAGTAAATATCATCCCGGACCAGGAACATAACCCCGCCGTGAGCCAGAATACCTGCCATAGTGGGTACGTCAAAACGCACAGAGGTATAGTGTGCCAAGTCAATACAATCGCAGGGGTGGAGCTTCGTTTCCTGGAGAGCTACTACGAGCGGACAGCGCAAGCTTAGAAGCAAATAATTCTTCTCTGTTAGAGCAAATGCCGCGAATATTCCAATGAAAAAGAGCTATGGTGGGAAGAAAAAGAAAAAGCAAGAAGGGGTCACCTCGAAGGCCGCTGAGGGCCTGGCTTCGAGCGAGCACTGCTGCCGCTATCAATAGGCGGGGAGTCATCTTCCATTTTTTCAAGAGGATCTTCGGCCAACATGTTAAGATGGTCGGGATGGGGAGCTTCCTCCGACGGCCAGATGTTCGGCTACCAGCGGTGCGGCCAGGCGAAACGGAGGACGGCCTGGGGCGGCAACCGCTGGGTGGCGCAGGTGAAGAAACGCGTTGTGGCGGAGAAGGAGAGCTTTTCTTCTTGTGAGCCTTCTTGGAAGGTCGTTTAGTCGAAGTACTAATCGATGGCTGGGAGTTCGGGGTACGTAAGGAGTCTTCACGGGATGGTTCCTTCTTGAAGGCCCATGCATCTGACTTCTGGGTCTTCGTCTTGGTAGAAGATGAAGGTGCTTGTGTCTTAGGGGTGACGGGAGGAAGAGGAGACATTGACTGGGCGATTTTAGCACTAGCCGAACGGGCGACGGTAGCGCTTAAGGTCAGAACGCATGTCTGTGTCGATATCTCCTTAGTAGGCCGAGGAGAGGCGAGGACGGTACTTTATTTCCCCGCTGGGAGCAGCGTGGGCTTCCTACTAGCAAAAAGCTTGCGAGCAGCCGAGGTGGACACTTTCTCTTTGACCCGAATTTCCTGTACACAGCGTTCATCCTTGTAGATGGGACAGTCGCGAGAGGACACTGCATGGTCACCCTGACAGTTCACGCAACGAGGAGACGGAGGTGGACAGTCGCCCTCATGGGCGTCCCTGCCACAAGTGACGCATTTAGCCGCATTAGACCAAGACTGGCGGGTGTGCTTAAAACGCTGACACTGGTAGCAGCACGTAGGTGTTGGGACATAGGGGCGAACAGAAATAACCTCATAGCCCACTTTGAAGCGCGACAGCAGCTGAACACTATCATAGGTCAAGAAAAGTGTCCGGGTTGGTACAAGGTCATTGTCGACCTTTTTAATGACCCAATGGACAGCCGTCACGCTCGGCTCAGCGAGACAAGAATCTCCTCGTCAGTCAATTCGTTGAGTTACCTAGTATATACCACACCATGCGACGAATTCAAAGTGCAGTGAGCCTCCACCCGGACAGGGAACGTGTACAGGAGTGTGGCCAGAAGCAGTTTCTTGTGCCTGAAAGGCTCTCAGTTTCCAACAACAAGGTAACGGTACGCATTGACAGGTACGGCTATGGCATTTACGCCCTTCTGAATAACGAAAGTGTTGACAGATGAAAAATCCTTTCTATCCTCAGATCTAGAAACTACGAGGAACTTTGGGGCAGGCGGTAGTACTTTTGTCACTGGTAGCTGCTCAAATTTCCGTTTTTGGGCAGAAGTCTAGAGAAGAACAGAAATCCACTGCGGATGAATCCCCCATGATTGCCAGTGTCTCCGATGACGCGCTCCTTCCATATGGGGAACCTCAAAGAGGGCGCTCCGCCTTAGGTGAATGTTTACACCTCAGATCACACCTCCCGAGAAACGGACAGAGGGACAAATCAGCATGGTCAGATAGTGTCAGCTCGGGCAATCACCACTTCCTGGGCCAGGCCTTTACCAGGGGGTACGCACGGGCCCTACTTGTCGACCCAGAGTGGGGAATTACGCTTCACTCCGTCAGCGGCTATGCATGGGTCGGACTTCAGGCACGCACAGGGAGGTAAGAAGAGTAGGAAAAAAGGGAGAGATGGAGAAAGGGAGAGATGGAGAGAGGGAGAGAAAGGACATACACCATAGGGTGGATAAGGAGGCGAGGAGGGATGGAGGGAGAGGCTAGGGGGAGGGACAGGCGGGGCGAGGAGGAGGCAGAGGCGAGGCGAGGAGGAAAGGGGGACGAGGCGAGGAGGAGGCGGAGGCCGAGGCGAGGCGGAGGCGGAGGCCGAGGCGAGGCGAGGCCGGAGGCCGAGACGGCGCGAGGCCGGAGGCCGAGGCGAGGCGGAGGCGGAGGCCGAGGCGAGGCGAGGCCGGAGGCCGAGACGGCGCGAGGCCGGAGGCAGAGACGGCGCGAGGCGGGGGCAGAGACGGGGCGAGGAGGGGGCAGAGACGAGGCGATGAGGGGGGGGAGAGACGAGGCGATGAGGGGGGGGGAGAGACGAGGCGAGGAGGGGAGGGGGGAGAGACGAGGCGAGGAGGGGAGGGGGGAGAGACGAGGCGAGGAGGGGAGGGGGGAGAGACGAGGCGAGGAGGGGAGGGGGGAGAGACGAGGCGAGGAGGGGAGGGGGGAGAGACGAGGCGAGGAGGGGAGGGGGGAGAGACGAGGCGAGGAGGGGAGGGGGGAGAGACGAGGCGAGGAGGGGAGGGGGGAGAGACGAGGCGAGGAGGGGAGGGGGGAGAGACGAGGCGAGGAGGGGAGGGGGGAGAGACGAGGCGAGGAGGGGAGGGGGGAGAGACGAGGCGAGGAGGGGAGGGGGGAGAGACGAGGCGAGGAGGGGAGGGGGGAGAGACGAGGCGAGGAGGGGAGGGGGGAGAGACGAGGCGAGGAGGGGAGGGGGGAGAGACGAGGCGAGGAGGGGAGGGGGGAGAGACGAGGCGAGGAGGGGAGGGGGGAGAGACGAGGCGAGGAGGGGAGGGGGGAGAGACGAGGCGAGGAGGGGAGGGGGGAGAGACGAGGCGAGGAGGGGAGGGGGGAGAGACGAGGCGAGGAGGGGAGGGGGGAGAGACGAGGCGAGGAGGGGAGGGGGGAGAGACGAGGCGAGGAGGGGAGGGGGGAGAGACGAGGCGAGGAGGGGAGGGGGGAGAGACGAGGCGAGGAGGGGAGGGGGGAGAGACGAGGCGAGGAGGGGAGGGGGGGAGACGAGGCGAGGAGGGGAGGGGGGGAGACGAGGCGAGGAGGGGAGGGGGGGAGACGAGGCGAGGAGGGGAGGGGGGGAGACGAGGCGAGGAGGGGAGGGGGGGAGACGAGGCGAGGAGGGGAGGGGGGGAGACGAGGCGAGGAGGGGAGGGGGGGAGACGAGGCGAGGAGGGGAGGGGGGGAGACGAGGCGAGGAGGGGAGGGGGGGAGACGAGGCGAGGAGGGGAGGGGGGGAGACGAGGCGAGGAGGGGAGGGGGGGAGACGAGGCGAGGAGGGGAGGGGGGGAGACGAGGCGAGGAGGGGAGGGGGGGAGACGAGGCGAGGAGGGGAGGGGGGGAGACGAGGCGAGGAGGGGAGGGGGGGGGGAGACGAGGCGAGGAGGGGAGGGGGGGGGGAGACGAGGCGAGGAGGGGAGGGGGGGGGGAGACGAGGCGAGGAGGGGAGGGGGGGGAGACGAGGCGAGGAGGGGAGGGGGGGGAGACGAGGCGAGGAGGGGAGGGGGGGGAGACGAGGCGAGGAGGGGAGGGGGGGGGAGACGAGGCGAGGAGGGGAGGGGGGGGAGACGAGGCGAGGAGGGGAGGGGGGGGAGACGAGGCGAGGAGGGGAGGGGGGGAGACGAGGCGAGGAGGGGAGGGGGGGAGACGAGGCGAGGAGGGGAGGGGGGGAGACGAGGCGAGGAGGGGAGGGGGGGAGACGAGGCGAGGAGGGGAGGGGGGGAGACGAGGCGAGGAGGGGAGGGGGGGAGACGAGGCGAGGAGGGGAGGGGGGGAGACGAGGCGAGGAGGGGAGGGGGGGAGACGAGGCGAGGAGGGGAGGGGGGGAGACGAGGCGAGGAGGGGAGGGGGGGAGACGAGGCGAGGAGGGGAGGGGGGGAGACGAGGCGAGGAGGGGAGGGGGGGAGACGAGGCGAGGAGGGGAGGGGGGGAGACGAGGCGAGGAGGGGAGGGGGGGAGACGAGGCGAGGAGGGGAGGGGGGGAGACGAGGCGAGGAGGGGAGGGGGAGAGACGAGGCTTGGGGGGGAGGGGGGGAGACGAGGCGAGGAGGGGAGGGGGGGAGACGAGGCGAGGAGGGGAGGGGGGGAGACGAGGCGAGGAGGGGAGGGGGGGAGACGAGGCGAGGAGGGGAGGGGGGGAGACGAGGCGAGGAGGGGAGGGGGGGAGACGAGGCGAGGAGGGGAGGGGGGGAGACGAGGCGAGGAGGGGAGGGGGGGAGACGAGGCGAGGAGGGGAGGGGTGGGAGACGAGGCGAGGAGGGGAGGGGTGGGAGACGAGGCGAGGAGGGGAGGGGTGGGAGACGAGGCGAGGAGGGGAGGGGGGGAGACGAGGCGAGGAGGGGAGGGGGGGAGACGAGGCGAGGAGGGGGGGAGACGAGGCGAGAAGCAGGGGGAGACGAGGCGAGAAGCAGGGGGAGACGAGGCGAGAAGCAGGGGGAGACGAGGCGAGAAGCAGGGGGAGACGAGGCGAGAAGCAGGGGGAGACGAGGCGAGAAGCAGGGGGAGACGAGGCGAGAAGCAGGGGGAGACGAGGCGAGAAGGAGGGGGAGACGAGGCGAGAAGGAGGCAGAGACGAGGCGAGAAGGAGGCAGAGACGAGGCGAGAAGGAGGCAGAGACGAGGCGAGAAGGAGGCAGAGACGAGGCGAGAAGGAGGCAGAGACGAGGCGAGAAGGAGGCAGAGACGAGGCGAGAAGGAGGCAGAGACGAGGCGAGAAGGAGGCAGAGACGAGGCGAGAAGGAGGCAGAGACGAGGCGAGAAGGAGGCGGAGACGAGGCGAGAAGGAGGCGGAGACGAGGCGAGAAGGAGGCGGAGACGAGGCGAGAAGGAGGCGGAGACGAGGCGAGAAGGAGGCGGAGACGAGGCGAGAAGGAGGCGGAGACGAGGCGAGAAGGAGGCGGAGACGAGGCGAGAAGGAGGCGGAGACGAGGCGAGAAGGAGGCGGAGACGAGGCGAGAAGGAGGCAGAGACGAGGCGAGAAGGAGGCAGAGACGAGGCGAGAAGGAGGCAGAGACGAGGCGAGAAGGAGGCAGAGACGAGGCGAGAAGGAGGCAGAGACGAGGCGAGAAGGAGGGACAGACGAGGCGAGAAGGAGGGACAGACGAGGCGAGAAGGAGGGACAGACGAGGCGAGAAGGAGGGACAGACGAGGCGGGAAGGAGGGACAGACGAGGCGGGAAGGAGGGACAGACGAGGCGGGAAGGAGGGACAGACGAGGCGGGAAGGAGGAAGAGAGGAGGCGGGAAGGAGGAAGAGAGGAGGCGGGAAGGAGGAAGAGCGGAGGCGGGAAGGAGGAAGAGCGGAGGCGGGAAGGAGGAAGAGAGGAGGCGGGAAGGAGGAAGAGAGGAGGCGGGAAGGAGGAAGAGAGGAGGCGGGAAGGAGGAAGAGAGGAGGCGGGAAGGAGGAAGAGAGTGGGCGAGAAGGAGGAAGAGAGTGGGCGAGAAGGAGGAAGAGAGTGGGCGAGAAGGAGGAAGAGAGTGGGCGAGAAGGAGGAAGAGAGTGGGCGAGAAGGAGGAAGAGAGTGGGCGAGAAGGAGGAAGAGAGTGGGCGAGAAGGAGGAAGAGAGTGGGCGAGAAGGAGGCAGAGACGAGGCGAGAAGGAGGCAGAGACGAGGCGAGAAGGAGGCAGAGACGAGGCGAGAAGGAGGCAGAGACGAGGCGAGAAGGAGGCAGAGACGAGGCGAGAAGGAGGCAGAGACGAGGCGAGAAGGAGGCAGAGACGAGGCGAGAAGGAGGCAGAGACGAGGCGAGAAGGAGGCAGAGACGAGGCGAGAAGGAGGCAGAGACGAGGCGAGAAGGAGGCAGAGACGAGGCGAGAAGGAGGCAGAGACGAGGCGAGAAGGAGGCAGAGACGAGGCGAGAAGGAGGCAGAGACGAGGCGAGAAGGAGGCAGAGACGAGGCGAGAAGGAGGCAGAGACGAGGCGAGAAGGAGGCAGAGACGAGGCGAGAAGGAGGCAGAGACGAGGCGAGAAGGAGGCAGAGACGAGGCGAGAAGGAGGCAGAGACGAGGCGAGAAGGAGGCAGAGACGAGGCGAGAAGGAGGCAGAGACGAGGCGAGAAGGAGGCAGAGACGAGGCGAGAAGGAGGCAGAGACGAGGCGAGAAGGAGGCAGAGACGAGGCGAGAAGGAGGCAGAGACGAGGCGAGAAGGAGGCAGAGACGAGGCGAGAAGGAGGCAGAGACGAGGCGAGAAGGAGGCAGAGACGAGGCGAGAAGGAGGCAGAGACGAGGCGAGAAGGAGGCAGAGACGAGGCGAGAAGGAGGCAGAGACGAGGCGAGAAGGAGGCAGAGACGAGGCGAGAAGGAGGCAGAGACGAGGCGAGAAGGAGGCAGAGACGAGGCGAGAAGGAGGCAGAGACGAGGCGAGAAGGAGGCAGAGACGAGGCGAGAAGGAGGCAGAGACGAGGCGAGAAGGAGGCAGAGACGAGGCGAGAAGGAGGCAGAGACGAGGCGAGAAGGAGGCAGAGACGAGGCGAGAAGGAGGGACAGACGAGGCGAGAAGGAGGGACAGACGAGGCGAGAAGGAGGGACAGACGAGGCGAGAAGGAGGCAGAGACGAGGCGAGAAGGAGGGACAGACGAGGCGAGAAGGAGGCAGAGACGAGGCGAGAAGGAGGCAGAGACGAGGCGAGAAGGAGGCAGAGACGAGGCGAGAAGGAGGCAGAGACGAGGCGAGAAGGAGGCAGAGACGAGGCGAGAAGGAGGCAGAGACGAGGCGAGAAGGAGGCAGAGACGAGGCGAGAAGGAGGCAGAGACGAGGCGAGAAGGAGGCAGAGACGAGGCGAGAAGGAGGCAGAGACGAGGCGAGAAGGAGGCAGAGACGAGGCGAGAAGGAGGCAGAGACGAGGCGAGAAGGAGGCAGAGACGAGGCGAGAAGGAGGCAGAGACGAGGCGAGAAGGAGGCGGAGACGAGGCGAGAAGGAGGCGGAGACGAGGCGAGAAGGAGGCGGAGACGAGGCGAGAAGGAGGCGGAGACGAGGCGAGAAGGAGGCGGAGACGAGGCGAGAAGGAGGCGGAGACGAGGCGAGAAGGAGGCGGAGACGAGGCGAGAAGGAGGCAGAGACGAGGCGAGAAGGAGGCAGAGACGAGGCGAGAAGGAGGCAGAGACGAGGCGAGAAGGAGGCAGAGACGAGGCGAGAAGGAGGCAGAGACGAGGCGAGAAGGAGGCAGAGACGAGGCGAGAAGGAGGCAGAGACGAGGCGAGAAGGAGGCAGAGACGAGGCGAGAAGGAGGCAGAGACGAGGCGAGAAGGAGGGACAGACGAGGCGAGAAGGAGGGACAGACGAGGCGGGAAGGAGGGACAGACGAGGCGGGAAGGAGGGACAGACGAGGCGGGAAGGAGGGACAGACGAGGCGGGAAGGAGGGACAGACGAGGCGGGAAGGAGGGACAGACGAGGCGGGAAGGAGGGACAGACGAGGCGGGAAGGAGGGACAGACGAGGCGGGAAGGAGGAAGAGAGGAGGCGGGAAGGAGGAAGAGAGGAGGCGGGAAGGAGGAAGAGCGGAGGCGGGAAGGAGGAAGAGAGGAGGCGGGAAGGAGGAAGAGAGGAGGCGGGAAGGAGGAAGAGAGGAGGCGGGAAGGAGGAAGAGAGGAGGCGGGAAGGAGGAAGAGAGGAGGCGGGAAGGAGGAAGAGAGTGGGCGAGAAGGAGGAAGAGAGTGGGCGAGAAGGAGGAAGAGAGTGGGCGAGAAGGAGGAAGAGAGTGGGCGAGAAGGAGGAAGAGAGTGGGCGAGAAGGAGGAAGAGAGTGGGCGAGAAGGAGGAAGAGAGTGGGCGAGAAGGAGGCAGAGACGAGGCGAGAAGGAGGCAGAGACGAGGCGAGAAGGAGGCAGAGACGAGGCGAGAAGGAGGCAGAGACGAGGCGAGAAGGAGGCAGAGACGAGGCGAGAAGGAGGCAGAGACGAGGCGAGAAGGAGGCAGAGACGAGGCGAGAAGGAGGCAGAGACGAGGCGAGAAGGAGGCAGAGACGAGGCGAGAAGGAGGCAGAGACGAGGCGAGAAGGAGGCAGAGACGAGGCGAGAAGGAGGCAGAGACGAGGCGAGAAGGAGGCAGAGACGAGGCGAGAAGGAGGCAGAGACGAGGCGAGAAGGAGGCAGAGACGAGGCGAGAAGGAGGCAGAGACGAGGCGAGAAGGAGGCAGAGACGAGGCGAGAAGGAGGCAGAGACGAGGCGAGAAGGAGGCAGAGACGAGGCGAGAAGGAGGCAGAGACGAGGCGAGAAGGAGGCAGAGACGAGGCGAGAAGGAGGCAGAGACGAGGCGAGAAGGAGGCAGAGACGAGGCGAGAAGGAGGCAGAGACGAGGCGAGAAGGAGGCAGAGACGAGGCGAGAAGGAGGCAGAGACGAGGCGAGAAGGAGGCAGAGACGAGGCGAGAAGGAGGGACAGACGAGGCGAGAAGGAGGGACAGACGAGGCGGGAAGGAGGGACAGACGAGGCGGGAAGGAGGGACAGACGAGGCGGGAAGGAGGGACAGACGAGGCGGGAAGGAGGGACAGACGAGGCGGGAAGGAGGGACAGACGAGGCGGGAAGGAGGGACAGACGAGGCGGGAAGGAGGGACAGACGAGGCGGGAAGGAGGAAGAGAGGAGGCGGGAAGGAGGAAGAGAGGAGGCGGGAAGGAGGAAGAGCGGAGGCGGGAAGGAGGAAGAGAGGAGGCGGGAAGGAGGAAGAGAGGAGGCGGGAAGGAGGAAGAGAGGAGGCGGGAAGGAGGAAGAGAGGAGGCGGGAAGGAGGAAGAGAGGAGGCGGGAAGGAGGAAGAGAGTGGGCGAGAAGGAGGAAGAGAGTGGGCGAGAAGGAGGAAGAGAGTGGGCGAGAAGGAGGAAGAGAGTGGGCGAGAAGGAGGAAGAGAGTGGGCGAGAAGGAGGAAGAGAGTGGGCGAGAAGGAGGCAGAGACGAGGCGAGAAGGAGGCAGAGACGAGGCGAGAAGGAGGCAGAGACGAGGCGAGAAGGAGGCAGAGACGAGGCGAGAAGGAGGCAGAGACGAGGCGAGAAGGAGGCAGAGACGAGGCGAGAAGGAGGCAGAGACGAGGCGAGAAGGAGGCAGAGACGAGGCGAGAAGGAGGGACAGACGAGGCGAGAAGGAGGGACAGACGAGGCGAGAAGGAGGGACAGACGAGGCG
Organism: Schistocerca cancellata; assembly: GCF_023864275.1. Lineage (NCBI taxonomy): Eukaryota > Metazoa > Arthropoda > Insecta > Orthoptera > Acrididae > Schistocerca > Schistocerca cancellata. Next base: position 10,027,125 of record NC_064629.1, on the reverse strand, counting down.
AGAAGGAGGCAGAGACGAGGCGAGAAGGAGGGACAGACGAGGCGAGAAGGAGGGACAGACGAGGCGAGAAGGAGGGACAGACGAGGCGAGAAGGAGGGACAGACGAGGCGAGAAGGAGGCAGAGACGAGGCGAGAAGGAGGCAGAGACGAGGCGAGAAGGAGGCAGAGACGAGGCGAGAAGGAGGCAGAGACGAGGCGAGAAGGAGGCAGAGACGAGGCGAGAAGGAGGCAGAGACGAGGCGAGAAGGAGGCAGAGACGAGGCGAGAAGGAGGCAGAGACGAGGCGAGAAGGAGGCAGAGACGAGGCGAGAAGGAGGCAGAGACGAGGCGAGAAGGAGGCAGAGACGAGGCGAGAAGGAGGCAGAGACGAGGCGAGAAGGAGGCAGAGACGAGGCGAGAAGGAGGCAGAGACGAGGCGAGAAGGAGGCAGAGACGAGGCGAGAAGGAGGCAGAGACGAGGCGAGAAGGAGGCAGAGACGAGGCGAGAAGGAGGCAGAGACGAGGCGAGAAGGAGGCAGAGACGAGGCGAGAAGGAGGCAGAGACGAGGCGAGAAGGAGGCAGAGACGAGGCGAGAAGGAGGCAGAGACGAGGCGAGAAGGAGGCAGAGACGAGGCGAGAAGGAGGCAGAGACGAGGCGAGAAGGAGGCAGAGACGAGGCGAGAAGGAGGCAGAGACGAGGCGAGAAGGAGGCAGAGACGAGGCGAGAAGGAGGCAGAGACGAGGCGAGAAGGAGGCAGAGACGAGGCGAGAAGGAGGCAGAGACGAGGCGAGAAGGAGGCAGAGACGAGGCGAGAAGGAGGCAGAGACGAGGCGAGAAGGAGGCAGAGACGAGGCGAGAAGGAGGCAGAGACGAGGCGAGAAGGAGGCGGAGACGAGGCGAGAAGGAGGCGGAGACGAGGCGAGAAGGAGGCGGAGACGAGGCGAGAAGGAGGCGGAGACGAGGCGAGAAGGAGGCGGAGACGAGGCGAGAAGGAGGCAGAGACGAGGCGAGAAGGAGGCAGAGACGAGGCGAGAAGGAGGCAGAGACGAGGCGAGAAGGAGGCAGAGACGAGGCGAGAAGGAGGCAGAGACGAGGCGAGAAGGAGGCAGAGACGAGGCGAGAAGGAGGCAGAGACGAGGCGAGAAGGAGGCAGAGACGAGGCGAGAAGGAGGCAGAGACGAGGCGAGAAGGAGGCAGAGACGAGGCGAGAAGGAGGCAGAGACGAGGCGAGAAGGAGGCAGAGACGAGGCGAGAAGGAGGCAGAGACGAGGCGAGAAGGAGGGACAGACGAGGCGAGAAGGAGGGACAGACGAGGCGAGAAGGAGGGACAGACGAGGCGAGAAGGAGGGACAGACGAGGCGAGAAGGAGGGACAGACGAGGCGTGAAGGAGGGACAGACGAGGCGGGAAGGAGGGACAGACGAGGCGGGAAGGAGGGACAGACGAGGCGGGAAGGAGGGACAGACGAGGCGGGAAGGAGGAAGAGAGGAGGCGGGAAGGAGGAAGAGAGGAGGCGGGAAGGAGGAAGAGCGGAGGCGGGAAGGAGGAAGAGAGGAGGCGGGAAGGAGGAAGAGAGGAGGCGGGAAGGAGGAAGAGAGGAGGCGGGAAGGAGGAAGAGAGTGGGCGAGAAGGAGGAAGAGAGTGGGCGAGAAGGAGGAAGAGAGTGGGCGAGAAGGAGGAAGAGAGTGGGCGAGAAGGAGGAAGAGAGTGGGCGAGAAGGAGGAAGAGAGTGGGCGAGAAGGAGGAAGAGAGTGGGCGAGAAGGAGGCAGAGACGAGGCGAGAAGGAGGCAGAGACGAGGCGAGAAGGAGGCAGAGACGAGGCGAGAAGGAGGCAGAGACGAGGCGAGAAGGAGGCAGAGACGAGGCGAGAAGGAGGCAGAGACGAGGCGAGAAGGAGGCAGAGACGAGGCGAGAAGGAGGCAGAGACGAGGCGAGAAGGAGGCAGAGACGAGGCGAGAAGGAGGCAGAGACGAGGCGAGAAGGAGGCAGAGACGAGGCGAGAAGGAGGCAGAGACGAGGCGAGAAGGAGGCAGAGACGAGGCGAGAAGGAGGCAGAGACGAGGCGAGAAGGAGGCAGAGACGAGGCGAGAAGGAGGCAGAGACGAGGCGAGAAGGAGGCAGAGACGAGGCGAGAAGGAGGCAGAGACGAGGCGAGAAGGAGGCAGAGACGAGGCGAGAAGGAGGCAGAGACGAGGCGAGAAGGAGGCAGAGACGAGGCGAGAAGGAGGCAGAGACGAGGCGAGAAGGAGGCAGAGACGAGGCGAGAAGGAGGCAGAGACGAGGCGAGAAGGAGGCAGAGACGAGGCGAGAAGGAGGCAGAGACGAGGCGAGAAGGAGGCAGAGACGAGGCGAGAAGGAGGCAGAGACGAGGCGAGAAGGAGGCAGAGACGAGGCGAGAAGGAGGCAGAGACGAGGCGAGAAGGAGGCAGAGACGAGGCGAGAAGGAGGCAGAGACGAGGCGAGAAGGAGGCAGAGACGAGGCGAGAAGGAGGCAGAGACGAGGCGAGAAGGAGGCAGAGACGAGGCGAGAAGGAGGGACAGACGAGGCGAGAAGGAGGGACAGACGAGGCGAGAAGGAGGCAGAGACGAGGCGAGAAGGAGGGACAGACGAGGCGAGAAGGAGGGACAGACGAGGCGAGAAGGAGGGACAGACGAGGCGAGAAGGAGGGACAGACGAGGCGGGAAGGAGGGACAGACGAGGCGGGAAGGAGGAAGAGAGGAGGCGGGAAGGAGGAAGAGAGGAGGCGGGAAGGAGGAAGAGAGGAGGCGGGAAGGAGGAAGAGCGGAGGCGGGAAGGAGGAAGAGAGGAGGCGGGAAGGAGGAAGAGAGTGGGCGAGAAGGAGGAAGAGAGGAGGCGGGAAGGAGGAAGAGAGGAGGCGGGAAGGAGGAAGAGAGTGGGCGAGAAGGAGGAAGAGAGTGGGCGAGAAGGAGGAAGAGAGTGGGCGAGAAGGAGGAAGAGAGTGGGCGAGAAGGAGGAAGAGAGTGGGCGAGAAGGAGGAAGAGAGTGGGCGAGAAGGAGGAAGAGAGTGGGCGAGAAGGAGGAAGAGAGTGGGCGAGAAGGAGGAAGAGAGTGGGCGAGAAGGAGGAAGAGAGTGGGCGAGAAGGAGGAAGAGAGTGGGCGAGAAGGAGGAAGAGAGTGGGCGAGAAGGAGGAAGAGAGTGGGCGAGAAGGAGGAAGAGAGTGGGCGAGAAGGAGGAAGAGAGTGGGCGAGAAGGAGGAAGAGAGTGGGCGAGAAGGAGGAAGAGAGTGGGCGAGAAGGAGGAAGAGAGTGGGCGAGAAGGAGGAAGAGAGTGGGCGAGAAGGAGGAAGAGAGTGGGCGAGAAGGAGGAAGAGAGTGGGCGAGAAGGAGGAAGAGAGTGGGCGAGAAGGAGGAAGAGAGTGGGCGAGAAGGAGGAAGAGAGTGGGCGAGAAGGAGGAAGAGAGTGGGCGAGAAGGAGGAAGAGAGTGGGCGAGAAGGAGGAAGAGAGTGGGCGAGAAGGAGGAAGAGAGTGGGCGAGAAGGAGGAAGAGAGTGGGCGAGAAGGAGGAAGAGAGTGGGCGAGAAGGAGGAAGAGAGTGGGCGAGAAGGAGGAAGAGAGTGGGCGAGAAGGAGGAAGAAAGGGGGTGAGAAGGACGAAGAGAGGAGGAGAGGAGGCAAGAAGAGAGAAGGAGGAGGCAAGATAAAAAGTAAGGAAAACAGTGAGAGAGGGAAAAGGACAAAGAAAGGAAAGAAATGAAGGAAGAAAGAAAGAAACCAGAATAAGCGAAAAACCAAAATGACGACAAATCGAAGTCGATGAACCGTCCGTCTCCGGACGCAGGCGCAAAGTACTCCGTTGAGGTGGAGGGACTGCTTTTAGTCGCCTCTTACGGCAGACAGGAATACCTCGGGCCTATTCTTACCCCAGACCCGCAGAGGGACAACCGTCGCTGAACGACCACACTCTGCGAGAGCAAAAACAGCATCTTGAATACCGCACACCAAAGGGTCCCGAGAAAAACACTGGTCGCGTGCTTGCAATCGAGTGCGGAGTCACTGCATATGACAAATGATTCCCCAGGGCAGGAGGAAAGGTGAGCGAGTGCAAGATAAAGAGCAACCTGCTCCGCAGTGAAAATACTGCTCCTAGAGGGCAGGGAATGCTGCTCAACGAAGTCGCCATGGATGAAAGCAAACCCAGTGCGTCCATCGACGACAGAACCATCGGTTTAGACTACATCTGCATCGTGAAACGAGGCAAGAAGAGCCTCGAATTGTTGACGAAGACTGGCATGTGAAACGGAGGACTTGGAGTCGCAGGACAAATCGAAGCAAAGTCGCAAGAGAGGGAGGGACGGGGGGTTGGTGGGAGAGTGAAAAGAATACAAATCTATAGGTTCACTGGACTAATTTATCACTTACTAGCGTCTTACATACCATTTCTATTGTACCCTCTCATCTTTGCTGATTCTGTTGGCACTGTTTATGTCTCCGCTAGCAAGCCAGGCTGGAGTTACTTGCACTGAAATGACTTATTTATAGCAGAAAACCACATTCCTTTGGATACGAATACTCGTCTACCTTTGGTTGAAATAAGCAGTCACACGGTTACGGGTGCTCAACGGCGAGGTTACCAGCGCTCTTACACGCACTAAAAATCAACGGATATGAAAAAAAATTAAAACGTGATGATACACGCAAACACAACTGGAAACAATAAAAGATGCTATACAAGATACTAAAACACAGGCACAACGAGAACAGAGCTTAAAGGAAGGCACAGGAAAACGTCACTGGCTGACCACTTACGTAAAATATGGGCGAGCCTGTCACCCTGTGAACGTATTTAAATCGCCTGCTCAAAACCACGGTAAAAACGTTGGACAATTTACGAAAGTTTAAAACTAGCTACATTCGTTTGATCACTACCTAAAATAGGTTGCAGATCCGTGGGCAAATCAGCTGCAGCCCACTGGCTGTAAAATGAAACTATCCAATAAAACGTGGCGCAGAGTGATATGTACGCAACAAGCGCCACACATCAGAGGGTCCTCTCGCTGGGGCAAGAAACCGTGCATCATAGTGCTGCAGCCTATATGAAAACGGGTGAGGAGGACCTCATCACGTCAATGTAGCTGGAAGGAAGTACGCCACTACCATGTTGTGGGCTTTACTACACGGAGCGGATTGGATTGTCAGTCACTTTATAACACTCCCACCTGCTACTACTGTACCATAACCTCAATGCTAGAAGCAGGTTGTAACATAAAACAATTTTGTAAAAGAAACTATGGCACAAAGCAACAGAGCAGTGTTACCCTCTGAGAGGAATTTTGTTAAATTGACCGTGTTGTTCCTAATGGAGGTGGCTTATCGGAAATGAAAGTCAGAATTACGTAAATATTGGAATAGTGACAAACAAAATTTTGCGTAGCAATACTGTTCCTAGAATAAGGGAAACGGTCGCCAACCTAATTAGGCAAGAGAATGATTAACGCTCTCGTTTATGAAAGTAGGTATAAGTAACTATAATGGACAAACACAACAAACACAACCTAGACTTAGCAACACGCGAGTGCAATGAACTCTGACACACATATGTTTTAAGATTGAAGCTAACAGTTAGAGCAGCATGAACTATTTTCAGAATTATAAGAGATACCGAAACACCCTATTACTTTCAGGCTTACTTAAAGTGAATGGTCTTTTTGACATTGCTATTAACATGCACTTCTAATACACAAGATACACAAACACTTAGCAAACATGAGAATGTAACGTTTCACAACTACAGCTTTCTCACTTTTACTACAACGAAACACAATGTTGACAAAATTGCAAGAAACTGACTCACCTTTTAGAATTTACTACAGACAATGATGTGTTCGTTTACTTTATAAGCCTCAGTCTTAAGGACTTTTAATTTTGAAGTTGGTAACAGCACTTTAGTAAGCAGTTTTACTAGGAAAATCATTTCAACAAGCATCATTAAATTTAACTTTCTCTTTACTATGTTCAAAGGGCATCAATTTGAAAAAAAAAAAGGAAAACACTGGTTTTTAATGTTCTTTCAGTAGGGACACTCGGTAATCACTTTAGCTCAAACGGAGAGGACCCTGAGAGGTGTTATGATGAGGAGTAAAATCAAGGTAGGTACATAAAATTCAGATATGAATTACCTTATATTTCAGCACACTAACACATCCATTAGGCTGATCCTTCACTGTACATCAATATAGTATTACGTTACAGTGATTGCACAACGTGGTGGCAACTGCATGTTGGTAGGTGGAATTGCAGGTAGAATTGCCGGACTCTATCATATCTTCGTGGCGATGACTCATACAAATTCCATAATAGTTCCAGCTATTTATCCATCCATCCAAGGCCTTGGAAAGAAGCAGGAAAAGCCTCTCTCTGGATCATCACAATATGCACCTTTATACTAGCAGTGCACGGACTCTTAGCTCGTCTCCGACGACTGGCTCGTTTCCGACTGGTTGCTCGTCCCCGACTCGTAGCTCGTCCCCGACTGCTGGCTAATCTCCGACTGCTGGCTAATCTCCGACTGACTATCAGTTCCACCTTTTCCACCTAGGCCAACCACAATTTGCGCGTGCTACACAGTTCCGTTCCTGAGGGGAACCACTACACCTTTTACATACAGAATAACTAAGAGTCCTAAGTGAAGGTCAGCAGTTTACATAACAGCAAACAAATACATTAAATGAAACAGAACATTTTCACATATTGACACTTCTACAAAAAATTATTCACACAAAATTACAATTATATACAGTAAGTTTTGTTCCCTCCAAGTGGGACAAAGAATATAAATTGCAGATACACTACTTTGCATAGAATTAAATCACGACATCAATGGTTTGACAAAGAAAAGAGTACACAATTTTATGTTATCGATTCAAACACATTTACATACGATCAACAATGTAACATTAAATAAAGGAAAAGCAAAATAAATTCATACAGCATAAGAGCTGTGGTGTTACAAACCCACCCTCACGAATAAAACTTAAAACTAAATTAGCCAATGAGGCGTTGTCAGCTAAAATTAATGGCAACATGTCCAGTAGCTGAAGAGTCCGTCGCAGGGCAGCCAAAGGAGGACAGCTCACCAAGATATGGGCCACCGTCACCCTGGCGCCACACCGACACTGACTGAGGTGGGTCATCACGGCACAAGAGGTAGCCGTGTGTCACACAAACGAGGCCAATGCGGAGCTGGCAGAGAACCACGGAGTCCCTGCGAGAGGTCCACATGGAGGACTGCCACACAATCGTAGTCTCCCTAATGGCACGCAGTTTGTTGTGCATGCTGAGGTTATGCCTTTTCGTCTCCAAAAGCCGCAAAACTTTGCGGCGTAGTACTTACTGCATGTTGGTCAGTTGCAGAGAAGCCGATCTCCACGAGTGGTTTCCACGTAGCCTGTTGGCCAGCCTGTCGGCAAGTTTGTTGCCTGAGATTCCGACGTGACCTGGGGTCCAGAGAAACACCACTGAAGACCGAACCATTCCAGGCATAGATGAACTCCTAGATGGTCGCTACCAACGGATGACGAGGGGAGCACTGGTCGATACCTTGTAGGCTGCTCGAGGAGTCGGCACACAGAAACGACTCCCCAAGGCATGAACAGATGTGCTCAAGAGCACAAGATACAGCCAACAGCTCGGCCGTGGAGGAACTGCAGCCATCGGGAAGGAATGCTGTTCAATATGTCCTCCATGGACATACGCGAAGCTGACGAGAGCATCAGCCATCGAGCCGTCAGTGCAAACCACTTTGTGGCCTCGGTGCATGTCAAGAATCGAGATGAAGTGACAGTGGAGAGCCGCAAGGTTAATGGAGTCGTTAAGGCCACGTGAAAGATTTAGACAAAGCTGTGGCTGAGGCTTACAACATGGAGATATACGTGAATGGACCTCGAGGAGAGGTAATACAGGCAAGGACTCCAGACAGAAGCTATTTTATGCAAACCGTAGTCGTTAGCCCCCTGATCTGGGTTGCCGTTGTGGGAGATGGACTGCCTTAGTTGGGGAAAAGGAAAGGGTAATTTGGATGCTCAGGAGAATTATGAATGTGTGCTACATAACTGGCGAGCAGTTTTGCACGTCTAATTTGCAATGGAGGGACCCCAGCTTTCACCAGTACACTGGTCACCGGACTCGTCCTAAAAGCTCCTGTCGCTAGTTGAACCTCGCAATAATACACAGGGTCGAGTAAATGCAACGCTGAGGGCGCTGCCAAACCATAAACCACACTCCCATAGTCAATTCGGGATCGGACAAGGGCTCTGTGGAGTCGCAGCAGCGTACAGCTACCTGCACCCCAATCGGATTGCTCAGGCGTCGGCAGGCATTGAGGTGCTGCCAGCACTTCTGCTTAAGCTGACGAAGATGAGGAAGCCAAGTCAATCGAGCAACGAAAACCAGTCCTAAGAATTTGTGTGTCTCCACTACAGTGAGTGGATCGTCATGAAGGTAAAGTTCTGGGTCCAGATGAATGGTACGACGCCGACAGAAGTGCATGACACACGACTTTGCGTCTGGAAACTGGAGGCCGTGGGCTACAGCCCACAACTGCACCTTGTGGATGGCTCCCTATAGGTGACGCTCAGCAACACCAGTACTGGAGCAGCAGTACTAAATGCATAATTCGTCTGCATACAGAGAAGGTGAGATGGAGGGTCCAACAGCTGCTCCTAGACCGTTAATGGCCACTAAAAACAGAGAATCCAGAGCCCTGTAGAACTTCATTCTCCTGGATATGGGTCGTTCTATAGGAGGTACCAACTTGGACATGGAGTGACAAGAGGTTTTCGATGAACATCCAGAGTGGGCCCAGAGACGCTACTCATACAATGTGACAAGGATATGATGTCGCTAGGTCGTGTCATATGGTTTTCGTAAATCAATGCTGACAGCAACCAGGCATTGGCGTCTGGAAAAGGCTGTTTGGATGGCAGACTACGGACACAAGATTAGCAGTGGTAGATCGACCCTGGCAGAACCCACCCCGGCATGGAGCCAGTAGGCCATGTGACTAAACGGACCCAACCAAACCGCCCACATACCATACATTCCAGCAGCTTACAAAGAATGTTGGTGAGGCAGATGGGCCGATGGCTATCCATATCAAGCGGGTTTTTTCCGGGTTTGAGCACCGGAATGATGGTGCTCTCCCGCCATTGCAATGGAAAGACGCCACTGCACCAGATCTGGTTGAAGATGAGGAGTTGTCACATAGTCAGATGAGAGACGATTAAGCATCTGGCTGTGGATCCGATCAAGCCCAGGAGCTGTGTCAGGGCAATGTGCAAGTGCACTGAGGAGCTCCCACTTTGTAAATGGGGCGTTATACTGTTCACTGTGGCGTGTATTGAATGAGAGGATGTTCTCGTCCAGCCGCAGATAGAGTGTGAAAGGCTGGGGGTAATTCTCCAGCGCAGACCCGTTGGGGTCTGGTACCCAGAAAGATGTTTGAACTTTGCACAGACGTGGGAAGGTGACGTATGGCGTCTAATGGTCGAGATGTATCTCTCCCAACATTCCTGCTGCCGTCGTTTGATAAGCTGGCGAACGCGGGCACAGAGCTTTTTAAAGGCTACCGGATGAGGTGCTCCATGGCCGGGTGCCGCTTATGCTACTGTAGAGATCGCTGGCGCTCCTTAATTGCTTCAGCGACTTCCGGCGACCACCAAGGGACTGCCTTACCCCTCGGGCACCATAAAGAACGAGGGATCGCGTTTTCTGCCGCAGAAACTGTGGTGTCACAGCCAGACACCACACTTGCTGGGTGGTAGCCTTTAAATCGGCCGCGGTCCGTTAGTATACGTCGGACCCGCGTGTCGCCACTATCAGTGATTGCAGACCGAGCGCCGCCACACGGCAGGTCTAGAGAGACTTCCTAGCACTCGCCCCAGTTGTACAGCCGACTTTGCTACCGATGGTTCACTGACAAATTACGCTCTCATTTGCCGAGACGATAGTTAGCATGGCCTTCAGCTACGTCATTTGCTACGACCTAGCAAGGCGCCATTACCAGTTACTATTGATGCTGTAAAACATGTACCATCGAGAGCGATGTTCACCAATTATTGATTAAAGTTAAGTATTCCAAAAGCTACGTACTTTTTTTTACTAGTCTCATTCCGTGTCCTGTTCCAGACCTCACGCCAGCCTGCGTGAACTTAAATGCGTGCCTTTCGGCTTCCTCCTAGTGGGTTGGCTGTCTTGCCAGTCCACAACAGAAACAATTGCTGTAGTCACCTGCTCAACCATCACATAGATGTTACTGTGTTGGGGAGATTGAACTATGACAGCAGAGGTGAAAGTTTCCCAGTCTGCCGTGTTTAAAGCCAATCTGCGCAGCTGTCCATGAGCATGACACTGGGGCAGTGACAGTAAGATGGAGAAGTGGTCACTACCACACAGGTCGTCACATGTTCTCCAGTGGGTAGATGGGAGAAGTCTTGGGCTGCAAAGTGATAAATCGATGGCTGAGTAACTACCATGAGCCACACTGGAATGTGTGGCGGTCCCAGTATTTAAGAGACGGAGGTCGAACCGAGACAGTAAAGTTTCAACATCTCTGTCTTGGCCAGTAAGCACAGTGACAACCCACAAGGGGTTATGGGTGTTAAAATCTCCCAAAAGTAGCAAAGGTTTAGGGAGTTTATCAGTCAATGCAGTTAATACATCCAGGGGTTCTGCACCATCTGGAGGAATGTATATATTGCACAGTTATTTCCTCCATCGTCATTCTGATAGCCACAGCTTCAAGGATGGTTTGAAGGGGTACAGTTTCACTACAGACAGTTGACATAAACGCAAACTCCATCTGACACTATTATAGCCGCTACAGTTACTGTAATGATACTAAAATGTAAACTTTCACGGCCGGAAATATCATGTCCATTATAATTATCCGGGCTGTTATGCCGTGGTCGGTCGATGAATGCTGTGGTGATTCCCAACGTTTCGTCTCCGACTGCGGGAGACATCTTCAAGGGGGTCCGTAGCTTGATGGAAGGTCCAACAGACACACACTGGCTCGCTACTGACTGCCGCTAAATTCCGTGTCCGCGCGCCCCCGCGCCGCGGCGTGACGTCACGTGTTTTGAAAACGTCAGTGCAATTGGCCGCTGTCCGTCGTCGTCGATCGCCGTTGCCATCACCCAGTAGTGGACGAGTGGTACACATCTTCTTTAACACCGGCATCCATATACCGTTTAATTTGACGCCCTCCTCCTTTCTGTTGAAATTATTTGGGTGTTTAGCGATTTCGATCGCCTCCCTGTAGAGCCTTTCGTAATATCCGCTCGTGGCCGCTAGTACTTGCGTCTCCTCGAAACGAATATTGTGGTTCCCTGGCTGGAAAGCATGCTCCGCAACAGCTGATCGTTCCGTTTCTCTTCTTCTACAATTTCCCTTGTGCTCTTCCAAACGTTTAGAAACAGTTCTTTTAGTGGTACCGACATAAACATCACCACAGCTGCATGGGATCCTATACACTCCAGATTTTTCGAATGGTTTGCGAGCGTCCTTGGCAGGCCTAAGGTATTCCTGTATCTTCCTTAGGCCTGCCAAGGACGCTCGCAAACCATTCGAAAAATCTGGAGTGTATAGGATCCCATGCATCTGTGGTGATGTTTATGTGGGTACCACTAAAAGAACTGTTTCTAAACGTTTGGAAGAGCACAAGGGAAATTGTAGAAGAGGAGAAACGGAACGATCAGCTGTTGCGGAGCATGCTTTCTAGCCAGGGAACCACAATATTCGTTTCGAGGAGACGCAAGTACTAGCGGCCACGAACGGATATTACGAAAGGCTCTACAGGGAGGCGATCGAAATCGCTAAACACCCAAATAATTTCAACAGAAAGGAGGAGGGCGTCAAATTAAACGGTATATGGATGCCGGTGTTAAAGAAGATGTGTACCACTCGTCCACTACTGGGTGATGGCAACGGCGATCGACGACGACGGACAGCGGCCAATTGCACTGACGTTTTCAAAACACATGAAGTCACGCCGCGGCGCGGGGGCGCGCGGACACGGAATTTAGCGGCAGTCAGTAGCGAGCCAGTGTGTGTGTGTTGGACCTTCCATCAAGCTACGGACCCCCTTGAAGATGTCTCCCGCAGTCGGAGACGAAACGTTGGGAATCA